>NC_139720.1:68063710-68347453 GCF_964211835.1 Anser anser
TTGCCATGAATAAATAAAGACTGATTAAAAAAAAAAAAAAAAAAAAAGGAGGGATGCTAAGGGGAGGCACACATGGAAAAGAAGGAGAAACCTTTTGATGCCTCAAGGTCCTACTCTGGAGGAAAATGTATCATTTCACAGGAATCTGAAAACTGTCACCATTGTACTGTCATACCACAAGAAAGCCAAACATGAACCGGCTACTTCAGGTCACCCAGCAGGGATATGGGCCTGTGAAACATATAAGTTATGTCAGTGGAGTACACCAAGTACAAGCTATGCAAAAACTTCCTGTAAGCTTCTATGAAGTGTTTTAAAACCAGGTGCATGAAGAAATGGGCCAAAGGCAGAAATAAACGAGGGCCTGAAAGTTGGGTATTTATAAAAAAGACTGAAGTTAATATTGTTTTTCACAGCTTTGGAGTGCTGAAATCTAATTTAAGACATTGCCGATTACATTTGTTTGCGTATTTGTGCATAACTTTTGTTATGAGACATAAGAAGAGATATGAAAGAACACCAAATATGACCTTCAGAAACAGGAGAGATGCCTCGTCAGTGTGAAAAAGGGCAGTATTGGCCTGATAAAGACAAACATTTAGAGAAATTTTCCACTGGATTTAAATCAAAAGAGCAATTTTCCTCAGAAATAATCAATAGACCTAAAGATGTTAAACTGACTTTTTTTTAAATGCAGACACCCGCAGTAGATTAAGTAATTCTGCATGGTACTACTTCTAAGGATTCTTAGTGCAGGAATTTAGCAGAAGATTTAAGTCAATTTAAGGAAACACACACACACAAAAAAAAAAAAAACACACGTAGGTGGCCATCTTTACCACTTTTAGCTTTATCTGTTTCTGGCATACAGAAATTTTTAGCATATGGAAACATCCACTATAGTAATTTTGTTTTTAATATTAACATTATTACTAAAGTTGCCAATTCAATCTAAACAATTTACATTAGTATGACAAGATAGGCTTATTAAATGAGCTTTCAGACTACTGATCTGAAAAATACTCTTCCCATGAAGACAAAAGCGCAGTACTCAGTATATTACTGAAAGTCTAACACTGGTCTAAAAATGATCCTGTTAAAATGTATTTACAGAAAAGTGAATTTAAAATTTGTCTATGTTTTCACTGGAAAAAGTAATGGTCTGCTTGTGTAATGATCCTTTCAAACTTAAACATTTACAATATTATATCCTATCACAAGATTAAATTTAGTTAAGATTGATTTACTGGCCCTCTAGGACTCAGACAAACATAACTAATATATTCTGCTGAAAATTCAATCTTTGATTAAAGGGTTTAGGCAAGTCTATGGGGATCCTCAAGTCCTTAAAAAGCTAATCCTTATGTAAGCTTTCTGGGTTCAAATTCTGGGCTCTTCAGAGAGAACATGCAAAGCTCTTTCCCCACCCAAAAGAAAACAAAGATGTGGCAGTCTCCAATTCTCTGCAAAGAATTAACAGAATAATAGCTAAATATACAGTGAAAAGATTTGTTGTATTGAAAGGCATAAATGCATCTTTCTGCATAAGAGATGATTGTGTTAACTGGAGCACCACTTATTCTATTACACTAAATATTGCCTCAGGACCTCAACCAACCATGAGATGACAAGGCTACATGCCAATTCATTAAGTTACTTCAGAAAAATGACACTCAGGCCAGTATTTCTAAATTCTAAACCTTTCATAATAGGAAATTAATGTAGATGCAGGATGACTTCACGTACAGCAGCAGAATGAAGATAAAGTGCTCAGTCTGTACACATAACTTCTTCTATTTGAGACAAATGTAGCTATTCCACTGAGGGATGACACATTCCACCTACAGATTAAAAACACCTAAGTACTTGTCTATGATAGCTTTAAGTTTTATTGTATATTATTCACATATTAACCAGTCATATATTTCCTTAGCTGTGATAGTGGGCCAGTGGCTTCATGAGATTCACCAATTTACTATCGTGAAAGTAGTGACTAATATACTTTACAGGCAAACAATATCAGAACAAATCCTCGCAGGAAAGCTGGGCAGGAAGATGCTGTATTTACAGAAATAGGAGTTTAAGTCACTTGGCTCATTTTTTAACCATTCATTATTTATACCGATACCAGCAATGCTGGGATGGCTCCTGAAGATACCAAGAAAGAGTTTTGATCACAGCATTGTCTACATGCTGCTAGGAATTTAACCATGTACATCCTCCCTTCTCCTACAGTGAGTAGCAGTAGCATGGTAAAGTTTCATCCCCAAAATTCAACTGGTTTGTGTGAAACGGCCAGAAATAAAGACTGCTTTCAGAACCACATAATGTGGACATGGGTGGATTAAAAAAATAAAATGATTATTACCTTGCTGAAAAAATACTGCAAGAACAGGAAAATGAGAATATTATGTTTAATCACCTGTTTTCCTGAGGGAAGTAAAAATGTTTTCCATACAAGACTTACTCAGAGACATACCAATTCCCAGCATTAAAAGTTTGGCACATTTTTCAGTCTACTTTTCTAGGTACTTACAATTTGTTTGCACTACAGCTGTACAATGCTGACACAATGAAGAGCCCATCAAGCCTAAAAGTCCTATTTGAAAGTTCCGTTGCAACATGATTGTGTGTTACTCAGGCTACATGTGGATTCTTCTTTACATTGTGAAAAATGATGGTTCTCCAGCCAGGCAAGAAAATAAAACTTTCTGCATGTATTAATGCTTATACAGTTCCTAAAAATCTAAGTTTTAACTTGGCATGTCATTTTTCAGAGATCTGCAAATCTTTTGTGACTGAATAGTTTTGTATTATTTGTATTATTTTCACTATGAATTTCCTTGCAAAACCACGAATGAAAACCCCATTCTTCTGCCACAACCTGCACAGCCCAGCAGAAAACTTCTCTGAGCCTGAGCCACGTGACATAGCTGAGTACTTCCCAGTGCAAGCACTGGGATACAGCAGCAGATGCTGGAGCTCTCCGCTTATTTTGTACCTAAAAGCAGGAGAAAAAAAGAAAAAAAGAGTCTGCAAATCATACTTTTCCCCTTTGAAAGCTCTTACAAAACCCATTATGTTCCACATTATGCAAGACTGCAAAAGAAGGAGCAGGCTGGGGGCAAATATTTCCAGCTAAATTTGCATGAGGGAAGGGAAATATCTACAGCTTTACATAGTTATTCTCAATCAGTGTCCCGGGGATATAAACTATACCTGTTCTACCTAACTGAATGATTATTTGCATTCAAGTCAGGACTGAGATGCAAAGCATCACTAGCAGATTTCTAGTTATAACCATGCAAAATATTACCCCACATTCAACCATGAAAGATCATAAAAGTAAGGAAGAAAGAACTGTGGACATGCACAATAACCCCTTCACCCCAGCTATTTGCCTTACCTGGAGGTAAGTACTAGCACCGTATTTTGAAACTGTATTCACAGAGGCTTACAGAGAACAAGTTACCTATGGCTTCTATGTTGGCAGTAGAGTTGGTTTGCAAACATGTCTCAGCAAAAGTCCTCAGGTCACCACCCTGAACTTCTTTGTATCTCTAGCCTTGAGCAACTTCAACTTGTTTACTAAAACTGGCTCAAACAAAAAACCACAACAAAACAGAAATAACCCCCCAAATCTGTAGGGGAATATTCTCCAAGGGCAATGAAGTACTGGCATTATTAGTTGAGAAACAGATCTCCCTCTGTGCTTCTGTGATTATCTGTGATTAAAAATAAATAAATAAAAAGGGAAAAAAAAAAAAGATGATGATGAATCACCTCAAGATATCCTGGCATATGGAAGATACAGAGTTTTCTTCTCCCCAACTTAGGAAAGTAACTTCTTACTTATCAAAAAGTTATGGAAAGCCCACCAGAAGCAGGGCCAAAAGGAAGTCTGTGCTCAAGAAAGCTCCATCTGCTCTTTATTTTTTACCCCAAAGGCACCACAGCCATCACTCAATGCTGCAAATAAACTGATGATAAGAAGTAGGTAATAGGAAGCTACCAGTTGGAACTGGATAAATATTTACAGATGTCCCAACAAACAAAAATAATTACATATCCTGAAAAAGTTGAACTTAACAAGTTAACAGGATCTGACTATGTTAAGAAAGAGTCTTACAAATAATTTTTGGCCTTACCAGTTAGGCTGGCATATTTGCACGCAAAGTACACCTACAACCAACAACTGAGATTGCTGTCCCTCCCAGCCCCTCTTCTCTCTCACCCAAACTCTCTACAATGTAAGAGCTCCTCTACAAACAGCTCACATATGGTGATAAACCCCCTAGCCAGAATGTTGTTGTTTTGTTGTGTTTTTTTTTTAAAAAAAAAAAAGGCACCACAGTAATTCAACACAGCTGCAAGCTCAGAGAGGCACCCAGCCCATCATCTGCGATCTGGTCTCTGCTCTGCTCTGTTGAGTGCTTGGGGCACAGACAGGGTTGGCCCACAGCCCTACCGCAGAGTGAATGTGAAAACATCACCCGAAGTAAGAGAGAACATCTTACACGGAAGAATAAAGAGAGCAGCCGTCACATTCTTGCGTGTGGGAGATGCCTGCATCTTAAAAGATAAGCCTCTTTTCATTAAAGCTTTGCAAAAGAGCATAAAAATGAAAGAGAAGGGAACTATTCTTACTAGCTAACACCAAAGCATCTACACAACGGTTCCTAACACTTCAACCCCACCAAGGTTCCTCCTTTCCTTTAAGCACACAGACATTCCTTTTCACCAGCTCTCAGCACAGGAAAGGGGCGATGAAGAAGCCTTCAGAGGCACCCCGGACAAGGCCCAGCCTCCAAGGTACCAACTCCAGCAGGAGCCCCCACCCACGAGGTGCTGCAGAAGGAAGCATTGGCCCAGCTGGGCACAGGACACCGGATGATGTCTGCTGCACCTGGGAAGTGCCAGAGCAGCGCCCCTGGTCACAGCATGGAGAGAGGATGAAGACACATGCAGATGGGATGCAGCGAGGGGGGCAGACAGAGTGAGGAGATACTTAATATACCCAACATGACTTTTTATCGGAGTTGGGAGACTTAACGCATTTCATGAGGAGTAGAAAATTAAATGAAATAGGCACACCTAACTCAAGTCCCAAATGGGATGTATAGTGCCCAGATACCATAGCAACTTTCTTTTCAGGCTCCAGGACAAATCAGGTTTCTGATGCTCTGTACTACTGCAGTTGTGAGCACAAAATGGACAGGATAACTACTGTTATCTATCTAATAACTACATCATTATTTCAAGTGCCTGAAAAACAAAGCAAAACAAAAAATTTACTACATTTAAGATCAAAAACACACTCTTGTTTCCCTGAAGGTCAAAAGAAAGCACTATGTGCAACAGATATTCAAAAGTGAAAATCCCGAAAGTTGTCAAAAAAGTCATCAGGGAGAACAAGATGGTCCTTGTGAACTAAAAGTTTTACGTACAGCACACGTCTAATAGATGAAAGCACACTCTTAAAACGTTCTTTAGCAAAAGAGTTTTAAAAACGTGTAATGCACAACGCCATACAACCTCAAGCGCAGATCAGGTAAGATCCTTCTTTAAGATCAGGTCACTAATTCATACAGGAAACGTGACTTTACTTGGAAGAGATCCCACATTCTCTAGCTAGCATTACTGCTTTAATAAGGGAATATTGCAGTTTTTATCTGAGCCAAAGCCTTGCTACTGTGTTACAGAAACAAATTTTGTTTTGACTCTTTTCCCAATAAGTGAGCTGCAGACTGCTTGCTACAATGAAAATGTCTTTCTTTATAAGAATTTCTGTGAATGTCTACCTCTGTTATTTATACTGTGCCTTTTGGAAATTCCTCATATATTTTTCAACTGACTCAACATTTCCTTTTATTTAATGTTCAAACCTTTAATGTTGATTTTATTAATTGTTCCGAAGCATCCTCATGTTACCAATGGATGAAAATTCATACTATTCTTTTAAATACAGTTGTGATACTGAAGTGTAGCAGCTGTAAAATAAATAAATAAATAAATAAAATTAAGAAAAAAAATGCTGGCAAAGTTTGCCTTCCTTTGGGATAAACGGGAAAAAAAATCTATCTAGTTATCATCACAGAGAAAAAAAAAAAAAAAGCTGATGTTCCTGTAAGCTGTGAGTCACTGAGTTTTTCAGTCTTGTTTTTAATTTATTTTAAAGGAATCTTAACAGCTTTTTCTTTCTTTTTTTTTTTTTCTTCAGGAAATTTATGGGTTGCAAAACTTCCTTTTCCTCCCAATAGTATTATCTGTCAAGAGAGGAAAGTCTCCAAGTCGATGCATCAGACGTTAGCAGAACTGTAAGCTTACTTTAGAAAGACTGATAGTTAAACAGACAGCCACAAGTCATCTATTACAGAGAAATAAATGTGTTGTTGAGAGGCAGTCTTAAATAAATCCATTAGTAGCATTTAGTTTGTCCTGTCACCATCAACTTGATAGTCACCTTTGCATTCTCTATTAGCCATCAGTTTCAGACAAGATTGTATTTCTACTGCAGTTTGAACTCTACTTAGGGAAAAAGGAAAAGGTTAAACCAGGATTTGGTTATTATTATTGTTTAAGTTCTATTTTACTCACTGATTAGGTAAACATTTCAGAGTGTATGCTCTTTGCAGGTTGCAGAGACATTAGCCAGTGTCGTAACCATGTGGCACTGGCAGAATTAAGACTCATCTACAGCTAAGTGAGAGGAAAGAAGAGAAAAAGAAAGAAAGGAAATATCTATATAAAATCACATTTTGCCAGGTCACTTCTACAGTTTCACGAACATCAGTTGTTCATTTTAGCACAGCGCTAGTCTCAAATGGTGAAGGTACTGTCAGCCAAAATGCTCCTAGTACAAGCAAGCTCTGGGCTTGTATTTAGCCACAGGAGTGCCTAAATAGACAAAAACAATCTCTGCTCATGGAATGTATTTAGACATAATAGACTGAAAGAATAATGAATAAATTAAAACATGGTTTTGCATGGTACAGCCTTGTGAGAAGAGCAGTGGCAGTGCTATGCCACTAGTTACAGCCCCAGACATCCAGGTTCTCCTTTTGCCTCTTTCTGCTCTTTTGGCTCACAGCCTGTTTAGATAAGAAAAGCGATTGTGTGCCAGCAATGCTTGTACGTCCCGAGCACTTCAGATCCTCTAAAGATAGATGGAGGGTTGTGGCCATCATTCTCCAGGTTTGTATTTAAAAAAGAAAAACATTTTGCATGCCTTCAGTGCATGCACGGACTATCAAGAATCATAGCAGAGGTTCAACTTTTAGTCAGAAAGTTACTTTTGCCCTCTCAAAAATCTCATTTCTCAAATGCTCATTTTCCCCCCTCAAAATGAGTATTCACAACTTAAGACGCCTCCTCAGAGCAAGACTTAGTATCTTCCATGATGTAATCTTCAGCTGAAGCACTGAATTACTGTATTAAACTTTTATAATCAAACACAGAATTTTCTTGAATTGGCCGAGATGCCACAACCATCTTCTAGTGACCTGTAGGCAAAGCATCCAACACCCCCTTGAGCTGCAGGGCAGCTTTCACCCCCAATTGTCCAAGCTCTCATGACTACAATCACATCTTCCTTTACACGTGGGAGCAACATTTGAATCTGAATGCTAGTGCCTAGAGTTTCATCCTTGTTAGATGAACCAGCATATCCATTTCCAACACTAATAAGTTTAAATGAGTAGTGACAGTTTCCAGTCATGCAGAAACATAGGCAGACTCAGATGTCATTCTCAAAATGGTAGCTGACTTCAGAGACGGGATCACAGTCAAATTGCCAAAATAGATATCTGTTTTTAAGTGACTCATTAAAATCCACGGCAGATCAAAGAGCCTGATAGCAGTAAGATTATTGGGGGTGGGGAGGAGGTATATTTCACGTTAGAAAACATGTTAGAATCCCCAAGAAGAGAAAGCAATTTTAGTTTTAAACATAAGTACTCGCCTTTGTGAAGAAAGCCAAGTTATTGTTAATTCAAGATAAAAATCATGCTACTGGAGGTCCGCCAGTTCATTGTTTTCACAAGACTTAGCATACTGAACTAAACATGACATCCCAGTACTTTGCAGAAGAGGGACAAAACCCACCAGCTCTAGTTTTCTGAGTGGCAGTACTGACATTCCTCATGCCAGACCTCTGTTTGCTACTGCCATCACAGCCCCACCTGATATCATGGCTGGGAATTTGATTTGCTAGGCCAGTGGGATGGTCATTGCCTTTTTCATTGTCTGGTAGGTAACAACAGGGGCTTCAGCCAGTCCAAAACCTCTGCGTACTGTAATATATATATATATATATAAATCTTCTGCTCCAACCATACAGTAGATGCCATGAAAAAAAAAAAAAGCAAGAAAATTTCTCAGTGATGTACTTCCCATTTAACTGCTAGCCTTTAAACAGATAAGTCTAGATGGAGAAAAAATTGAGTGAAAGCAAATTCAAGGGCTTCTTGATACAGGACCTTGAGGGCTCTTCTAAGTCTCAGTCATGTAGACTGCTCATTCCCCAGTCAACAGCTCTGGTTTCTTACTCTTCACTTCACTCACCACATCTAGTATACCTACATCTACGGTGCCAATACTGAAATCATGACAGATGATTCTTTGGCTTCTCAAGCAACTGGAAATTGTGACAGATTGCAATGGAAAAGAGGGAGGTTAGAGAAGTTTACAGTGAATAGAATAGAATAGAATAGAATAGAATAGAATAGAACAGAACAGAACAGAACAGAACAGAACAGAACAGGTTTGTGGCAATACTGAATAGTAACATTGAGAATAACCTGTCATATCTCATTAATTAGCTTCAGAAATTTCATGTTGCCAACCTTACACACAAACAATCTCAGTTTTTTATAAAATGAGCAGCCCCAAAACAGAGAGGTTAATTCTCAGATTACTTCACCAGGGTACAGGAAGTACACAAAATATGTTATTTGTCAATTAACACCTACATCAATCTCTGAATTTCTGCCTCTCCTCTGAAATCTACATCTGAACAGAGTAAAGTCAGAATCAACCTACATGAACCATTAGTCATGAACTTTCAGCCTCTCTTCACTATACGGTTTGAAGATGGAAAGCGCTTTAAGACTTCTTTGTAGTTTATACCCCAGTGACTTACCAACAAAATAAAATAATACCCGAGGACTGCAGAAAAACATGAAGGAATGTTAAGGAGAAACAAGGGAGACCATTATGTAGTTTTAGATCTTCTCTCAAACTCTCATCTCTGATAAACAGTTTTTCTTGGTTTATTTGCTTTTGCGTCTGGAGTTAAGATGTTGCCCAGCACAACTCTCGTGAAAAATACTGCTCATTTAAAATAGCACACACTTCAAACAAAAGTCACTACTCCCATTAAAATGAAAACACAGGAAAAAAAAAAGTGACAAATTCTTTTACATTGTTTACATATGATCTAAGATTCTATTAATAAAATAATGTAGAACTTTCTTGGGTTTTGTTGTTGGTTTTGTATTGTTTTTGGTGTTGGTTTTTTTTTCCTATTTGAGATTTTAGACCTTAGTCTCACAAGCATTTAATTTTAACAGCAGGCAGAAAGACTAGTTACCCCATTACTATCACTGGAACAAATACTTACAGATCAGAATTTTCATTCTAAATTACCCCTCTTCCCCCTCAGTTGAGGGCAACTCCTTCGTGAACACCACCACCAAGCTTTAGCAGCTAACTTTTCCAACAGGACTGAAGAATACATTGAAATTGGTCAAGGTAGGTCTTAGGAAACTCCTGGTAAGTTTTGAAACAAAAGATTTCTGCTCAATACATCCAAAGAATGAGGGGGAGAAGACTTTTTGCCAAGCTACAAACATTTAAATACTACTGTACACCAGACCCTACAGTTTATCAGATTCACAGTACATGAATTGGATCATTTTCTGGAAATTATTAACTGCTGAAGACATATCTACATAACCAGATGTGTTTTCCCAGGAAAGACACTAGCTCTAGATGAAAAAAATATATACATGCAGCTGTTGTAAAACTGGAAAGAAACTGAAAAACTATCTGTGCAGAATTTATATACAAACAGTCTTAAAGGCATAAATGAGAAAAAGCAAAAGAGGGTAAACATCCTGCATCTTTTTTTCCTTCCAAAGCAAAGATTCACTGCATTTCTCTAAGCTCTAGAGGGGTAATGTGTCCAGAGTGAAGACTGCAAATTTAGACCAAGAATGTTAATCACACATGGTTTATAATCAGTGCAGCGCCACCATCCCAACACCAATGAAAAACCATTTCTCTACCACAAAAACAACCCCAAGCTTGAGATCTCCATCATGTTAAGGTCATTTGATTCCTGAAGACATACAGCTACCCCAGGGAAAAAACGGGAATATCTAGAAGTCGCCATTATTTCTATAAGTCATCATGGCAACAGCACCACCTCAGAACATTTCCTCATTACTGGAAGCTGGAGTCCCATGCAGGGCAAACAAGCTGTGAGCATGTAAAAAGCAAGGTCATATCTAAAATTACTATTCACTTTTTACATCTTAGAGAAATCCTTGCAGTAAAACTCTGTGAAGGAGGTTTTAAGACCAAGCAGGACTTGCATCAGTTGTGACACAATCCCACGCAGTCATCATGCCTTCAATTTACTAAACTGCCTGAAGTAACATCTGTGAGTCTTTTTCAAAATCAGTCATAAAGAAGATATGACTATGGAGAAAAAATGTTATTGCTGGCATTATTGGGAATACTAGGACAGCATGCATCTGGACATCTGAGTCACTGTACGACACCATCTCTATGGTCTAGGAGGTAGAAAGGCCCAGACTCTCAAATCTGCCAAGGTGGTGAGGTTCCTATTTATTTCCAACACTTCCACAGGTATTTCCCACAGGGCAATATAGCCTTTAACCCTTAGAAAATGTTTTCCAGCCAAATGTCTTAGACAGCCATGTGAGCCAAAAATGATTATGCACATAAGTATATAGCGGTTCAGAAAGTGATCTGAGTTTATACAATTTATACAGTCAAGCATGAATAGAAAGAAGGACAGGCTCCAGGATCATCTGCTTTCAGCCTACGAGGTTTTGACTGAAAGGTCTATATGCAGAAGAGGAGATCTGTACTGCATCTCCTATGTGCCAAAATTATAAAAATACAAACAACAGTATCTAGGGGGTAGCACCGCATTCTGGCATTCACACAATTCAAACACAGAACTGCTAGAAATTCACTAATGTACTTAGTGAAAAATACCAATATTTGCCAGAGGCAGGTAGCTTAAATTATTGTGTCTATCATGGACAAAAAGGAAGGGCAGGAAATCTTGTTTTATATTTTCCTACCAGAAATAGAAGGGCAGAAACTCTCCTCCTTCTTATACTCTGGAGGTCAAACTAAATGATGTAATGATCCCTTGTGGCCTTAAACAGGTTTTATAGATTATATGACTTAAAAATAGACATTATGTTTAAATAATAAAATTCTCTTGAAATTGAGTGCCTAGTACAACAAGCCTCCAGTCACTAGCTACGATCTGAAAAAGCTAACACAACAGAAATAGGTAGATATTCTGAAATTGTAATTTTATCCCACTGACTCCATCTGCCTGAAATGTAAACAGTATGTACTATCTTCTACACAGTCTGCATTACCAGGTGCAGAACTGCAGAAAAGCACACAGATGGCGGGCATGTCTATGGTGCAGACACCACACCCAGGTTCAGGTACCAGACATGGTTTAGCTGTGGCAGCAAGGATCTCTGTCCTCAGCCAAGAGGCATGGAGACAACAGCATCCCGTGCAACTGTAGCCTGTTTCCTGCACTGGAGAAGCACAATTAAAATCCCCTTGCCTACACTGTTACAACATCTCAGCTGTAGGCAGTCCTCTGAACGACTTCATTCAAAGCCTGTTACCATACAATAATTGCGAGAGGTCATGCCGTCCTGGTTCAGGAAGAGATCTGAATTAATTACATGCACCAATATGTGTGTTATCTTTTTGCTTCATTTCCAAGTACAAGGCCAAAAGAGGAAGTACAGAAGAGAGGTGCTGTCATCTCATCAGTAGAGTTCTGCATGTCAGCTACACCATTGTTTAACTGGTCACAAGCACAATATAACACAGAAAAGCTCCCCAGTTTGTATGGATGGCCTGCAAGTCCACTGGAAACCATTTAATTTTGTGAGTGAGTGAGTACACGAACAATCAGAATTGGATTGCTTTGCTCATATGCTTTGACAATGGCAATTTCATTTTATTTATTAAGATAATTCATAAAGCACCATCAAATGCAGTGTAGAATCTCTTACAACCACATTCTAGCAATGCAAGATCTCACTGAAGCACACCATTAATTCCTTGACAGTTAGCGAATGAGCCAAATACTTTGTGCAAATGAAGGATTAGTGAGGTTTCAACATATACATTTCCTTGCATTTAAAATGTGCAAGGAGTGAACCTTATTAAAACAGAATTTCATATTAGACTTTAAAATGATGGCCCCTTGGGCAGATTTTCTATACTTCAAAAGATAGCTATTATACTACTGTATGTTACAGTCTAGGATAACAGAAAAAGAAATTCCTATCAAATTGCTGTACTACTGTATGCAGGGGGCATAAAATAGTTGCTCTTCCCTGCAGCCCTCAGAAAAACACAGACTTCTCTTCAAAGTGGAATATCACCAGTCTCACACAATAAAGACAGAAAAACTTTAATACAATACTTTGAATTTAATTCCACTTCACCATCGAAAATATTTTGAGCAATTAAAGCAGTATGCTCCAAAATTCTGTGAACCTGCCAGCCAGTATCTGGGACTCCTTTGGGGCCTCAGAGTTACATGGCCTACCCCTATGCTCCTGTTTCTCTGTAAAAGGAGTTATCAGTTGTTATCAGAAGTAATCAGTTTATGGATGTTTCTGAAATAAGATTTCCCTAAATTTACAGAATATAGAAGAAGGCTGGTGCCTTTTCTTCTTGCTTTTTAATGGTGGTCAGAGCTGTCTGAAAATTTGCATACACAGAATCATAAAGGACTAAATCATTTTCCTACTTTGCATCATTTCTGGTTTAAGAGTCCTTGTAGCGCAGCCACTAGGAAGTGATGCTGCCCATGATCCAGATTCACGTGACCTCTTTAATGTGTTAACTCATCCAGGTCTTCATAATTACAACTGATCCAGAAGCTACTGGGAAATATCCCTAGCAATTTAAATAAGCACTGTATTAGATACTAACATACAACTAATAAATGATCATTTGTTACAGGCATTTTGGTGGCCCAACTTAGTGAAGGAGAGCTCACTAAAAATCACCCAAAATAAGTAACAACAATATTAAATGGAAATCTCATAATCAGCAATTAAGAACGCTGAAAGAACTCACAGAATGTGTTGTGTTCTTCCAAACTTTTCCATCTTATCTCAAATGTTTATAGTAAAAAGAACAGAGACATTTTCTTCAAAGCACAATCACTACCAATCCTACCCAACATTCCAGCAGCACAAGATGCTTCTTATAACTTGACCAAGTAATCCCCTCAGATCTTCAGGATATGATAGCAAAATAATTATCCCCCCTCAGTGTTCCTTTGTAATTATTCTATTTTTTTCTTATCCTTGTTACTTCTGGCAGAAATGACTAGGAGATTCTACCATCAATTCACCAAACAGAATTCCCCTGCATTTGTTTTCTTTTAGGTTTAAGTTTTACAATTAAATCGTATATTAGAGAAATATCTAATAATTTTCCACCCAGCTAGAACTGTGCCCCACTATGGCTTCAGTTTAATTATTCCCCTTTCCATTTTACTAGCTAGAAGAAAAATGAATCTACCTTCAAGCCTGTTGGAATCAATCTTCTTTTCTCTTTCTCACAATTTATAAGTCAGAGGCTTAAAAAGTGTTCATATCCTCTTTTAACAAGCTGGTTATGTGAGATAAGCACAAGAACATTAATAAAAATAGCTCAGCATTAAGTCATGGATGTTTTACAAAAGTAAACGTAGAAAAAAAAAAAAACACTAAAGGCTAAATGTGATTTATACTGCATCTCTTTCCCTATACTACCAGTTATCAATCATGTCTAGAAGATCTCCTTTTACATACAAACATCATGAACACAACTGCTTCTGGCTCATTTCTAATCAGCTCAGACACTGCACAGCATAGACCGCCCCCGAGTCAGCCCTGAGACGTGCAAACACTGTCATGCTGCAGAAGACATTTCATTCTTTCCCAGTTACGGACTTTAACTTTTCTTTTCCTTTTAAATAAGTCCTTCACAAAGATTTCACCGCTGGAAGCCCAGCTTCTCCCACTTCAGCTCTCCCACATGTTGTACCTCAGTAGAGTCTGTACCATCACTTTCACGAACCGCCCTCAGTGTCCACATTGTTCAGCCTGCTCCCCTGCGAGTGGAACACTAGACACAGCGTGAACAGATGATGTCAGAGCATGTGGAAAGCTTGCGAGATTTCATGAAAAATATGTTCCGGAATGCAAACTTGATTGAAAAAGGAAATATGCGAAGTGGCACCCTATGCACTAACTTCAGGGTGGGCTACCTTGTCAAATATTTTGAACGTCTCATTTCCTGCATTGTACAATAGAAGCGGAAGAACTCTCAGGATCCCAATAATGATGCAGACCAATCCACTGCTAGAGCAAGGATAATACAACCATGAGCATTGACACTTTTATTACTGCAATTACTATGAAGCAGCTGGTGGTAATAATAATAATACTTAGCATTTATACGATGCTTTACATCTTCAAAAGGCTGTGTAAACATTTGCTAATTAAGCCTCCCAGAGAGACAGGTTTTTTTCAGTTTTATAAATAGGAAAACTGAGGCAGAGAGACAAAACAGCTGTCTCCAACATCAAGATCTCAAGATGATGTTAAAAAGGGGAGTAGACATCTCTATGGATGAAAAGAACTTTTGGAGTTATAAAAGTACTGCTTAAAATACCCAAAGAATGTGATGGGACATAAACCTTCATGCTCTGTGCATCCACCTTCTCCAAAAAAAAAAAAAAGAAAACATTTTCCCAGGGAAGACGTCCTTCACTGCTGCCAGCTGCTCAAAGCTGCTTGCCACTTAGGAGCATGAAATGCTGGACTAAACAGGCCAGTAGGACCATCACATCTGCCAAACCCCCAGCTTGGAAGACCAACTTCCTCTGAAAAATAAAACCATTGATAAACTGCACAAAACTGCTACTTCAATCAATCATCATCAAGACTGTGCCTCAAAAGCAACTCACTTGCCCTCTGGGGCTGTGTTCTGCACTGTCACAGTTTAAAAAACATACAAACACATTTTCTTTCTTTCACATCAATATTTAACTTTTTAGATTAAAGTAAGAAATGCTGTAAATACTAAGTAGAAATGAACAAATGCCACTGCTTAGTGAAGGCATTTCTGATTAGGTCTTCCATTCATATTCAGTAAGACATCAATTGAACAGATTTTTCATGTGTATATTAGACACCTCGCTCACGTACAGAAACAAAATGCCTACACACACTAACACCTCCTATTCAGGTCTTTAGCTCTAGAGCAGCTTGAAGTGAGCTTAAAA
The DNA here is from genome assembly GCF_964211835.1 of Anser anser. Lineage (NCBI taxonomy): Eukaryota > Metazoa > Chordata > Aves > Anseriformes > Anatidae > Anser > Anser anser. Next base: position 68,079,294 of record NC_139720.1, read on the forward strand.
TTATTGCCTAGACAAAATACAGCATTAAACCATTAGAGAATACATTACTTTTAAAGCCATATCCTACAAAGACTTGATTATCCATGCAATTTCAAATATGAACTATCCCATTGATATCAATGAATCTGAAATGCACTTCAGAAGACACTGAAATACAGATTAATGGCACAAATGGACACAATGGGGAAAAAGAAATGGTTTGTGAAAAAGGAACAGCTTTGTTGCAAGCAGTGGTGGGAAGTGCATTATGCAAAGCGGACAAGAAGCACTACACACAACTGAAGATGAAAGTAAAACAAAAAGGGTAGGGAAAACTTATGGGATAAATAAAGAATCAGGAAGAAATAAAACAGGAGATTAAAGTTATATCAAGACTCAAGAGCAAGATGGACCACAACATGGAAGATGGTGGAGAAACATGGTTTGAGCAAGCACGGAAGAATGGAAAGCCTTAAGAGCTAACTCAAGGGCTGAGTTGAGCAGGGAGAACATGGACCAAAGCAGAAGGCAAAGTTCAAAATGCGTCACTGCTTTAGCACAGGAGCAGGAACAGAAGGAAAACAGTGACTACAACAGAGAAGCTGTGTTTGTTTCTCATCAGTGGTAGGACATTCGTCATATAGGTGATTTACCTAATGGATGGTAAGGTGCAAAGTCCAGATTCCTCACTGTCCTGTCCTCTCTGAGTGAAACAGCACTAAGAGGCTAATCATCAGTTAGCCCAGAGTTAATTAGCTATAAAGAAGTTTGCAGCTGAAGTAGGAACAGATGGGATCCTCCTACCTCCCAATCCTCTGCCTTAACGCCTGGACAATTCTTTATCCTTTATACAGGAAGAGAAGGAAATAAAAGAGATGAAATATTACACTAAGGTTGTCACAGCATGGGAAGCAATGCAAAGCAATAAATAACAATAGACGTGGAGAAGAGAATAAGCAATTCCACTATGGGAAAAACAAGCCTGAGATGACACTGAAATTAAAGTAGAAAAATATGTATTTAAATACACAGCCTGCCACCAAATTGTAAATCAGAACCACACGTGTATATTTATATCTCCAACTGCAGGCAATATAATGCACTCACATGCTTCTCAAGACACGTTGTGCAAAGCTGTACATTACTTTAGAGGCCTATCTATAAGTGGCTGACTTCTCCGTTTTTAAAATGGCATGGAAGATCATCAGGCTGTATTTTATTACAACTTGGTATCACAAACTTCTCACGACGTAATTCAATTCCATGGCATAGCTATTGCCATATTATTGTCATATGTACTGACACTGAAGAACTTAAAAAGGGACATGAATGTCTCATGCTCTGAACAAGGGTCTCAAATTCCCATGATAGGTATAATAAAAATATTTGTAATGTACAGGTTTATGACATACATAAACCTGTAAATGTGGGATTTTCAAAGGCACTGAACTCTTACTAATGCCTGTGTCAATCAAATATCTACCCCCCTGAAACACTGTTACATTATTTATGTATTGGAAAAAGCATGCTTTCTCAACACTAATTACTGCAAATTATATTTTACACTGGAAACGAAGAGGTTATTGACTAAGGAAATAGAGAAGGTGACATATAAAATATACTGCGGAAGCAAGCAAAAAAAAAAAAAAGCAGTGGCATTGCAAGAAGAGAAAGTACATCAGAACTATGAGAAGAGTTCTGCATCTTCACAAGAAAAGCATTCAGATTTATTCAGAGAATTAATGTTAAACCCTCTCAACCACCCCATAATGAAAGAAATTGCTCATTAACCAAGGTTCATATTTCACATGCAAGACAAACCACTAGGACCATTAAGTGAACAAATCACAGCAATGCCAAATTCCACCTAAAGTGAAAACATTGATAAGATCGGGATAATCTTGTATCTCACCTTGCATCTGCAAGTATGAAAGAACAAACCCACTTCTCTGATCTCGTGTATTTCTCCTGTTTTTTAGATTAAGTTTTAAGCAGCTAATTTGGGAGGTATGTTACATATCGTTTCCCTTTCCTAATGGCTCTGGACCTATTTTAATGAAGAGTGAAAAAGTACTGCTAACATCTGACTTTCAGCTTCTCTTTGCACATGAGCCAATTTCTAGAAGAAAAGGGGGAGGAGAAGGGAGTACTGATGGAAGAAGCAGCAAGCCTAGTGCCTGCTTTTCTACTTCGTCAAATCTTAAAAATGCTTTTACACGCTGGAGCACAAATCAAAGTAATACACAAATCCCCATGACTCATCTCTTTATTTTCCAGATATTAAAAAATAAATAAATAAATAAAAAATCCTAAGCTACAGACATAAGACTTACAATGATTGTCCTGCAGTAAGTGAAGTCTGAAACACTCAGGAGACAAGGTAAATTCTACCCCCCCCCCGCCCCAAAAAAACAGCCATGGCAGCTTCACAATTAAGCCAGCTGAACTCAGCTCCTCTGTGCTCACGGGACACTTAAAAGAAGTCATATATTCCCTTACCTGCAGTGGTAATCTATAAAATCCATAAAATCTCTAAACGGTAACATTTTGGATTATTAAAAGATAAATCTATCTTGCATCAAATCAACACATTCTTGAAAGAAAGAAAAAAAAAAAAAAAAAGGACAAGTTATCTGTACGAAGCCAGCTTGGAGTTATAACATCCACAACACCTATACTCACTCAACAAATACCATTCTTAAAATACATTTCCTAAATATTTTGTGGAAACATTAAAGGTTTCACAGTATTCCAGAACAACAGGTTCATCATTTCACAAGCCACAGTTTTATTAGAGAACATTGCAATTTCTTTCGCTGGTCAAAAAGCTTCACTCAATTTGGCGTTAAAAACAAATGCAACTAGAATCCCCTGTCACACCATTAGTAACGAAGATGCCCATTATGCATCAGAGCATTACACAACAGAAAATGCTACAGAAATGCATAACTTTACGGAAGATGTACTAACTCCACGCAAATTACTAGTGATAAACCTTTGAAGTTAGAGACATCTGCTCACTATGTCCATCCAAAATGCATAAGGTTGCTAGAGTCTATTCAGAAAATGACAGAGGTAATAAATGCAAACAAAGTAATTTGTAATTTGCTATTTCCACTTCAGATCTCATTCCTGCAGAGAGTCACAGCATGAGTAACTTTAATTGCATAGATAGTGGCATAGAACGGGAAGGGAAGAAAGGGTTGAATGTGTTCAACTAGTAGCATTCAAGGCCCTGAGCTGGCTTATACTGAGAAATTTTACTGGAAGTTAAATTAGTGAATAAAATCAAAGCAATGTGTTAGTGAATGCGGGCTCGTGGATACAGCTCAAAATGAAAAGTGGTCCTCAAAAGCTAATTCTAACAATGTTTGTATTTTTAACTGACTATTTTTTTACCTCCTCAAAGTCCATAATATGCTATTGAGAGGGACAAAAAATAAATAAATAAATCACAAAATAGTGAAGGTTGCTTCTTCCCACATCCCCATGATCCTTCCAAGAAACCTGTGAGTAAGCTCGCATGGGAACAAGCAAAATGATACAGAATCACTAAAGTATCAAATGCTACAAAAGACACCTTGTCTAATCTTCCTGTTTCAGTGAATTGAGAGCTCTGTTTAGTAAATACCTGTGCAAATCCAAGTAGTCTCACTGACTGAAATTAAACTTTACTGTATATGTAGGTTTGTGTACATGCATAACAGTGGGAAATCCAGCAGCCCCTCATGACCATAGTAACAGCTGAAATTCCCACCAAAAATTAAATTCAAATGGCAACAATCATATAACTTGACACCCAAGATGGGAAACTGAAATTTCTAGGTGTCAGGGTTAAATCAAGGTATGTACAAAACTATGAGAAAATCATACGTGTTGGACGCATAAATAAACGGATGAAGCAGAGTCTAATTCTGGAGTTGAGATAAAATGGCAGCAGTCACAACCCTTAGTGGAAGCAGGAACTCTAGTTTCTGCAAACACAGAACATTTAATACTGGAAAAACTAGAGAACTAGCTCTGAAAACAACAAATTCACCTCTTATTACTTTTTTTTTTCCTCCCACTGTGAATATTCAATATCTGTATCTGCACCGGTAGTTTAGTTACCAGCAGTATTTTTAGAGACTTATAGTTTTAGCAGGTGCTCAGTAAGTATTGACTATTGCCCTAGCTTCAGCAAAAGGCATATTTCGGGCATCAGACTGCTCTCTGTACCACAAAATAAATACAGAGGCTTCAAAATCAGTTCAAAGCTATCCAGTCACAGGGTGTTGATTAGCCTCCTTGGGACCCCAGCTCAGGACTAGAATAATGAAAACCCTGAATGCCTATAGACAAAGGAGACACAGAACCAGACGCTGTTAAACGAAAAAGCAAGAAGAAATCTTGGTTTAAAAGGATATATGAGAACCAATCCTATCCATATGTGGAAAACACACTGCAAGCAAAGCACCTTTCCAATTCTCTTTGAATGGAGGTAACAGGATTGGGCTGTGCACACTGTACCATAAGCTACACAGCTCTGAGGTGTTAAATGTCTTTTCTTTCTGGCTACCAGCCATGCAGCTAAGAAAGAAGAGGTTCTACAGTGCTCCAGATTTTGGAGGGTTCACAGACCAAAAGCTTCCATTTTTCCATCTGGCATGGTTGAAAGTTGCTTCTTTAAGGAAATCTCCCATCTTCGACCAGTCATTCACCGTTTTCTAGAAGACAGGCTGACGCAGCAATTAGGAGTACGAGAGAGGTGCTAGACACTGAAATCAAAGTTAACAAGCACTTTCTTAGTGCAGCATTTATTGTGGGGACTTAGAGTCTTCTGTTATGCCACTGCCATAGTTGAAGAGAAAAGTTCATATATACTCAATCTATTTTGACCCTCAGGGCACCAATTATTCAACTTCAGATGTTTAGGTTTTAATAAGCTTTCATGCACAGGGGAACAAATACAGCAGTTAATGTGAGTGATTTGCCATTTACAGCCAGAGTATGACCGGAAAGAAAATCAATCATATTTCATGAATTTAGTTGTCACCAGGTGGAAAGCTTTTGCATTTTTTTACGTCTGTGCACTTCACAACAGAAGTATCTTTAGATCAATCTTGGACTCTGTGTTATTGCTGCTTATAGCCAGGCACCTACTCGCTTCCTTGTGGGGTTGTCACCTCCCTCCAATTACACCTAATGAGATGCTCTGGGTGCTTTCAAAATTACATGCAATCAAAAACATTTATTCTGAGCTTAAAGAATGTGTAACTCAATACCACAGCCACTATGAGGATGTGACAATACAAGTATTGTCCAAAGCAGGTTATATTTCCATAGCCTCCCCCAGCCAGAGCAAACAGCAGCCTCTGTCTGCTCCCATAGACCTTTGAGCACAGTATCTTGTTACCTGAAGACACCTGTATGCTAATAACACTACACTTGCTGTGAACCGTGAATTGAGCCTAGATATGTTGTGTCTCCCTTGCATCTTGGAAACCCTGTAAGGTCTTCACAGTCCCCGCCACTGGGAGAAAACGAGGAACTCGTTTTAGGGCTGGTCTAAGAGAGCCCTCTTCTCAAAAGGCTCTGGCTGCAGCATTTCCACTGGTATTCCTTGGGAAGAAGACTGCTCACACAGTGCTGATTATGTATTTCCAGTTGCTAATGACAAAAATGGTCATATTTATGTTCTTCCATGTAAGCAATTTTTGCAGCTGACATACAGACATTTCACAATCACAAAAGAGAAGAAAGATGGTCAATAGGAAGGGTGGAGGACCATATTTTTTATGACAAAAGGAAGGAGAAGCCGTATTAAAACACGGTCTGCACTGCAAAGAAATCCGAGATCCATCATTTGGTTAATATTTCAGCAGACACAACCTAGAGCAATAATATTTTTATCTTCAGTACTTCACTTGAAGTAAACAAACAGACGCCACCAAAGGTCATACTGCTGCATGTCTATAACCCGTGGGGTACAAGAGCCATGAGCTAAGACAAAACACAGCTTTGGGGTGGGAGAGTTGGTTTGCAAAAAAATATCCTTAAGAAAAACTCGTCCACTCGTTCTTCTGTTGTCTGCTCCTAGCTGGCTTCAGGCTAGGGTTTCATGGAGGCTGCAGTCCCTTGCTGTTGTTGATGGACATAACCCAGCCCTACAGAGGTTACAGGGGGTATGGAGCACCGTATATCACCCTGTGAAATGCCAGAAACCTGTTTTCCACCATGCGCCCGGGTCTCCCTTACTGCACCGGTGCAACGTGGACAGAAGTGCACGCCATGGCGATGAGAGGTGTGGAAGGAGGAAGAATGCCAGGGAAAGTTAGCAGAGAGAGCAAGAATGGGCTGAACAGCCGAGAAGGCAGCCGGCAGGGCAGCGCACCAAAGCAACACGGGCACACACCGCAGGATTATCCCACCCGACAGCTGCTCACCACCACCCACTACCAACACACGACACCTCGGGAAAATACACCTTAGACTCCGGAAAAATGGGTGAGCGGCGGGGAGAGCCGGGCTGGCCACCTGGGAGGAGGTGAGGAGGGAGGTGGCAGAGCTCGGGGGCACGGCCGGGGACCCTCCCCGAGGGACAAGGTGCGCGCAGGTGGCACACCGCCGGGGGAAAGAGCCCGTGCGCATCTCCACGAGAACCCCCGCAGGTGTACGCGGGGAAGGGCTGCGGCCGAGGCTCCCACCCCTGCTCCCAGAGCGTTGTGCTGAGCTCGCCCGGGGGACTCGGGGGCAGTTTCCCAGTGAGAAGGACGGGCGGCAGCAGCAGCCCCAGCGGCACCTGGAGGAGGCTGGAGCAAGCGCCCCGCACCTCGCTCGCCATGTTACGAGGCCAGAATGAAGAGGGTTGGGGCAGAATAAAAGACAGGGGGCAGAATAAAGAGGGGTGGGGGGCGCCGACACCGGGGGCAAGGCAATCCCCTCCCCGCTAGACCCTTACCTTCCGTGGGCGCCTTCCTCCCGCTCGAGGCGACGCGGCGGCCGGTGGGGGGATCCGGGAGCGATCCGGGAGGGATCCGGGGGAGATCCGGGGGAGATCCGGGGGGCTCCCCGCCGCCGCCGGCCGGGGGCAGGGGCGGCAGGCGCGGACAAAGTGCCCGAGCGGCGCGGGAAGGGCGCCGGGCAGCGGGAGCAGCCGCGCAGCGGAGCGGAGCGATGCCGAGCTCCCTCTGCCGGCCCGCCGCCCCGCCCCGGCCCCAGCCCCGCTCCCGGCCCCGGTGCCGGCCCCGGTCCCAGCCCCCGGCCGGGGCGGGCCCGCGGAGGGCAGCGCGGAGCCCGGCGGTGGCGGCGCGCGGCCGCCCGCCCAGCCCCTGCTCCTCCGTCGCCCTGTCGAGGTTTGCAGGTCAGTTGCAAAACGCCGGGGTACTTTACTTAGAGCACCTCCCCGGAGTCGGGATCAGATCGGTGAGTTGCTTCAAGCGATCTGAAGCATTTACCGAAAAAAAAAAAAAAAAAAAAAAAGCCACGCACAAAACCTACCCGGACTCCAAAGCTAAAATCCCTGAAGATGTAGATGTATCTAAACCGGCTGTAGAACGAGTCGGCTACACGAACAAAAGTCTCCCGTCCTCGCTGGAAATCCCGGGTGAAATCTCCCAGCTGTTTATGTTGTTTCCATCTGGCACCACATCCCTCCCGATCCTGACAACTTGGACGTGTCTTTCGCTCTGCACGGGGGAATGGTCCCGTGCAGATACTCCTGGCATGCTGACAGGCAGCCAAAGCCCTGATGCTACACTGGTGCCAATTTCATGACTTTTATAACCAGCCACTTCCACCACTACAGTCAGGCTGGTCCCTGAGAATGTCAATTTTCACTGATTTCACTTTCAAGTAATTTTCTGTCTGTTGTGACTCCATAGAAAAGCTGGAAAACTAATTTTTCAACAGCATCAAACAAACAAAAAAATGACCCCCCCCCCTTCAAGTAGCATATAAAATAGCTAACCTAGTTTTTGAGGTTCAGTTCCTGGTTTTTGATAAAATGGAACTGGCTTGCAAGGCTTACAAACCTGTTTAGTTTTGTTCCCGGGTCTCCTTCCAGGTTTCTCCAAGATCCTTCACAAAGAGCAAAATTAAGAAGTGCAGTCTTTGAAGGTCTGAACCATCCATACAGACATTTGCAGGATTGAGGCATGGTTATTGAAACATAGCAACAGGTCCTTTGTGCTGCAACGTTTCTCTGATTGCAGGCCCTCCTCAAAAAACCCACACAGGAAAAGTATAAACTAGTGAAAGAGCAGCTGCTTTCTACAATTTCCACTCAGTTCCAAGAAATGAGGCTTGGCAGGTCCTTGCTTTTTATAACACTCCGTGACTCATTTGCAGAGGCAGGTGAAGTCAGAGCCATCGCTGCCAGAGTCATGCCCCTGACGGCTTCTCCAGCAAGGACACTGGTTTTCCCAAACACTTTCTCAAAAAGGAGAAAGGAAGATATTTCTCAGCTACTGTTTGCAGTGGTTTGGTTGCTAGTACCCTTCTACAGCGATGACCTGGGGCTGTTTGGCAAATCTTCCTGAGAGTAAGATCTGAGTGCTGCACACTGTGTTATTTTGCCAGGCTCCTGGGCAGGTTCAGATCTGAAGGCAGTGGGCAGCACGCAGGCATGAGCCTTGCTGCAGGCTCCTGTGAAGCAGGCAAGAGACAGTAACCAGAGCCTGCGGATCAAGCAGGAGAGGTGGGGCCTCAGTCCGCGGTCGTTTGGGAGTTCACCTCAACCCAGCTTCAAAAAACCCAGGAGACAAAGAAAAACACTTCAGCCAGCTTCCCTTTCCTAGCTCTGAACTGGAAAAAACCCTCATCACACTGGGTCTTCTCCTGATGGCTCTGTCCCTGCTACTTTTTCTGGTCCAGAGGGTTCTCCAGGAAGCAGGAAAGAGAAAAAAGAACTTTTGTGAAGTGATGGGGGTGGGGAGGGAGGATCGAAGCAGCTTTTGTGCACCTAAACAGGGAATGAGTGCGTAGATACCATCCACTTACCTTGATAACAGGAAGTCTGTTTCCAACAGACCTTCAAACCTTCAGAAATCAGGTTATGGAGAGGTCACCTCAGTCATTCGTGTGAATGAGCACTCACAGGAGCACTGACATCTGAACTGACATTTCCAAACTATTGATACCAATCACCGCATGCAGACTCCCTAGGTAAATAATAGCAATTTACACAGAAAAGTGCTTACCCCATTGACAAAGGACAGAAAACAAATGCAGGAGACCACTGTGGGTTGCTTGTTTTTATTTGGGAAGAAAATATTTAAAGGGAACAGAAAAAAATCAACAGGAAACTGGGAAGGAAGTGGGACATGAGGGTGAGATGAGGGAAACCAGAAGAATAAATGGGAGACAGAAAGATTTGTGGAAGGATAAATTCAGCTTCTGTACCTACCTAGAACACGTGGTTTACCATGTGTTCACCAGGGTGTGTGCAAGAGGCGTGGGCATTTATTAAAAGGTTTCAATATAATTATGAAGCTCATAATGCTGCAGGTAGGAAATCAGAACGTGGTAACGCAGCGGCTGAAGAAGACATTTCACAAGCATTTTTCTGGTTGGGGAAAAAACAAAATTCACCAAGAAATTTCCTCCTGTTGTAGAACAGCCTAAAGATACTTTCCAGCTGGGGACCTGCAGAATGGATTACCCAGAGCGAACGGCTTCCACAGGGAGCTGGGAGCCTCCTTCCCACCTGAAATTCAGCCCCGCAGCCACTCACCCCGCTACAGCTGGTGGCCAACTCCTTCGCGTGTGTCCATACAACCGAAGGCATGTGGACAACAAACCTGTGCACGCAGGGGGAGGGCCATTATTCAGGCTGTACAGAAAATAGATGGGCAGGTATTCAAATGCTATGTGCTGGCTGCAGCAAGCCTGGGGATTTTAGATTAACCTCTGGATACTGTAATTTCCACTGTTGCTGCAAAACTACCCTGCTGTAACCATAGAGTTTTCAGGAGAGAAACACACAAAGCAAGCCAGATTATTCTCTTGATTTTAAGGCACAAGCCTACGGTGAGAAACAAGCAAATTGTTTCTGGTTTAGGATCATACAAATGTGAGCTTAGCGCAGAGTAATCCACAGCAAGAGAGAGAAACAAAAGAGACTGGCTAGCAGTCTGTGTTGCTCCATTCTTTATGCTGATGAAAAAAACATGGAAAAGAAAAAGGAAATCCCAAATGGGGAAACTATTTATTTGCTGCTTAGGTAAAACTATAGAAGACTGTTTGCATTACAGATAACCATGGTGCCATCTAGAACAGTCCAGAGCAGATAAGAATAAGCACAGAGATTCTTCTAGTCCCCAAATTGTCTACAATCTGATCAGGAGTTTCCTTGGGGTGTGCCTGTTTCTAAAATATTATGCTTAAATGTGTCATCCTTTGTGCCATAAAAATATTTTAAGAGCTGTAGTAAGTCTATAAATAGGAGTAGTAAATCTATCTGTAACATAGCAGCCTCAAAACTGGTGAGGCTGATTTGGTCAAAACATGCTGGGAAGATTCTGTAAACTTCTAAATAAATTAGGAACATAAGTTCTGCTATCCAAAAATTAGCTTTGGGCAAACACTCTGATTTGTAGTGGTGTTTTATTTTATTTATTTTACTTATTTATTGCCAGGAAAATGGAATATAAAATAAAATTATAAAAAGCCCTCCTCTCTCCCCATAGGCATTAAGAACCAGTCAGTTCATTCCTTTATTGTAGAGCTTGTGCTTCATTGATTAATATTAAATTACAGAGTTACTCATGTTTTCTTTAATGACCTTTCTAGGGAAGGTTGGTTCAGCAAAAAAAAGCAAAGCAGATGAGAGAACTATCCAAGACCTAAACCTGCAAAGTAAGAAGGAGCCCAGCATGTCTGTAACCCTCTCCTCACAGAAACAGAGCTGCAAACATATTTTTGAACCACAGGGAAAGCCCCTGGACTGTTCCTGGCTGACTCAGAGCCTTTTTCCCAAGTACGGAGCCAAAGCAGCGCAAAGGATTCCCGAAAGTCTCATTTCCACACCAGAAATGATTCTTCTGAAGAGCTCGAGGATACAGGAGAGAATATATCAGAGGATAACGAGGTGTCTGTCAGGCTGGAGTCACTGCACTGGGCTCCGTGGAGACTTCAAGTGTGATGGATATGAGTGTCTCAAAGAGTTGTCGTGAATCACTCAGTCCATGTTATACGAGGAACTACTCTAAACTGCAGACAGGTCAGACGTCTTGAGAAAAGGAAAGGCACAATCATTTGCTCGTGGTCCTTGTGGTACCTGCATCCCCAAGTCAGGGGCTGTGCAGTCATGCCTCCTGGGTGTTCTGTTTCCTGTTGTGCTTAATTTGGAGCTTGCTTCGCTAAATATACACTTTCCTGATTTGCTCCTTAGTCTAGCTGCCAAGGGTCACCAGATTTTTATTCCTTCCTCCTAATTATCATTACATCTGTGGAGGAGATTATTTGAGTAAGCTGACTGGGATAAACAAACCAGCTGTTTATCATCACATCTGAGCCCCCAAACTCCTCAGCCCGAAGCTGCCATAACCTATGACTTACAAACTTGCCATCCAGTCATTCCAGTTACTAATGCATCGATTACGACCCATGTAAATTTATGGCTGGGATTAAAGTTGTGTGTGTGATGATAAAAAGCCTTCCAGAAAGACAAGGGTCCTGGGACATTATGAATTATCTGGCAGTCATTACTACACAGTCCTTTGTGGATCGTAATCAACTAGTGAAGTAACGTAGAGGACCTTTCTCCCACTGAAGGCATGGGGAGTGTTGCCATTTGCTTCAGAAGGAGTAGAGTCAGGCCCAAGTCCTTAATTTGTGCATTTCTCAGTCTCTAGTTGCTAGCTGGCACTCTGGTTTGTAAGTCAAGGATTCTTTCCTGAGAGAAACCTGAAGCACAAGAAAAGACATCCAGGAGCCGTTGACATCATGTGGGTAAAGCTCAGCACATTTGGAAGCGATTGCTAGATTTTGTTCTATCCCCTCTCAAGAGCTACACTGTGTTTGATGCATGAGACTCTAATTGAATTTAAGCAAATAAACTGCAGGTTACAACGCGAACTCAAACCTTGTTATGCATTCTGATGCCTCTGTATGCCTATCTTAGTGAGACAAAAATGAAATATGATGCAGACAATCAATCTTTTTATATCTGTGCTGTGCTCTTTATAGGGAAGCATGACAGATTTTTTTTATTACAATCGTATGTTTACTGAGAGAGAGGTAGAGCATTAAACCTCAGATATAACATTTTCCTCACATCTTATATTCATGAGAAAAGAAAGGGGGCAGGGAGAAAGAAAAATATATAATTGAAAATGTTTATTTAATCTGTTTTGCCAGAATTTCTTTTTGCCTGAAACTTCTATAAGTTTATGGGCTTTGTTTTTCCTTCTGAGGTTTTGGACATACATTTATCTGCTGGTTGAGAGGGAAAAATGTTAACTACACTGCTCTTCCCAGGCCTCCAGAGTTCTTGAATCAAGCACCTAAAATTAAGACACTTCTTTAAGAATCATGAGGTGCTAACAAAAAAGGTGCTGACATTTTTATTTGGCTTTGGGGTCCACAGGTTTCATATTTCCTAGCAGAAATGTCAGAGGAAGAGACTTTTTTTCTAACAAATAGAAAGGTTTTGGTGCATTCACAAGACTATAGACAATTAAACTTTTAAGAAATATAAAAAATATCATTACCACAATACTAAAATCAATAGATTGGCCAGAATTACTTTGAAACTGTATTGTTATTCTTCATTAAATTTTCCTGTTCTTGCACTGAATTTTAACTTTTCAAATAGTAGTCACAGTTCCTGGTTTTAAGGACAGAAAGGCCTGGTTCAGCTGTCTGATCCTCTTACAGAATGTGTAGGATATCTGAAGTTCCCTATTTGCATATGCGTAAAAAAAAAAAAAATCATCATTTCAGCAAATGCTTGCTTACTTCTGATCTCATAATTGTTTCACTAGATGAGGGAAGTAATTAATAATACCGGTGACAATTTTTGGTTACGTAGTTCTTGCCACAGACCTCAAAATCATCTATCTGCTGGCATTAATGAATCTGGAGTCACAAGCTTCATTGTACAGGAGACCCCAAGGCTTAGCTAATACTGCAAGTCTTCACAGTTACATCCTGAAACCTGGATAAGTTGTGTTTTTACTAAAACTTAAAAGCACAGAATTTAAAAGATGGTACCAACTGATCCTGGGATCTCAGAAATGAAAATGACAATAAATACATATGAAATAACCCTGCGTATGTGTGTGTACATGTATAGTTTTGGATGCATGCACCTCATGAGTTTTGGGTGTATGAAAATGTCCTGTTATTTCTGGTCACACTGCACTGGCAAAGCTGGAGATGTTACGTAGCAATGGCAAGTTGCAACCAGTGCACATGGATGTAGGGCTATGGTAGGACCCACAGACCCAATCTGCCAGCGTGGTGCTCCATCCATTGAAGTTCCTTAAACAAAAGTGAGACAATGTCTCTGAATTCAGTTTCACGGGCATAGTCCTGGGAGTTAATGATGGAGAAGGCTATGATGTGATGGAAAGGCTGCCTATACAAAGGCAACCAGACTCAACAAGCTTGTTTTTTCCGGAGGACGGTGCCCATGAGAGAGTTTCACTTCTATACAGTTTTCAGATAAACACATGTAATGTTCAAATTCACAATTGCTTAAGTCTGTGAGAGATGTGGCAAATCTGCAGCTGCATTACTTCAAGCTGTAGTTCTGCCTTAAGACACCCCAAACCCTGTGATAATACCAGCATTTGAAGCACACATACTACAGAATCAAAGCAGACCTTCCGTGAGCTTATAACAAGTCAAGTCAGGGAAGGCTAATAATTAAAAAGGAGTCTAAATTGTGTCTTTATTGTGATAATTAGCCATTAGTGAATTTCATACCGAGGTAGTCACAACTGTTTGCTCAGGTATGCTGGGAAAGGGGAGAAGCTGTCTACCTTAGGAGGCTTTGTGCAACCCCTCTGCAGCATAAGGAGAAATGTGCTTGCAGGGCCTTTGTGCAGTCTGACACTGAGCAAGCAGTTTGATGGCTGCTGTTGGGTATGGAATAAAAATCTGTCTAGAAGAAGCAATCAACCCTGCAAAGCTCGTGAGATGGACTGCAGTGGCATCTTAACAGTTTACTAGCACACTATATGATACTATGAGACAAAGTGACAACATAAATACAACCAAACAGAAACATGCTTTAGAAAGGCAGTGTTCAATTACTCAGGTTAAATCATCCAAGCTCTATGCACACTACAGAAAGCACTGCAAAGCAACAGATGAAACATTGAGAGAAGAGAATATAAATGACATGTCAGTCAACACACATTTTAAATCAATTTTTGAATTCATATTATGGAAGCCAACAATAATTTTCTATTTCAGTTGCCTCATACATTTATCCCAAGGCCCACTCCTAATTTCACTGGCCTTTTTGTTTAGGATTTTGCCTCAAAGACCTTTGAACTCCTTATGAGATGTTTCTTCTTATTGGACACCTTTAAGTAAATTGGAGGAGTTGAGGACAGTGACTCCACAGTCACTAAAATATCCCAAACATTATAGGACATAGTGTGCATATTTCTAATAAGTGGGAAGCATCACATACAATTTACAGTAATATCACTGCTCCTGTCTGCTGTTCTCCTCACTTCTCCATGTCAAGAAATTTTAGGATTCAATTAATGTTAATTGCTTTTTACTATTATTATTATTTATTTATTTTTCACCACTATCTTCTTAAAATCTCTTAGGATTCCTTACCTTGGAAGTTGACTGCAGATATATGTATTCAGAAGCAAATATTTTCCCTTTTTACTAAACAAATAAGCAAAGGTATAGTATGTGTCTTTTTTATGTCCTTCCAGAGATTTGAAGGACCTTCTGCACTCCAAAATTGTCCTGCCTAGTAAACAGGGGATGAGAGTTTTCAGAGGACATACACCACATGCATCCTTTTCTGGGCAGAAACAATGCAAAGATGTGTTTATATCCCAAGGGTTTAAGAAAGCTCATATTGTTTGGCACCATCTCTCTCCTACAGATGCAGCAGTGGGGATTTGGTCCCACTGGCTGTTACACACATCTGAGGAAACATTGAGCAGAAATGGCTAGGGCATGGAAAAAGCACTCAGGAAGTCTCCCGGCTGGAGGTCACTGCCTCTGGCCGGAGCTGGACTCTGGAAGGGTCTTTGAGGGCACCATCCTTCTAACTGCCATCCTGCCAACAACATACTCATTTTTTTCAGCAGTAACTGCAGAAGTGGTGTCACAACAGAGAAGATACTCCTGCATGCTCCACCCCTGTGTCCCCTTGGGCATCAGGGTGCCTTCAGGCAGTGGATACTTTGCTTTGGAAGGGTGGCTATTTGCCAAATCCCAGTTCTCCCTCCACCCCCAAGAAGTGCCCGTCCCTCCTGCCCAGTCCTGTGCTCCAGCTGTAGTCTCTGAGCCCAGAAACCCAGCACTATCACTGAGACAGTCCACTGGCTTTGCTCAAACATGCCAAGGCCTCAGGACATGTTGGACGTCAGATGTGTTTTAGTCTGCCTGGAACTTTTTTTCAGTTTATGTAGCTGCAAGAGCAATTCTCTAGTGACCAGGTGGCTATTGCCTCATTCACTTAACTTTTTCTTAGCTCTAGAGCTGAGGAAAATCAGATGGTATAATCATATAGTAACTCTATTTGGCCCGATCATCATTTCTATACAAATAATAGCAACGACCTGATAGCCTGTGTATTATGACATATTTATAACCCTGTTACAATATATAACCCTGGTACAAGAGAACAGCAGAAGCCTCAAAAGCAGGAACACAGGATGCAGCCCAGAGACAGACAGGCACAGGATGATGCTGGAGATATGAATGGGATAAACCATTCACTTGTGGTGAATGAACCAGGGTCAGAAACTGCCGCAGAATGGCTGAACACCCCCCTGGAGACAAGGACAGGCTGAGACCATGCCAGGACATGGGCAGAGTTGTGGGGAGCTGGATCTGTCCCTGCTGCAGCATCTTTGGGTCAGGGGCTGAGATGGGTCTTGGGCCATGGGCAGAGTGAGGAGCCCTGGGGAATTGGGGCAGGTACAGCAAGGTCTGGTGGTGTTCCCAGGGCCATGGGGACTCTGATGTCTTGCTGCAAGTCTGCTATCCACTTTGTCCAAAAGGAAGACTGGTGCCATCATCCACTGGTCTCAGAGAAGCAGCAGAAAGGAGTGTAACACGTGAAAATGAGGGGTAGGTTTGTGAGACTGTTATTTTGTATAATATTTTAAACTCTGTTCTCAATAGGACTAATTTTATATTGATTAGATAACTTGGATCGTGAATATTTGTGTATTGTAATGGTACAATAACTACTAACTCTGTATTGTATATTAGTGTTAAGAATTATATTAGACTAAAAATTCTTGATTTGTTTTCCCCTTTGTCAATAACAAGATTTTGCATGTAACATGATGTTAAAGCCATCTCTGTCAGTCCTGCCCTCTTTCGCTATTTTTCCTTTCATTTTTATTGAGACTTCCCAGCACTTGCTCACCCCTTTATAAGTAAGTGCACCCATCAACACCCAGCTGCACAGTGGCACACGGGCCAGAAGCATTTTTATCCTTTCCAGTGGCAGTAAGATGCTGGTCATTTGGCCCCTCTAGTGCAAGATGTCCAAAAAGAAAGAGTTTGGCTATTCAAAAAAAAGAGACCACATCCTGGATAAACCCATCAATGGCATGTCATGAGCGTGAGGCCTGCAGAGCTGACCCTGTCCCCATGATGAAGCTGGTGTCCCAATCCTCTGCCAGGCAGCAGTGGAGGCTCTCCCTCTTGCCATGACCACATACATAAGGTGCATGGGGGTGCCAAGGGGAAGGGGTAACGGGGAGAATAGCCATACTTCCAGGCTGCAGCTGATAGACATGTCAGCAGAAGGGGTCCCATGTGGCAGCTTAGCATCGTGGTGCATCCCTTCCTCCTCACCCCACCAACATCCAAAGTGTGAGAAACCTGAGACGCCTTCCCTCATGGCCCTTCACAGGGGTGCTTTTCAATGAGCCGAAGAAAGAAATAGAGCTTACCCGCAATTATAATCAGCCTGTTTGTTTACAGAACCTTTTTTTTTTTTTTTCCACATCTTTTGTGGTTTCAGTTTTGATAAGGGTGAGATTTTCAAGGCAGGGACTTGTCCTCAGTTATGTATATATACAGTGCCTAGCACAACCAGGCCACTGTGCTGAGAAGAGACTCTGTATCCTCCCAAAATAGACAAAATAATAATAAAAATAATGCCAGCTCTTCCTTTCTACATTATCCTGTGTTAAAAGAATAAGCAATCATTTGGCCAAGAGAAGGATTTCTTCTTCCTCCGAGCCAGCAGAATTCACTGCTCCAAAAGGGCAGAGACACCCAGACTGTTGTTGAATTTAAAGAAGGGGGGTTGAATGGTGTTGATCAGGCTGTGCTTGTGCCTGGTGCAGCTGTATGGGAACAAAAGGAGAAACTGAGAATGACTGAAACTGTTAGAACACGATAGAGACAGATTTCTTAACCTCTAAAGCAAACACACCAAGTAGTGGGAACACACTCTTGATAAGAATATTTCTGGACTATAAGAAAAATAGGAAGAGAGGGAACTGAGTTAATCCAACAAACAAACAGTTGCTGAAAATAACTGAATAGATAATTTTGAAGACTCCCTGGGGGAAGCAAAAGAGCTTTTGGATTCACAACCACAGGACAGCAATACATGATAGAGATTTACCCAATGTACTGCTAGCTTACCTGGTCTACCAGAAACATATTTCAAGGATTTGTAATCCACAAAGTATTTTTGGATTTGTGAGATCTGAGGAAAAAAAAAAATGCAGCTTTATGATTTTTTTTCTTTGCACTTAAAACTTGGGGGGTGGTGTGTTTTTCTCGTGTGCGTGTGTTTTTTTGTTTTTCCAATAGAGGTGAAGTAAGTGAACCTTGGATGTCTGGAACATTCCTCCTTTTCAGTCTGAAAACAAAAATGAAGCCAACACAAATGAGATACTCGGTGGGACTTCCACCGTAAGACCCCAAAACTCTTTTGAAAGTAGAAAAGCTAAAAGATTTGTATCTCTAAACTTCTGTCCAAACAACCTCTTTGTCTTTATCATAGAGTGAAAGTTATTCCTAAATTGTTTTGATAACAGTTGTAAAAATTATTTCACTGCCTCCTTTTTTGGTATGCTCTCATGTTGTGTAAGCTGTAGGAAATGGCAACAATTTCATTTTAACAGTTCTCCTAAAGTTCCCTCAAAATAGAGGCCCCATGACAATTTAAAATGGTGTGGTATCTGCATTAAAAAAATAAACTGTCTTTTTAAGATGTATTATATGCATACCACAGTCAAATGGAATAAGGGTAAAAATAAAAATATCATTTCTTTTCTTTTTACATCAATATAGACCTTTATAGTCCTAAAGGAAAGTGCAAGTCCATCACGAGGGAGTGTGAGGGTTTTGTACCTGAAACCACAGGAGAGGCTGGTTTCACGCATAGAGGATGAATGGCTAGTATTGCATTTCTTTGTTATTCTCTGCCTCCAAACTCTACTCTACCCTCCGGATAAAGTGAATCGTTACAGGGAAGAGAGTGACACCATGAAGACTTATTCAGCAGTAATTACAAGACACTCTGAAATCCCAAGATGAGAATTGTGATAAAACTGAATTTAAAGTCCACTGAAGCCAAAAGGATATTTTCAATTGATGGGACATTAGAGCAGGCAAAATACATTGCAAAATTACTACTGAACTTTACAGAGTAAGTGACTGTTGCAACAGATAAATCAAGATGCAGAAAGTACTATGAAACTAGAATTAATTATGCTTCCATGTGCCTTTGCTCTGCATTATTCCAAAGACAGATTCTCATTATCCTCATCTAAGTTATAGGCTGTTAAATTATCAGCATGAAGACTGAAACAATTCAAAACAAATCAGGAACAATGGATTGAGCTTTCCTGTCTGTGAGAACAGGGCAAATGGCAAAGGCTGTTTTTCAGTAATGGGTCGAGCATAAAGTATATAACATCTGACAGCAGCCCCAATCAAATCACTATAGCACAGAGAGACAATACTCCCCAGTGTCGGGCTCTGTACTCTGAGAGCAATTTTCAATTAACTTTCCTCATTTATGAGGTGGATGCTGCCTCAGTTTTGAAGGAATCCAAAAGCTTAGCGATAAATGAAAAATGCTTGTGTGTGTTTCATCCTGCTCAGGAAGAGCAGGTAGAGACAGTTTGACAGGATTTTTTTTTTTTCCCTTTGGTAGAGAGGCAGGCAGACATTATATTACCTAATCTTGAAGCCACTCTCCACTCACTTGCAATTGAACACACTTAATTGGTAAGCTTGTTGTAATGAACAGGCAGGGGATTTTATGCAATTCCCTGTTCAGTTCTCTGGAGAAGCTACTGGACAAGAAAGCTGAAGGCTTCAAAGAAAATGTTGTATTTGAGTGAACCTTCTCCATATGGGGGGAACTGCGGTTGGATATTGGAGTGACCAGCACTGGCATATACTCAGATATGAGCTGAGTGGATTTTCCTCTTTTCAAACAGATGCAAACTTTTGCAGATCAAACTGTGGGTTGTTTCCTCCACACAGCAGTTTGCCTAGTGCAGTGACCCTACATGATGGACTCTCATGGATGAATCTGGGATTTGGTGGTCCTGATTCTTGTTTACCCTGCTTCAGCAACATAGATTAACCATTTCATTTACTTATATGCATATTTTATTTATTTATTTATACTTACTTGAAAGCCCCACAAAACTTCAAGACTTGGTGTAAAATAGGCTTTAATATAAATGAAAATCAGAAAATTACAGATTCAGAGAATAATTCAGTTTGGAAGGGACCTTTAAAGGTCATCTGGTCCAATCTTCTGCTCAAAGCAAAGTGAACATTGAAGTTAGATCAGGCTGCTCGGGGACTTGTACAGCTGAATTAGTGTCTCCAAGAAATGTAAATTCCACACTGTCCATGTCCCATTGTTAACCAACTTTATTGTGATTTTTTTCCCCTTTTATCTACTTTAAATTTTCCAAGTTCCAATCTGTGGTCATTGCTTCACATCCTTCCTTTGTGCACCTCTGAGCAAAGTCTGACCTCGTCTCCTCCATGTGTAGAATCATAGAATCATAGAATGGTTTAGGTTGGAAGAAACCTCAAAGATCATCTTGTTCCAGCCCTCCTACCACCTCCCACCAGACCAGGTTGCCCAAAGCCCCATCCAGCCTGGCCTTGAACACCTCCAGGGATGGGGCATCCACAGCTTCTCTGGGCAACCTGTGCCAGTGCCTCACCACCCTTTATCCATATAAAAAGCTGGGATCAGGAGCATCTCCTTCTGTGTATCTTAGAGCCTTTCTTCTTCCGAGGAATACAACCAGCATTCCTAGAAGTTTACATCTAAAGAAAATACAAGTTTAAGCTCATTTGACAACTGTACATGGCATTATTTTCCATTTCCCTTCTTCTGTTTTCTTGTTTGTTTGTTTGTTTGTTTTTTCTTTTTTAACTAATTGGATTCTTGGGTAGTTATAGACAGCAAGATCTCCTGTAAGCTTTTTGTTCTTAGGGCTGAAGTTTTCTCAGATCCTGTTTATACATCTTATCACTCAAATAAGTTATCTTCATGACCTTTCACTGGACTCATTTCAGTTTGTCCATATTACTCTTTTACTCAGGGGCCAGACCAGACTCACTGCTCTAGATAATGGTTTCACAAGCACTATTGGAGAAGCACAATCATTTTCCTTGATCTGTAGCTATCTTCTTGTTACTACAGCCTAGTATGTGCTTAGTCTTCATTTCCCCAGTGTACACTGCTGATGCATGCTCAAACCTGGCTGTCTACGAGGATACGGATACCCAAGTCCTTTATTGCAGAGCTGTTCCGTGGCCTAGTCAGTCCCCAGCTTTGTCCCCTGCTCTAATGCCCTAGAGCTATCTCATGTTTTCACATTTTTTTCAAGCATTTGTACATTAAATTCAGTTGTTGTTTTTCATTCTGCATTTGATTTTAAGCTCCCTGGAGTGGGGTCAATCCGTGTTCATTGATTTAGTCTAGCCACTGCATAATCCTGCTTCTAGTGCTTTGAAGCATTTCTATTCTACAGAATAACAACAATAATATGGTAATGCCTGCAAAATCTGGGAGAAAGGAAAAGAAAATGAGAAAGTATTTGAAACATCCTTGTTAATAGTATATTATGATTATTATTTAAATGGTCTATTATTATTATAGTTATTCTATAATCTTAATAAAGAACCCAGCAGTGTAAGGAACAAGTTCTCAAATAGAATGTATCCTAGTCTTTGGGAGCTAAAAGTATTCCTACCAGTGTAAGCTGTTTTGGATTTGGGTTTCACAGACTACTGTGGCCATTTATTTGTAACTCCTCCAGTTCTTCTGTTGCTTTTATTTTATTTCACATACTCATCTATGGCCTAGTTAACATACTGATGTAAAACAGAAATATGGTGAATTCCCTTACATATCCAACCTTTTTCTCCCTCATCCACAAGCTGCTCCTTAAGACTAGCAACATTAACTTGAGAGGCCTTCTCCTTGGCTATTCCCTCATCTCTCATCCTGTCCCAACAGCTTTATGATCTAAACGTTTATGATCCAAGACTTCTTTTGCAGTCCGTAAATAAATGAAATCCCTTTTCTTTTCAAATCACCAGATTTCAGAACTCTGCTGTGTATGAAATACGTCTTACCATACATCTCCATTCAAATGCACACAAGCTTATGTTAACAAGTTCGGGTTCATTGCAGGACTGCATAATTTTAGTGCAGTACTGTTAGTGTCTTTTTATAGAATAACAAAGAATTAATTTCATTTTATAGAAAAATCTTTATTCTCTGAATATGAATTATTATTATTGTTGTTGATGCCAGATATAGGAACAGAGTATTGCTCAAAGTATATTTATCCTACTGAAAAAATATTTTTTTTCTGAGTAACTTCAAACAGAATCAAGGTCTCTTCAGTAGTAGACCGATTTGTAAACAGGATTTTTTTTTTCTCCTATCAACATATTTTCATAACATTTTATTTTTATATTAGGAAGATTTCGTTTTTGCTATTAAATAATACTTTATTAGCTAGGAATTGAAGTAAAATGAGACAGAACTTGAACAATTGATGGCAAAATTGATAGATTTGACTGTGGAGCTCACAGTACATTGGAAATAAATAGCTCACTCTTGCCTATCACCATCTGTCAGAAAGTGATTTGCTATGTATTTCATCCTCATTGATATATTTCATTGAGTTTATTATGTTATATTGACCTTATCCTTGTTCCAGTCATCAATTTCTATCCTTATGATATTTAAGGATATTAAATCTTGAGAGATATTACAGCAGAGCTTTCTCTTCAGAGGATTTATTATTTTATACTAGAGGAATATGATTTTTAATGACCTGCATTTTAAATTTTTTCTCACTTGTATGTAGTTTTTACCACGTTGGACAAAAATGAGGTATGGGTCTCCTCCTGGGCCCCAGGAGGAGAGCAATAAACTCTTTATAGGAATCACAGCTAACTACTTATAACATAGTATTACAGTTTGTGTTAAATTGTGGAACTATGCCAAATAAATTGCACTTGATTTCTCATTAAGTTGACTGAATTTTAATATGCTTTATTTCACAATCTTGAGACTCTTTCTTGTTTTATTTTTGTAGTTTTGTGTTTTGTTTTGTTTTGTTTTTCTTTTTTGCTTGTTTTGGTAGTTCTCATTTTGTTTTCCTTTGTTTTCCTTTGTTTTCCTTTGTTCTGTTTTGTTTTGTTTTGTTTTGTTTGGAGTCCTGTATTGATACTTGGAAATCGAAAATGTTGGCTCGCAGGTATATTTTTATAATTCACAAGGGGTAACTTAAAATTGCCTTTTATACCACTGAGTCATCTCTTGGACTCATATGAAGATCCTCTTTCTGCCAACAGCCAGCACTTCATTTGCCCAAGTGTTGCTCTAGCATCTTGTAGATTCCAGGCCCATGTTGCCACAGCTGCATGCATTACAACAGGAAGTTTATCATTAAGTTAGAGATATAAAACAGAGAAGAATTTATTTATCTTACAGAGTTATAAAGCCAGAAAGTATCAAGCTTTTCCAGTCTGCTCTTCATGGAACTTTATATGCATAGAAACAACATTTGTACTATCTGTCAGTATATATGTCACATTCGTACTATCTGTCAGTATATAGGTGTTGATCACTAGATCTGTTTCTCAAAGAACACTTAAATCAAAGCTCACTCCGGACCACAGCCCAGACCACAGCACTCATAACACTGAGGATGAAGTAGTTAAAACTGTGAAGATTTAACAGAGTTAAAAACTTTCAAATTTTGCAATCGCATGGTACATTTGGCTCCCACTCCATTTTGAAAAACTTACATTCAATATTTGGGTCCTATACCTAAGACAGGAGAAAAAAAAAAAAAAGAAAAAGTATCATAGTTACAATAGAACAGACAGTCCATTGTAGGCCCTGAACAAAACAAAACACAGCACTCTCCTATAACAACTGCAGTCATCATCTTCTACCAATTCCATAAGCACATGGCTTTTCTGAGGAACAAATTCATGTGCGTCCTTGACCTTACTCATTGCCACTCTTGGATCCATAATAGTTTCTGCTTATCAGTAGTTTCCTCTTATTACAGCCTAAACCCTGCCTCCCCAGACAGACCTTCAGCTCTCGCTCAGTTCAGCAGTCAAGCAGCTGGAGAGCAGGCAGACTAAGGATGGGCTGGGATGAGGGGATGGGGGCATCTTCCTGGGGCTTTAACAGTTGTATGGGTTAAAGTGGAAGCAGGGAAATAATGAGAAGGCATGATCATTTGACATTGGAGAAGAGCCTGTTTGTTTTTAATACACCAGAGAAATCACTGAAGCACAAAACAGCCATGTGAAAAGTACAAAGTTAGTTTGCAGAGCTGACCTTGGCAGAAAAGTAACAGCTGCCTGAGAAGATACCGTTTTTGCATCCAATGTTTGTGAGAGTGAAAACAAAAACAAAACAATGTTAGAAGAAATCTGACTTATTCCTTGTTATTTGCGATGACTGGAAGTAGACCCCTCTTGAAATAAATGTGTAAAGATATATCCTTATCAATTTTAGATTATTTTTTTCATGTTTTTGCAACAGAATTTATTATCCTCGACCAAGTAGAGACTAGAACAGTCTCTAAAATAACACAATGAATCCAAACTAGAGATGCCTTACACCGTATTATTTAAATTGAGTTGTTCGGCCTAAAATGTTTCTGGAAAAAAGAAGAACCCCATCACAAGTATTAGAACTTCATTTAGATACATTCTAAAAACAAGTAAAAATACAGAAAAGATTTTCAAAGTAATAAAACACATCCTATATAGCTAAGATAGAGGTGTGTTCCTTTGGCTAGGCAAAAAAAAATCAAATTGATTTGCAATAAATGTAGATTAAAAATAAAATAAATTATATTTTGTTCTTACATAATACCTAACAGTATATAACCAAAATCATTTAATCACAGTTAAAGCTTAATGAAAGAGGCAATTCTGTCTCATTGTACAGTAGGAAATAGAAAGACAATTATTATATATATTAAATATTTATTATTAAATGTTGATTCCTACTATAAAAATAAATTAAAAGACCACATGCAAAATTCATATCTGGTCTGGTGCCTTTATTTCAGGTACATACTATGACAAATTTTGGGGTTCTATTCTACTACTGATTCATAACATCCTTTGTGACAACATAGTATGACTATCAGCATGTATCACCACATTTCCTAGTTACTCCTCTTTCAACATAGGACAGCCATTCATCTTTACTTCCATCTTTATCACTTGAGATACAGTAAGAACTTAACCTAATGCAGCAAAAGCCTGTGCCTCCCAAGTACAGTGTGTGATCTGCCTGTCAGGGGCACTTGACACTGAATTCCAGTGAGATAACGTCGAAAGAGAAGCTTATGCACAACAGCGGTATTTTTAGTTTCTGAATAAAAAGCTGGAGGGTCACAGTGACCTTGAGGGGCTCTGTGGGGCTGGGGCACACTCGGCATGCCTTACCAGAGCAGCTTCTTACAGCTGCTGGATGGGGCACACTGAGACTAGGGCATAGGTCAGCAGTGCAAAACACTGAGATAGGAGGGCAGGCACTGGTATTGCCTTTGCAGTTCCTTCCAGATGTATTTATTTTGCTATCATAATGTAGTATGGGGTGTTCCAAGAAACCCACGTTCTTAATTTAACCACAAAACAGAAACAGAATGGACACAGACTCCACCTGAAGTAAAGAAAACGTGCCAAACGGACAGGGATTTCTCTTTCTATATGTATGGAATTACTGAGAGACTAACAGCAAGTATGCCACATAAAACTGTCCAACAGTTGCCTAGAGTGTGCACACCAGATAAGAAAGGGGTGTAAATGTGCTGCAGTTCCCCTGACATCTAGTTGAGTCCATGAAGCCTTTCACAACTGATGACATCTGGGTTTGTATTGGCAGCAGGTGGTATAAGATGCTACCTTACAAAAAGATGCCCGCTTACAAATTACCAGAGGTAGTGAGTTTCTTTCTTATCATAAATTCTAAGTGGATAAATCATTTGTTATTGTTAATGTTATTTGTGTCATCACGGCTCCAAGAGAATAAAAATCCCATGACACTGAGATCATGGGAAAGATTGAAAATAACTTGCTTCACAAGTGAATCACAAAACTGGAATCTTTGAAATGTTTTTGAGGGTAGATTATTTTATATTTGAATTGAGGAAAGTTATCCCAGAAATAATTAATATCTAGAAAAGAATTTTCAGCAAAGTTGCTAGTTGTAAACATAACAAATAATGCAGACTACCTGTGATATATTATATGAAAATATTTTTAGTTTTCCTTTAACTTCAAGCCCATAAGGTGCACTTGGGTTTATATTTATTTATTTTTCTCTCTGTGAGACCTAGTAACTTTATAAAAGTGGAGTTTGAGCTTCTTCAAGAACTGAAGTATCAAGTCAAAACATGGACTACCGAAAGTTTGAAAATTAATCTGCAACAATCAGTTACTTCACTGTTGCTAGCCAAAAAGGAGGATGAGTATGAAAGCAAGTACCATTGGAAGAAAAAGACGATCTTTGCTTTCTGTCCTGAACTATCATACAAATACCAACAGGAAGAGTTCTCTTATTAGTCTACTAGAAGACAGACCACTAAACACAAAATGATTTGTGAGTTTGGTTGTTGTTTCCTTGCATCTGTGGGTATGTATTTTTCTTAATACTTCCTTGTTTCTTTTCCTTCTTAGTATTAAAATAGAGCTACCTATAGGCTGTTGTATAATCAGGTGATCTTCAAGCTGTTACCTGATTCCTCGTATTGCATCACTACTTAGAACACAGATGATTGCTTATAAATGAAACATAAATTTAGTTTTCTGCAAGAGTCCCTTCACACAACTATAGGCACTCTTATTGCAAATGTAAATCTTGCATGAAATTTTTGCTTGAGCAACCTCACCATGAATCAGCAGCTGCAGGGGATTATCCCCATCTGGATACATGGATGGCAGAAGAGGCTATTTCTGAAGGGAGTTGAATACGTGACATAAATCTTTCTTCGTTGGTAAAGATTGACTTTATAAGTTGAATCTACACAGTTCTAGTGGAAAAGTCTTTGTCACAATAGGTCTGGAAGTGTATCTGAAATTGCTCAAATCTGAGGACTAGACAAACTGCTTTTCAATTAGCAGACTGTGAAGTGGAAGGCCAGGATGTCATTAGGATCCTAAAATGAGCACCATATTTTTTGTGCAAGTCACTTTTCATTGATTGTGGGTTTGTTCATTCTCAACTGAAAATAAATCTCAGTAATCACATTTTTACAGTTCCACATATCTGATACAAAATATATGATTTTGTACCATAAAGATTCTGCTGAATGCAGGGACGACAGGTAAAGTTGGAAAGGATATTAGAAGTGGTTTTATGGTTCAGGAGTGCTGAGTGTGTGATCTCCTTGAAGAGATTACTCTGTAGTGAACACCCTCTGTCAAAAATATCTTTCTTTAATCTTACTGTACTCTGTATTGGACTCTCTGATGCAATGTAGATTGCAATGTCCCACCAATATTAAAGATTAAAACTTAGTGATGGCTTTAAAGATTAGGATCTGACCCTCAACTTGGCAGACCAGAAGCTAACAAAGATCCATGCAGAACAATGTAGAATAGCTGCAGCTCTCAATCCCGCTGAAAACCAGACAGCTGCATTCTTCAGCAGCAGAAGCCCTGGTGTTGTCTTTACCTCTGGACAACCTCTGTAGCTAATGGGCTACTGTAGTCAGCATCTCTTCTGATAGGATGCAGGGAATTGGATCAAGTTTAAGGATGAGTTCTTGCCACGCTGCCTATGACCTAATGAATAGGCTGATGCTTCTGATCACATTAACATCTGGGTGGAAGGAAGAAAATATATACTAGCTACTTGGGCCAGCTCTGGGAGGCAGCTACTCTTATTTTGGCATGGCACACCAATGATCTGAAAAACTGGTTCGTCATTGAAACATTAATTCTTCTTGATACACTGTGGAATTTTTGATGATGAATTCTCCTGTGGAAAACTATATATCCAAGCAATTATGCTTGATATATGACTGACACCACTCCATTTTTTTCAGGTAGTATCATATTTATTGAAGCAAGTTTTTGTTCAATTTAGCAGAACAGGACTTGTTGCTACTTACTTACCTCATTACACTGTTGATAGGGAATGACTGACTCCCTATAGTAGTGAATGGCTAAATCGTACATTGTTCCTGTTTTACTTTGTAATGAAAAAAGGTTTTCTGCATCTGATGGTCAGATACGCCATCAAAATACTGTCAAAAGACGGAATATTCATGTACAGTTTATATCTAGTACCACAAGAAAGCCTTGCCCTTTCTTTGTTAGCTTCTCTGTATTGTACTGATACCCAGTTAGTCTAGGAATAGGGATGTTCTAGGCCTTACTACTTCTTGACAATTATTTTTTTGTCTAAAAATATGAGTATGAAAAGTGCGTGATAAATGGGGAGGCTTCCAATACCCATTGTCATCCTGAGTATCCTACTACTTCCACAAAATCCATGGTGATCTTATTTCTCTAAGAAAAACTCATAATTTCCACTGATAAACCAATGCTTCATCAGACATCAGAAGACATGCCTGGCTAGTTTTGCAAGTAGCCAAGTTTTTCAGCTCAAATCTCGTGAGAGGCTAATGTGTGTCTAAAACCAATTCACAGAAGTGTGAATCCCCTGTCACCCAGGACTGACACTCCTACTTGGCTGCTGTTGTCTGTTAAAACAGGATAGATTGCCATCCCAGATGTCACTGCTGTGGTTGGATTACACAGTTAGCACAACAGGATAAAACACAAGGAGATTTACTTAAAGAAGTGGCACTAAGTAACCTAGATTTCAAAATAAAAATAATAATAATAAATGCAATAGAGACACTGTGTGTCTTCCGTCTCTTCTAACAATTGAAGGAGAAAACCTAGATAGAAATTGAAAATGCATGCCCTGGTTGTATAAACCTGTTATGACATCTTCAGTTGTGTTTTGGTCCTTGCATCAACTATGGATTCAACGACCATACCTCCTCTCCCTGGTGTGTTGCTTTGCAACTATTTCCACACGTATACATTCACAAGATGACTTTCTCAGACTTCTGGAAGAAAAGATCTCTAATTTCTGCACTAAAAGTTCTGTAGATGAGACGGTATATACTCTGATGGTGTCTTACTGCAACAGAAAAAAAAAAGTCTCAGGCATCTTCTTATGTCTTTAAAGCAGAATGATAAACCAGTAGGTTTGTTTTCTGCTTTTTAATGCACCATCTTTTCTTCAATTTACTAAGTCTTACATGGTGTTTAAGTCCACTTAATAATGATTGCGGAAAAAGAATGAAGTGCTCAATTTACTTTCTCTAAAATCACTGCACAAACCCTCACTGGCATGACTGGAAACAAGTCTGGTCTCATGTTAGTTATCACTAGAAATTGAAAGGCTTGATTTTTTTGATCACTCGGTTTAAGTTACATAACCATTCCCATACTTATTGGAAAACACTTGTATTTCTTTTGTAAATTGTTTAAAAATCTGGAATATCATACGTTTTCCAAATTATGTTAGATTATTTTAAGTCATGGGCTAGGAAACATTTAACTGCCAGGACTTGCTGCATGCTTTTTGGGAAGCAGTTAATGCACATGGAGTTTCTGTAGAGGGGATAATAGTGGAGAAATCTTCTTCAATTATGAACTGAATATATAATATAATTAATATAGTATAATATAATATAATATAATATAATATAATATAATATAATATAATATAATATAATATCTCCTCTTCCTTTTGGTAGATGACTGCGTTTGTGATGAGACAACAAGCATCACTGCCTTCTCTCCACATGGAGTGGGTAGAAGAGCAGCAGAAGCAACAGCTGCAAAACACAACATCCCCTGCAGTCCCCTAGCAATGTCCTTGGTTCTGTTCCTCTGCCTTTACGTCTTCATTTGTCAGCTGAGACTGCCCACAAAGCACCTAGCTAGAATTATTTTTCTTACTTAGCAGACATATTGGAGAAGTGAACAAAAAATCACTAAATAAATCACTAAATAAACCCAATGGAGTTCCATAGTAACAGTTCGAAGTCACAAGTAATGTCGTGTAATCACTACTAATTGCACGTTCTACTCAGTCCTCCTAGGCTGTGGTTGACAGCAAAGAATGAGCTTAATAAGCACAATTGTTTATTTCTTGAAGCTGATGGAGGATGTTTCTGATGGATTTTTGGAGGATGCTTTTGAACCCCTAGCTTACACATGCCTTTGTTCATTTCCAGTAGTCTAATTAAGATATACGGCAACACGTGAAATACAAAACAAATAGGAGAAAGCAAAGGACTTGACGTTAGACAAAATTTGCAGCATAACTTTTTATGTTTAACTCCCTTTGGGAGTGTGCATATGTTGATGGCTCAGGCAAAACTGTTTTACAAGCAGTGGAAAAAATGGCTAAGAAACACACTACCGGGAAAGACATTGAATGAACCCATTGAATTAACATTTCTGAATGATAATGCAGAAATGATGAAGTAGGTAAATATGATATTTGTTTTAAACAGTGCTTTGAGACTATTTTGTGTAGGAAAGTACCAACGGAACATCACAAATGGGAATAACAACATACCATTAGATTGCATGATGAGCTAATTTGCAATATAGAAGCTGACCTTACCCTTTAAAGGAGGATACACATCCACACCTGTAGTTTTAGCTATAGAGTTGTTCTTGCAGAGTATTAAATAAGAGGTCTGCAAACTTTTCTTCGGCAGTCTTAACGGTGGCTGCCAATGCTAGCCTCACCTCTCATTTCATTTTGCATTTATGTACCACAAAAGCATGTCCTACACCTGGGGAACTTCCACATTGACTTTCAGCAAAATATGGGTTGAAAATCACTTTCCTTGTCTTGCCTCATAATACTGTTAGAAAAATCTGCTGTTTGACCATAGAAAAAATCCCATTGCTGATTGATTCCTGGGTCTGTTTGGCTGATTATAATTCCCCAACCTACCCTTATGTGATTCACACCCATACATCTGCTCTAGCTTCAACATGTAATTGTTATTCCATACAGACAGGCTAGTATTTATTCGAACAAGGGTGCTCTTGTGTATTTCTCCTTTTTTAGCTTCGCTAAAAAAAAAAAAAAAAAAGTAAATTGGTCATAATAAATAGCATTGTACATGTGTGGGAATAAAAACTTATTTTATTATCCTCTGAAAGGCTGCAGCTGATTACTAAGACAAAATAAATAAAAGAAGTATGTTAAATGAAGTACTGTACATTTACATTAGAGACAGGGCATTATGGGGTTCTCTAGAATACTGTGGCTAAAGAAAAATATGGGGATTTCTGTTATTTTCCAACAGCCTTTTCCAGACTATAAAGCAAACATTTGCTCTCCTGCAGATCTGTTGCTACAGTGAAGAATTATAGGCCATGATACTGTGATGCTGCAAGTCTTTGACTCCTATGTTATCATTTTGTCCTGTGAGAAGCAGAAAAGTTGCTCATGGAATGAGCTAGTTGGTACTGCTTGGATTATCTTCATAAAAGAAACTGAAATGAATTTAAAAGCATTTGTTCTCCACCAGAGTCAGCGGATCTGGTTCTCAGGAGTTTCTGTGAACTGTTGTTCCATGTTTTTTTGGCTCGGGCATATGTTAAGACTTTGTGAGAGTTCAATGAACCCAGATGTCTAAGCAAAAATATTTTATCTAAAGTTTCTGAAGATGGTTTAATAAAGCTAAAACTAGTTTCCTGGAAAATATTTTAAAAGTAATTTTAGACTCATATTAGCTTGTTTTATGAAAACAATCCTTATATAGACTTGAAAGTCTAGGGATGGCAGTTCGGGTTTTGGTTTAGGGAATTATACAAGTAGGGACATAGTTGTAAAAACTTTTGTAACTATGAACTTAATGCCAAGTTATGTGGTAACTGAAGGTGGAATTCAAGCTATTTTCAGTAATATCTGTTGAGATAAAAGTACAGCATTGTTTTTTGTTCCAGAAGTATAAAGTTTCTCACCAAAAAGAATTAATACATTAATTAATTTTATTCTTGATACTTACATGTTTTCTCTCACTGTTTTCCATACTACTTGTAGTCAGATCAAGAGCGTATGAAAGTGGTATGTTTGTTTTTATCTCCATATTCACATTACAGATCTGAATAAACATCCAGTAACTATGTTTTCTCTCACACTCATATCCCTTCAAGTACTTCAATTCTGGGTTTCTCAAATAGATTTGAACAAGCAGCTGGCACACCTAAGACCAAGCAACTCGTGATCACTTGCATATGAAGCCACAAAAGCAGTTTCTATGTGGATTCTTCTTCATTGTCTTCAAGTTCGGTGGTCAAAACCAGGTAAAGGGAATAAATAAATTTAGTTAGCAAAATATTTGTAAAACAATAGGGAAAACAATGTTCATCAAATCAGCTGTGGCTTCAGTGGATGAACTTATAAGAGGCAGAAGAGACAGGTAACAGAGAAAGCAGAGGCAGGTGTCAAAACCTGGATATAAGACACAAGGCAGAAGCTTGAAGGCCTTCAGGAGGTTAGGGTTATATCAGTTATCAAAACAAACAAAATATTCTGCTTCCAGACAGCCAATTCACACTCATCTACAGTCAGCAGTGCCTATAAGTGCTGGCGATCTGACAGATAGGATGGTGAACTGACAGTTGTTTAATGGAATATGTGGAAGAAATCTGTTTTTCAGTAGAATGAAATGAATGTATTAATGCATAATTTACTACTTTTCCATGTCTTACTACCCTACCACCAATGTACTTTAATTCTCACAAGGAGAAGAAAAGTTGTTCAGATGATAGGATTAATTGGTCCCTGGCCTCTTGAGTGATGCTGTCACACCACAGAGCATTCTGACACTTTTTTTTTCCTTTTTTTTTTTCCTTTCTTTTTTTAAGATGACAAACTAACTGATAGTAGCTTTTGGTCTTTCAAGTTGTCACAGACTTGATTAATGATCCACAGATGGAAATCTCTGTAGTTCTTGCCAACTGTAGTAACAGCACATTCCCAGGTGCAGGGCAGATTTTTAATGGAAAAATATTTTTGATTGGGTGATACACTGAGATGTTAGGGTAAGATAAGTTAAATTACTCATATTATTCCTGTGGGTTACCAGTTGTTAATCTCTAAATTCTGTTCCCATGTCTTAATTCACATGTGGTTATTTGTTCTGCACCTTGAATAGGCAAGATACTAGATGCATGTTACAGGTTATATTACTATATTCATGTGAACTACTTTTAGTGTTCTTTTATTATTCATGTAAAGATACTAGCTGAATTCCTCAGATCTGCTGGTGTGATCAGGGGTTTTGTCTGTAATATGTTTGTAGCTATCACCCCTTGGGTGGTCAGAACGTTCAAGGGGGTTGCAGGAACTGTAGAGTGTTGTTACTGGTTCCATTTCATCTACATAAAATGACAAGCTCCTTCTAAGATATTTCTTCTTGGCAAATGACAAATGAGAAGTTTATCAGAAGGAAAATGAGAAGCTTCCCAGAAGCTTGTATTTGATGATATTCCCTCACTGCTGCTCTATACTCTAGTAAACCCCACTCATCTAGTGCCCCATGTATCCCAGGGAACGGCTCTGTAAGATGCCTGAATATACTTCTCTCTGATTTTACTCTCCCTTCAAAGATGGAGCAACCCAAGTCTGTAAACTCAAGTATAGCCTTACCAAAAATAAAAATAATAATAATAACAAAAAAATTAAAAATTGAAGTCAAGGATTTAGACATAAAAGCAGAGGAAAAATGACAAGTAGAACTAGAGAATATTACTGTAACTGCTGATACATAACTGGATACTTCTGTTTGCTTAGATACTCCTACAATGAACTTCTATGACATGCCTTGTTCAGAACCAAGTACTCAGTTTCCATAGAGTCCACGATCCTATACTTATTGCCTTGGAGTTAGACTTTGAGGTTTCTTCGAATGCCATTGATGGCTCTGAAGGTATCTAAATGTCTTGGTAACTTATGATTTCCTCCTGGTTCACGCTCAGTTAGCTGGTGGGCTTCTGACTGTATAAGCAAAGATGATGGTTTTACCTGGAATCAGTATGCATGGGTTTCTAAAGATTTATTTTTCTCTCAATTTTTATCCAGTGTTACAGCCAGCCACTTCTAGCCTAAATCTAAGTTTCTCTTCCATATAAAACTATTTCATCCAGATTAAATGTTATATGAAACCTGTGTCACATAGGCATCCACATATAATTAAGATTCTTGTTTTTAGCATCCTGGAGTGATTGCAGATGATCCATGCCTAGTACAGACTAGCTTGGACATGTCTGTGAGATAACTAACGCCTCCCTTCAACTCATCAAGCTGTTCCTGTGTCACCATCAAGAAACAAAAAGAAAGAAATAATAATTAGACTCTTTGGAGTCCTAGTCTGTATTTTGCATTGCATGGTTATATGACATGCAACACTAAACCTGAAATTCACACAGAAAGACAACTGGCAAATATCTTCACTGCACTAATGAATTTCCAAATACTTGCCTAAGCCTCAGAGGTAAAGTTCTATTCTAGAACTGTCATGGTACCTCCTTTCCTTTTGACTCACTCCACTGTTACATATTTTCAGTTCCTTGGAGTTATATTTTATACACCTCAAGACAATAATACTTGTTCCCCCAAATCTCAGTAAAACTGAAACCTTTGCAAATCTCCCTGGCATGTCTCACAGTTGTAAAAGCACTGCCATTTTCTTCCACCATCAATGCTATTAATTTCTTTCAAAGTTTGATCCTGGCAAGAAAACAAAACTCCACAACTGTAGTTACTCCAAGCATAATACCATGAGCCAAATGAATCCATGATCTAATACTGATGACACTGGTGGATTCAGTCCAGAGACAAATGTAGCTTTAAACTGTTTTGAAATGGGACATGTTTTTAAATCTCAGAACAGTAACAATAATTGTTTAAAATTTGTTTTTCTTTTATGCCTTTAGGGCAGAGATAAATGTATGAATTTGTTGTGCAAAGAAATTTTATCTAGTAAGTATTCTAAATAACATGAGCATATGTGACATATGAGTACTCTCTCTTATCCTTTTCTTACTATCATCCATCTTCAATTTCACCCATTTTTCTGGTGTATCCTAAAAGGAAAGAGAGACCAATACATAGTACTTTACTCTAAAACAAGCAAACAAACAAAACTGTTCTTTTTTTTTTTCAAAATTAATTTATTGTACAAGGAGTAGCAAAAAACCATCGCTGTGTTCTAGTTCTCTGCTGTGCACAACTTGTTCTGATAAATGAGAAA
Organism: Anser anser; assembly: GCF_964211835.1. Taxonomy (NCBI): domain Eukaryota; kingdom Metazoa; phylum Chordata; class Aves; order Anseriformes; family Anatidae; genus Anser; species Anser anser. The sequence continues at coordinate 68,114,273 of NC_139720.1, forward strand.
ATGTCATGTTGCCTGGCGAAGAGGCTTACAGTCAAGTTACAAACTAAGCTTTATTTATCAGAGGTTACAGAATTTTGCTTCTTTGTCCTGTACCACTAATATTAATGTTATAACAACCAGACTGTGAGTGCTAACAAATGGAATCTAAAGAAAATCTGATTGTTCAAAAAGTGATTAGCAAAAGGTTATCAGTAAAGCCTGCCTGATGTTTAGCTTCTTTCTTTTCTAACTGTTGGATTCAGCAAAGCTTGTATCTCTGAAAAAAAAAAAAAAAAAAAGAATAAATACATACACTACAAGCGAACATAAATTTAATTCTGTACCTCCTGCCCTGTCAAGGTCTTGACAGCTACCAGGAATTATCAAAATAAATTTCACTGTGTTCTTTATGTTTGCTCTAGTTCTTGACATTGCTGGAAGCATTCATTGCACCAGCTTGGCATTATTGTAATGTAAGGAGGTCACTTAAAGAGTGTCACTGATCTACTCCCTGCCGTGTCTGGTTGTGTGACTAAAGGAAGCAAGTGTATGACTCTGTTGAATGATCCAATTTGATAGTGAGTAATAGCCATCCTGCATCAGTCAGCACTGTGTGTCTGATATATAGATTCACTAATGCATAGAAAGCATAAGTTAGATGACATCTTGTGCATGAAGGTGAAGGACTTGTAAAATTTAGCAATGGAGCAGGATGTGCTTCTGAGAAATCAGGTCAATGCTTGAATATGAAGTATGTATAGGTGACACCTGCCAGCCCTTTCAGACACAGTGTTTTGCCTTAAACACGAAGACAATTTTGAAAGCTGCTCTAACTCATCTTCAAAGGCTGAGAGAAAATACATCTAGCGAAGGAATAAAAAATCATCATTCAAAGGAAATAGGAAATGAAATAAAATCACATAGGCTGAAGAGAAACTCCAGGGGTAACCTTGTCCAACCTTCTACTCAAAGCGGGGACAGCGTAGATCAGGTTGCTCAGAGACTTGTTCAGTCAAGTTTTGAGTTTCTCAAAAAATCTCTAGTTTCTCCAAAACTGGAGATTCCACCACCTCTCTGGACACTCCTACTCCCAGGAGTGTAGGACTAAGGCTGTCTGCTATTATTGATTTTTACAGGTTGATGATTAAATTGTTTTATTTTCTTATAACAATAACTATAAATATCTTCTACTGTGAAGAATACATTCCAAGTGAAAACATCGAAGCAGCTTACAATTATAAATTAACTAAAGCTCATTCCTGAAAAAAAAATGTATTACTGCTTCTTTTAGCATGGTAAGCTCATAGAGAGGTATTACAGATGTGATGATACTTAGAAAATATGAATTTTGCTAAACTGTTTCCTGAAAAGTAAGTGAACTGCCAGACAATTTTAATTCTCTGTTAGAATAGCCTTTATAATCCAATACACTTTCATTGTGAATTGAAATACATGAGTTTTTTGTTGTTGTTGTTGCTGGTAGGTGTTTTTTTTTTTTTTTCCAGAAGTAAATATTTATTTAGGTAGCCTGAATTATCAAGCAGTTCCAATATGAGATTTGGAAAGAGGTAGGAAAAGAATATTATGTTATTCCTAACTATTTTTCCTCCTTTCAAATTCAGTCATGCTTTGAACTGTCCAGAAAGCAAAGCTGGTGGCTGAGAAAGGAAATAGAAATGGCTTACTTCAGCCATAACCTATAACCCTGACACCCCTACCTTAGCTGTTTCACGTTATCTTGGTTACACTAACTCTGAGCATGGGAACAGATGTGTATATTTCTCTTCCTCTCCATTTCTCCTTCCCATCTGCCTTATTAACACTGCAAGATAATCTGTCCCCTTTCTTCGCACCGAGCCTTGTGTGAGCTGCTATAAGGCTGCTCATTGATCCTTATCCTTCTATATATGCACATCATATGCACTGGTTTACTGTAAAATTCTGTACTGTTAAATGAATTGACTGAACACAGTCGATCCCAGTGCAGGACTTTGGAACACATGCACACTATATCTTCTGCTTTAGGTGAGTTTCTTATGTTGATCTTTTCCAGGTTTCTTCAACTACGTCTTTACTCCACGTCTTCCAGACTAAACCCCAAATATGTGTATAATTACTTTACATTACTTTCTTCTCTGAGGATTAACTTTAGCAACTCTGTATTTTGGGAACATTTGGCTAGTACTGAATTTGGGGAAGCATTTTTTTTCCTTGGATTTGTTTTTGTATTAATAATTACTTCAACTTTGATTTTGCAGTGGCTCAGCTTTTCAGTGAAAACACTGGCTATTTAAACTTTGTAGTTTCTTTTTCTTATTGCTATCCTATCTATCTGCCCAGTACTGTCATCTTTCTCCTTTCAAAAGACAGAAGACCTGAAGACTAAGGATCAGAGAAGCTATTACATGAAAGATAACACCATTTTTAATATTCCTGATTGGCTTCATCACTCTGTTGTTGGTGCATGCTCTGAATGTCCCTGATCCCTGTCAGATGGAAAGGCTCCCTAGGGTTTAACTTGCATGCAGAAAAGGTTAGGAGCAAAATTCTTCTCAGAAGAGTAAATCCTTTTGATTTTCTAATGCTCAGGTGGTGAATAAAGAAATGACCTTACGTTTAACCTCACCTGTAAGAGACAGAAGGAAAAAAGGTACAAATCCCACTATGAGGCAATTGGACACTGAGCTATGTCTCTTATCTCCCCTTTCATCCAACTTCAGTGTGCTACATTTCTCCCACTAAAACACTTACATCTCAAGAGATCTCAAAATCTCTTTCTTGCTGCTCCCTCAAATTCCTCTTCACACTCTTCCAAATTTCTTTACAGCTCATTTCCCTGTCTAATCCCCTTTGCCTCTGTTCACACACACAAACCATACTGCCATGCACATCCAAAAAAGGGTTTGTGTGCTCCAGCCCTCATATTTCCAAGATCTATGTTAAAATATGTTCCACAAAATGACAAATAGTACAGTCACCTGCTGTGAAAGGTTGATCTAGAAAGTACTCTTTGACTTGATGCACACTTTTCTATTATTTGTGAAATATGATTACATTTTTCATCCAGTTACTTAGTGATAATTGACTGCTCAAAGCTGTCTCTTGCTTGTAATTAGTCCCCCAGTGAAAACACAGCCACATGCTCTGCAACTGCTCTCACATATCTGCATATCTCACAGCATCTGCAATGCATCATCCTTCAGCAAACAGCAATTATTATTTTTTTCTTTTTTTTTTCCCCCTAAATTAGCTGTACAAATTAGTAGGGTACATTTCTCCAAAGGAATACTTAACAGAGGTACAGAGCATCAACATGCATACACATTACACTGAACGTTTCAAATCTGCAAGTCATTAGTATAACTCAGATTCAAAGTTTCCTCACAAAGGGGCTGCACTGTTGCCGTCTCTTCTGGCGTCAGTAGATTTCCATTCATCTGTTGAGCCAATTCATTTCAGAGAAGCATCTAGTAAATTCTGTAGCGCTATGTCCACAAAGCTGATGTGCAAACAACCTGAAGTAACCATCATTGTCACCTCAGAGTAGAAGCTATCAGCTAGAGTTAACGTGCTAATAGATATGCAAGGAGCTCCACTTAGTGGCATGAGGAGGTATTTCCAACAATGTAGTCTAACACAAGAAGAAAGGAATCTTTGGAAATGTAAATACGTGTACTAAACACCCTCTACTTAATTCAATCTCTGCTTGATTTACCTTAATCACAGCACTAGAATCATGACCTTTCACTAGGATAGCTTTATTCATGTTCAGCAACAATTTCTGAGAAAATTCAATCACCGGCTGTGGAAAGATGTTGTTTAATCAAGCAGATACTCTGAATTAGAAATGGTAAGTAAAAGAGTTTCGCCCAGGTGCTTTGTAACTTGTGATTGGCATACTTGTTATTCTGCGCAGTAATGGGGCAAATTTCTCTGTATGATTACAAGGCCCTGATTACTTCCTGACAAGTTGGGGTTGACGAATATTTAACACTATAAGACACTTATTTGGATATGAAATGGATAAATAACAAACTTTGAATAAAAAGTTTTTAATGAAATTTCTTGCTTACTTTACTGGAGTCTGACATATAATCACCTTGGCTAAAACAAAACAAAACAAAAAAACAAAACAAAACTACTTTTATTTCCAACTTGCTAGGCTAAACTTGTAAATAGCTGCTTTTTCCACCTTTCCTGCTGTTTCCCACACTTTCTCTTGAAAAGTTTTACAGTTTCCAGCTTCTCTAACAATCTCTGTGTTAAAAGAAGCCTAGCCTGAGTGCACAGAATTAGTGTGTTTCTAAATCAAAGATTCTCAAAGTGTAGGGAATAAACATATTTAAATGAGGATATTACAAAGGAGCAGGGGTAATGCCAGAGGTGCAGCTAGAGCCAAAGGCTGTCAGGCTCCAGTCAAGGAAGGAAGACAACAGCTCTGAACACAAGCAGAGGAAGCACACCTGACAGAAGATACTGCATTACGACTCTCTCTACTCCTCAGCAAGAGCCCCTGACAGTGCTGTATCAGTTCAGCAGCTCCTTTTGCTCCTGCTCTGCATATATTTGGCCCTTCCCCTTCCCATCATTGCTTGTTTCTGTTTGAAATGCTTCCTCCTGAACACACTTCTCAGTCAATGTGCAGTGGCTCCATGGCAAAGTGTTTCTCCTTCCTCAACCCCAAACACGCTCCATGGTATTATTTCCCCTCCTGATGCTCAGTTTAAGAAATGTTGTGTTAGCAATTTCTCACTGGAGTTGGGCTAGAGATGCAGAATATGGAATATAGGAGGCAAAAAGTCTGAGACTGCTGCTAAACAAATTAGCTTGCTGAATTATGCAAGATACACCCTGAGTTAGGCCTCGGACAAGCTTCCGAGGCTTTCAGTGAGTATATTCTATCTTGGTATTAAAGATTTGACAAGAAAATATGTAGATGATTTTATTTTAAGCTTAACTTCCTTATGTCCTTAATCATGTTTCCCCAAAGTGCCCATGCTTTGCAGAATTACAACGTAAAAAGTGATATGCTTCTATATTACTGTGAAATCTTAACTCTAAAGGATAAGAGAGAATGAAATTTCTACAGTTGATATATGTAGAGTATTGCTCCTGTCCAGCCATGTGGCTGTACATTTACTATACATAGGAATCGAAATATCCTCAGAGCATAAGGTAAAAATCAGTTTTAGGCTGCTGTGTTCTGGTTCAGCCCAGGGGAGCTGGTGGGTGGGAAATGAGGCCAGAGGTATGGTGGCTGGGGCCAAGGGGGAAGCGTCCAGCTCTCACTATGAATCATCAGGCACGTACCTGACCCTGGAACCAGACACAGGACCACTACATGCATATACTAAGCCCATTTCCCAGCAGATTTATAACTTTTATAAAACCGGGCACTAGCTGATAACACTCAATCAATACACAGGTTTCCACCCAGTAAAATAAATTTCCTTGGGACGAAATACAGCAGCAAAAAGTCTGCTAACCCACGTTAAATGTCAAAGTCCCCTTTTAGGGTTCTGGCTTAGGGACACCCCTCATATTTATTACTAGATTGTTTATGTTCCTGAAGTATATGAAGAACTTCCTTCATAACATTAACCAATTTAGTGTTTTCAGGAATGCATGTACAGTTTTGCTAGGTCTAGTAGATTTTACAGGTTTCATATCTCCATGTTTTTCTCCTTTTCTGACTTACATCTACTTTTCAGCAAATTGGAAATATTTTTGCCTTCGTCTGCTTGTTATAAATTTTTACAGCTCCCTAAGAAGGTGTCATATTGTTGCTTTGTGAAGGTGGAAAATTGCACTCCAAGTTACTAGAAGACGAAATCAATCAAAGCTATGAAATCACTAAAACTAAACTTTCCTAAACACAGCTCAACGTCCTCAATACTGAATTTTAAGTAGGTAACTTAAATGTAATGTTAAGCTTGTCTTTTTACCGACCCTTAGCTTTTTTATTTTTCCACTCAAAACCTTTATATCATCAGCTACCAGAACAGTGTTTTAGAACACAAACACAAGCAGCTTTGCTAACTAGGTGGTGGAATTTTACATTTACATTAGCCTTTGAAAAATGTTAAAGTAACAAATCTTTTGTTTAGTTCTGTTTAAAATATAAGCTTAGATAAGGGATCTCCACCTACCGTCTTTTCCCATAGTCTCTGACCTATTCCCATAAATGTACCTTTTGGTGAGAAATGGCCCTACTGAGGAACAGAGCAGTCCAGTTACAAAGAAAAAAGACATGGCAAGGAATAGGACAGATAGAGAACATACATGTGAAGTTTAGCATGCTAATATACCTCGACATTTTGGAAACTTCGCTGTATAATAAAATTGTATGGAAGTTCTGAAGTTTTAGTGACTTTAGTCAAAAATATTTAATCTCCACAGGTATTCCTAAGGATGGGATACAATACAGAAACTTCTTTGGTCACAATGAGTCTTATCAAGAGAAACACATTTTGGGAATTCCATTTAAATATGACTTTAAATGCTACTTTAAAATCTTTCAGAGATGCGCTGGAATGCCCCAGAACTATAAGCTGTAGCTCGAGATTGGCTAGATTCAGCTACAGGCCTGCATCATAGCACAGTGAGATGGTGATATCACTAAGAAGAAAACAACTGTGTATCTCTGAAATCTGGAGAAGGTTGGTGTGGTAGCCTGTTGCTGTAAGCAGTCTGGGTGACAAACGGGAACACCAGGTGGTCAGATACGGGAAAACGGTGCCTGTGCTTCACAATGCAACAGTGGGTGAGTGCAGTCACCCCAAACTTTGGTTTGCACCTGCTTTTGGCAGGACTGGTTCGCTGTTGGTTTTGGAGCCTACCAGGAGCTGAGCAGCACCCCTGGGGACACCGAGAACCGCCTGGAAAGCGGCTGCGGGTACGTGTGGGGACACCCCACCTCGGGGTACCCCCGGTTTCAGCAGCCCCCATCCACCCCGCAGCATGCCCGCGGACGCCCCGGGCCTCCTCCTCCCACACCGGGGACGAGCCACGACCACCGCCACCAACGGCCCCAGCGGGAGCGGCGCCAGCCCCCAGGTCAACCGCTCCCCCTAGCGGCCCCCGCCGCCATTTCCGGCCCCACCGAGCTTCCGCGGCGTCATTTCCCTCGCCGCCGCCGCCGCCGCCGCCAGCAGCAGTACCGCGGCTGCCGCTCCGTGGCCGGCCCGAGGGGACCCGCGCCCCGCCGCCTCCCCCCCCCCCCCCCCCCCCGCGGTTTCTCCGCCGCCTGCACCCTCCCCGCTGCTGCCGCCTCTTCCTCCTCCTCCTCCTCCTCCTCAGCCGCCCGCTGCGGGCCCGCCGCCATGGCCATGAGGCAGACCCCGCTGACGTGCTCCGGGCACACGCGGCCCGTGGTGGACCTGGCCTTCAGCGGCGTCACCCCCTACGGATACTTCCTCATCAGCGCCTGCAAGGGTGAGCGAGGGCGGCGGGGACGGAGCCCCCCGGGGAGGGACGGAGTCCCCCGGGCACGCTGCTCGGCCCTGGGGTGTGAGGGACCGCTGCCCCGCTGCTCGCAGGCCCCGCCCGGCCCCGCCGCCTCTCTGCGAGGGGGAGAAGGGGAGGAGGGGGGCGAGGCGAGCGGCCTGTCGGGGGTTCGGCTGTAAACGTAGCCTGCGGGGTGCCTGAGCCCCCCTTCGTTCGGTTGTGGAGGGTGGGGAGGGAAGGACAGGAAAGACTCGAAAATACCGGTCTGAAACTGCATATTTCTACTACATGTGTGCCTATTCTGCAGCCTTTAAAGTCTGCTCCTTTTCAGCCAAGGCAGCTGCCTTCCTGGAAACAGAGCAGTGATGTCCACCTTCTTTCCCATGAGAACTCTCTTCTGCTCGTTTACGAGAGGCATTTTCACTTCCTATGTGTAGATGTTAATCTTCTGGATGTATTCATGTGTTTAAAAGGACATTCCTTTCCGCCTTGGAATGCTTCATAGTCATCTTTATTGATTCACATGCGAATAATATTTTGATAGCCTCCTGGAAAAAATAATCACAAGAAAGGTTTTACAAGCCTATTTTATTTTTGCAACATTTCTGGATACATTTTAAATGCCTCTGGTTAGAAACAAAATACTACTTTTTGCATACTATTTGTCTGAAAATATTGTTCCAAAATCAAAGGAACCGCTCTGCCTGATGAAAGCTTGGGCAGCCCTGCCCATCACCCTTCTACTGTAGAAACAAAACTAAAAGAAAACTGGTATCTCATCTGGAATAGTATTCCAATATCCATACAGTTTTAGGTACATGCAGGAGGTGCAGCTGTATACTTAAGTTCTTCAGCTAAACCATTTCACAAAGAATAGTTTTGTAAGGTAAGTGTGCTGCCAGTAAGGGAGGCCAGTCCATTGGCAATTTCATTCTTTCATGCAAGGGAATCTTTTCTTAAAACAGCTTCATTTTTTATCATGTTACCTGAATAATGGTTTTGTTTTTGTGAAGATGGTAAGCCTATGCTACGTCAGGGTGACACAGGAGACTGGATTGGCACATTTCTAGGCCATAAAGGTGCTGTTTGGGGTGCTACTTTGAACAAGGATGCCACAAAAGCAGCTACAGCAGCAGCAGATTTTACAGCGTAAGTGCTTAACTGCTTTTAAAGTCTGTATTTTGATTTTAGGCAATAGCACATTTTTGTGACGTATAGCTGTAGTAAGTTACTGATTCATTTGTTGTTTTTTATTAAACTATTAGCTTACTTATGGGTAGCTAAATTAAAACCAAGAATTTTAGCTGCTTGCAAGCAGCTATAGCTAATTCTGTCATGCTGAACAACTATGATTGCTTCTTGACAAATATGCTTAATTACTGTACTGTTTTGCTAGACTAACATTTCTGTTCAATTCTAAACTTTATCACTGTAGTTATGCCAGAAAGTGTTGAGTGATTTTTGTGTCTACTAGTTAAGCACTTTTTTTTTTTCAAGAACACTTGCAAAAACACTAGTGAATTCTTTCTTTTTTTTTTCTTTGTTTGAACTGTTTGCAGTCTATATCAATATATTTGACAGGTTGAATCTGGTTAATAGAGGTCAATCTATAAAAGTTGCTGAGAACTGCATTTGTTTGTCTTAAAATAAAACTCTAGTTACTCTGCATTCACCTGAAGAAGGTGGTGAAGGAAAATGGTGGTATAGTACAAAAAAAAAGCTCTAGTAATAACATATGAGGTATACTTACTGACTGTATAGTAATTGATCAGAATGTAGTGTTTATTATTTAAAAAAAAAAAAAGTAACAATAGCATCAGGAAAGATTAGGTAGGGTAGGAAAAACAGGGTAATTTGACTGTCCAAGCTGACTTATCCTGGTGCTACTGAAATGTAAATGTTTTCTCTTGTCATTTAGCAAAGTATGGGATGCTGTGTCAGGAGACGAACTAATCACATTGGCTCACAAACACATAGTCAAAAGCGTGGATTTTACACAGGTATGAAAAACTTTTATGGCTTACTCACAAGAGAGGTAAGCTCTTGGGTATGTTTTGGTATTAGTTACATTTCTTCTTTTTACATGTGTATTTTAACAGGCAAATAATCCAGCATGCAGCTTCTAGTTTGTAAGATCAAAGCTTAAATTTAATAAATGTTTTAAACACTGAGAGAAAGAACAGTTATTTTAAGACTCATGAATGAAGGCTGGTATTTCAATTCAAAATAGAGTTGACACTATATAACTTCTATTTCAGGATAGCAATTATCTGTTAACAGGTGGACAAGACAAATTGTTGCGCATCTATGATTTGAGCAAGCCAGAAGCAGGTAAGTCTTCATTTAGAACCTTTTTTTTTAATTAAACACAAGTTCTGAAATTCACAGAAGCACAAAAGACAAAGTCGAGGGTTGTTTTACAAACATGGTGTCTTTTAACACCTTGACTTACTAAAATAACCTGTTATCTTTAAATTTATCCTTTTACAAGTGAAGTAGAGGTTATAGTGTTTCATGTTTCAGTGCAACACAGACTTATTGGGAGTAGGTAATTAAATTCAGTCCTCTGAAAGTAAAAAAAAAAAAAGTCTCCATGTGTTTAAAACGGTGTTTAAATTCATATCAACACTGAGCTACTGAAGATTGACAAAAAGCTAGATAGCACTGGTGTTAAACTAGGGAAGCTTTTTAAGTTTAGACAATCAGTCTAAACTTAACCAATTTGTGTTTTTTCTGTTCCTGGAATAAGACCTGTAAATAAAGTCAGAGGTGTTTGAAGTAATTTTACAGTTTCCAGCAAACAGAAGCTTGTGTAGATTATTGGAGCTCCTAAAGTGCTGCATGGTGTCATTTTTGGTTCTTACATGTATTAAAATACTTTTATTTTATTTTAAGAACCTGATGTTGTCAGCGGGCATACTTCTGGCATTAAAAAGGCTTTATGGAGCAGTGATGACAAACAGATTCTTTCAGCTGACGATAAAACTGTTCGGTAAGAAAAAATAACTTTGAGTTTTTGAAGAAGCTCATTTATTATCATAAGGTCTGTCAGGATCATTATGCCTTCTGGTAAAGGATATCAGTAACACAGGTTATTTGATCCCAGGTTGCATGCCTAATGAAATGCTTATATGCTGTTGGAGACATAATTATCCAAATAATTCTGATTTACCCCATGAACATGTCCTCACTGATAGTAAGAGGTGGTCTTTGACAACTGAATAGTAGATTGAATTTGTCTTTCATAATCCTAGAAAATACTCGTTTATAGATGGGGTCTTGTGAACACATGCTGAGGTATTGCTGCCTTTTCTTCCATAACCAAGCCTTGAAAGATTCAGAAGGTGTGTACTAGCCAGGGTCTGGGATAAAAGACTGGGAAGCCTATTTGGAATCAGTGCTCTGTTGATAGACAGATAGATAGCACAGCAGAGAATGAAAGCTACTGATAAGTTGTGAAGGCTTTTGTGTCTTTAAGATGGCTCCCCGGTCATGGTTAAATGTTTTGTTTCCTTTATGCCGGATTGGTAGATGTATGGAAACCTAGACAAACCTGGCTGCGGTGGTGAGGAAATGATAAAGACCCTTCCTCAAACTTTGCTGTCTAGATGGGAGATACGCCTTGCTGCTTTTTCAGCTTTCTAGTTAATGTGACCGGTGTCATCTCATGCCTAGTTGTCTTATCATTCTTATGCTATCACATAGAGAAATAGTCTGGCTTTGTGGAAAGAAGGAGGGGAGGGTTGAAGTCACAGATACAGTCTAACTGTAGTCTCCTTATTGGCTCCAGTGCTTTTCAGTTTTCATACCATAGAATAGTTTGGGTTGGAAGGGACCTCAAAGATCATCCAACCCCCCTAGACTACCCACTAGACCAGGTTGCTCACGGCCTCATCCAACCTGGCCTTGAACACCTCCAGGGATGGGGCATCCACGGCTTCTCCAGGCAGTCTGTGCCAGTGCTTCACCACCCTCTGAGTGAAGAATTTTCTCCTAACCTCTAATCTAAATCTCACCCCTTTTGGTTTCAAATCATTCCCTCTCGTCCTGTCATTTTCTGTCTGAGCAAAAAGCTGCTCTCCATCTTTTTTTATAAGCCCCCTGCCTTCCTCGTGTTCAAGATAGGCAAGCGTCTGGTCTGGTCTTTTTTTTTTCTGGATTTCAGAAATAGAAATACGGAGGTCACTCAATTTATGAATTTTCTTATATGTCGCAATTTAATTTGGTTTCTGTTTAGATAGCTCTGGCATGCCTAGGTAAAGTTTTAGATTATATTAAATGAGTCTGTTATTTGGGTAAACTGCTATTAGTACCTCTCTGTGTTCTGAGTTAAAAAGGCAGAATGGAATATTCAGTCCTTGCTTCTAGAAAGCTGTATTTTTCAGGAGATGTATAATAAGGTTTTCAGTCTCTTAAGAGAACCCTTGAGTGGTCGAATGATATGTGGACCATTTACTGTTGGATGAAGTTTCAATAGTAGTAGTATTTTAATGCAACCATGCCTTAATTCCCACCTATGTAAAGCTACGCAAAGCAAAGATAAGAATGCCACTGAAAATCCAAAGTGCCTGTGGAATCAAACCACAGGCTTTCTTTATTAGGTGTGTTTTGTTGTTGTTGTTTTTTTGTTTTTAAACCACAGCTTGCCACAGATGGGGATAAAAGCTGTTTGATTTGCTGAAGTAATCTGAGAGTCTGCCTTGTGTTTTTGTTTCCTGTTAAGCCTCTGGGACCGGAGTACTATGACTGAAGTGAAGGCACTAAATGTTGCAATGTCAGTGAGCAGCATGGAGTATGTTCCAGAAGGACAGATACTTGTGATAACCTATGGGAAGACTATTGCTTTTCATAGTGCCGAAACGTGAGTCCAAAACACAGAATTTTCACAGGTTGAGTAATGGGTTTGATTGTGGGTCAAACTAGTACAGGGCCAAAATATGAAAGTGGCAGAACTGATATGAGTGGATATCTTTGCTTGCCATCTTGTCAAAAGAAGTGTGAAAGCTATCCTTTTCTAAAATAGCGTTCCCTAACTGCCTGTGAGATGCTAGGATGCAAAGATTCGGTGCCATTTTCATCATTCAAACTAACTGTAGTTGTCATTAGATAAGAGTTTCATCCAGGCTTCAGTTTAGTGTGCTTTTCAGGGAACTAGTTATTTATACAACCTCTGTGATGTCTTAAGAAAGCGTGTTACATTCTTAAGCATATTTCAGTAAGTAGTTCTGAATCTGTGAGCCTTCTGTTCTACTTATTCTAGTTGTTTCTATGAACTAGTTGTTTCTTAACTTGGTGGACTTGACTTGCAGGTACTAAAACTTGTTTGGAAACTGTGTGGGTGCCTTCTGTTTTTCTTAAAAGCAGTTGTGATTTGTAGAATCGGTTTCTTTGCTTTCAGGACCTTTTTTTAAAACAAAAATTCTCCCTCAGTCTAGAGCAGATTAAATCATTTGAAGCACCTGCTACAATCAATTCTGCATCACTTCACCCAGAGAAAGAATGTTTGGTTGCAGGCGGTGAAGATTTTAAGCTCTATAAATACGACTATAACACAGGAGAAGAATTAGGTATGTTTGCCTTCTATAATAGAAAAATGAGTTCTGATGTAAGTATTAGATTAATGACGGTGGCTAATAGATGAGACTGTTATATGAGGTCTTAGCATAGCTTGCTGTGCAAGACAATGAAAAGGTTTGTAGTCAGTTAAGTTTTTTTTTTTCCTCAGTACATCTAACATAACATCTAATGTTATCGTTCTAGATCTAATTAAAACCTTCATTAAACAGCTCTTTGTACCTATTGGAAAAAAAAGTTGTCATTCCATACTGCTGTATGTTAACTTAAATGTCTTACTATGGCATTCGTTATGTCAAAAGAGTCACAGATACTTGGTTGTGTGAAAAATGTAATATGTTTGTGTTCTTCTTAGTGTTGGCCAAATACAGGTTTTTAAGTGTATTTTTAACTTTGTTAATCCTATCCTCATATAAAATCAGATGTATGCACAGTGAGTGGTTGAAGGAACAGGGTTGTGTACTCTATGCTACTGGCTTGCTTTGTACTTTTGTCTTGAATTTGAATTAAGCACCTGTTTTCTTGTGTTTAGTATAACATTAATATTCTCTAAATTAGAAGTCACGGGGATACCAGTTATTCTAAACTTTGTTTTGCATCAGAATAAAATACTGGGAAAGTGCCCCTATCAATACTTCTGTTTTCTTCTGATCAGTCTTTACCAGTTAACTTCTACTGTTGACTGATACTTGAAATTATGTTCTTCCAGAATCTTACAAAGGACACTTCGGTCCAATTCACTGTGTGAGATTTAGTCCTGATGGAGAGTTATATGCCAGTGGTTCAGAGGATGGTACGCTAAGGCTGTGGCAGACAACAGTAGGGAAAACCTATGGTCTTTGGAAGTGTGTAGTTCCTGGTAAGTGTGTGTGTTTTTGTGGTAAAACTTAGCTGTTTCATACTCAGTTCTTAGGTAATACCTAGCAGTAATATCACAAGTGGTATACAACATCTGAATTTTGTACAGTATCTGTACATCTGAGGCGTCTTCGTAGCCCCTCAAGTTGGTTGGATTTAAGGTTTTGCTTTTGTAGCTGTCGTTTAATCAATTAATTTCAAATCTGTAAGCTTGGTGAATATAGACCCTTTGTGTCTAATTAAGCAAATGGTCTCATATTTTGATGTTAAAGAACAAGAGATATGAAGTACTTTTCTAAATACTTAAGGATAAAAGAATCTCTAGAAGGGAGTGTATATAATAGGCTTATTTTATATTGCACTTTGATTCTCTAGAAAACCGCAAGCAATAACAATTCATGGAATTGCTTACCAAGCTCTTTCTCCTCAACACTACAGTGGATATTTTTTTTTTTATTTCTGTGGGTCGGGGAAGTGAAGGTATTAACTCTTTTTTCTCCTCTCTGCAGAAGAGGAGAATGCAGAAGCAGCAAAAGCAAGGACCACTCTTCCAGGAACTGCAGAGGAGGAAATAGGTAATGCACTGAACTGCCAAGTTCCACTCAGCTATGTGTTAAAAGATGAGTCAAGATGGTAGAGTTCTATAGGACGGGAAAGTTAGTTTTTTCCAAGTACCTTCTGTCACTTTTCACTCCTTTCAGAAGGTATTTAAGTGCATTTTTCTGAAAATGACTGTAAGTGTCAGGCTGGTGACTAGAGCTGTGTCAGCCTGCAGACTCTACAGATATGGTAGAATAACTGAATCAGGTTAAATGGGAAAACAAACCCAACTGGTCTTTAAAACAGGTGCTGCAGTATTTCTTTGGTTTATATAGGTAAGGTGAAATTAAATAATACCTTCTTTGTTTCATTGCAGAAGAAGTTGCCTCTGAAAACTCAGATACGGTGTACAGCTCAACTCCTGAAGTTAAGGCGTGATTATCTCAACCGTTTTGCAACATATGGACATACAAGACTAAATCAAGTGAGCAGTGAACAGCAGCCTTCCAGAGTGCGCTCTCTACATAAGGCAAAGATGGGCAGTAATTGATGAGAATGCGGTGGAAGTGGCTAGGTGTTGTCTGTAAGAGAACTGAGTATCCAAAAAAAAGAAGACAAGTAGTAGAGTTTTGCTGTCTTTTTAGCATAACTGCCTACTGTCTTTCGAAAGAAGTGTGCAAACCAAGATCCAGTCTCTCTAATTTCAATTAGACTCATTGTAGTGTGTTTTCTTTATTATGGAGAAGAAATATAATGGCTTTTACCTTTTTTTTCTTGAAATTTGAAAGATTTGGCTTTAGTTGAAAAGAAGGGGGATTAATGTACTAAAAGTGTTTGGTTGGGTTTTTGTTTCATTGTACACTGCTTCTGAATGTTTAACTGTTTTCAGTTGTCTAAATAAAATGCCTCTCAAAACTCCTATCTTACTCTTTAGCCTTGGGTTCATGGAACAGAAAAGCAGCCAAGTTAATTGTGTAATCCTTTCTAGCATCTGTTTTTTGTACTATACAGAGGGAAAGTAATAAGAATGTTTTAGTGTTTGGTACAGAGAGTGGCAAGTTCTTGACGTGTAAGCCTTGTGTCATTTTATTCTTTGAAGTTTGAATGTAAAAGTGAGTCTCTAAAATCAAAAGCATTGAAAACTACTAAACTAAATGTGCTGCCTGAAACTACTTGGTTGTACACAGAAATTTCAGAGGTTGACTATGAATCTGTATAAAGCTTGGGTTTAGTCCTCTAAACTGGATTTAAAAAGTTATTCTCTCCAGGTCAAAATCATATTTTCTTCATTAAAGAAAATATTGCCATTCTTCCACTTGTCACTTCCTTTAATGTTACACCGAAAGGTTTACAAAACGTGCTCTGTGTGGAAAGGAGAAATGTTATGTAGGTACATTTGGGTGGGTTCTTGTTTTTACTATTCTTCGGGATTTTTGTCCAAAGGAGTAACAGTAATGCTAGAAGAAATGTTAAAAGAAAATTGAAGCTTAACATTTGAAAACTTGTATATAAATTGGAACAGTGGTAATTCTATATAGAGAAAATACTCTTTCAGAGTGAGGGCAGTCAAACACTCTGAAGGTTGTAGAGGCTCCCTTCTTGAAGACACTGAAAACCCAACTGGTTTTGGCCCTGCTGAAGCTTTGTGTGCTCGTGCAGGGGCCTACGATTCAGTAAGTCTCCAGAGGTCCCTTCCAGCCCCAACTCTGCTGTGGTAGAGGTGGAAACAGTAATACGGAGGATAATAAAGAATGATAAAATGAGTCTTGGTTTCGTAGTAAATTATGGTATAATTAAAGGTGTGTTAGTTCAGTGGCAACTCCAAAGATAATTTTGAAATATTTATTGAAATTTCATCTTAAAAATGAGTACTCCTGTGCTTTACAGCTAATAGTTTGATTTAGTCATCTCTAATTCTTTTAAGGCTTATGATGATTCCAAGTCTCATGATTCAACCCAGAAGCTTACTTTACCAGTTGAAAAGTGCATTTAAAACAAGGAGCTCTCTATCCCTGCTGTAGTGAAACTTCTTATAGAGTGGTCTTTGTGCTGTGTTTCAAGTAGGCTGTTCAGCACTTCAGAGGGAACTCTGGAGTAGCATTCTCAAATCCAAGAGCTGTGACCCTTCGTGGCTTTACAAGATGCTGTTGTAGTTCATGGTTTCTTTGCTAGCAGTGAAATGAGTAGGGCTAAAGTTGCAAGATGTCTCAATATTGACAGTGCTTTATACTTCTTTTTCCTGCCTTTGCATTGTTGCAACTGTAGGGGAAAAACATGAAACAAAGCCACTGACAACGCCACGAGTTTTTAGATTTTCATTTGGCCTGCTGTTAATAGAAAGCTTTACGAAGTTGTTAAGTTTATATAGAGCGTGTTCTGTAAGTGTTGGAGGAATATGAACTTCCCTTTGAACTCGGAGGAAAGTGAAGCTGGCCGGACTCGTTGTGGGGGCTGCCGGACCGGTGTGCGGATAACACAAAGCAAAGGGGAGGTGGTCTCGGTGCCACGGCTGGGGGCTTGCCTAGGAAAGGGTGGGCTTCGTGCCGGTGCCCCGGGTACCGGGGGCAGCGTGGCGGCATCTGCCTGCACCTTTTAAAAAATGGGGGGCAGTCAGGCTTTTAATCTCTGCTCCCCGGGCTCACCGCCTCGCTGGGGGCAGTGCCAAGCGCGGCCCGGAGGCGCTCGCCCGGTGTCCCCGCCGCTTCCTGCCGGTGCGGGGCGGGACCGGGGAGGCCTCAGGCGGGCTGGAAAGCCGCCGGTAGCGCGAGGGATGGCGGCCAGAAACCCGGGCACCAAGCTGGGTAAGGGGCCGGGCCCGCGGGGAGGGCCAGGGAGAGACAACGCGGAGCGGGGCGGGGGGGGCAGCCTGGCGGCCCGGCCTCGGGCTTCCTCAACGGGAGTCTCCCCTGCAGGCTGCGGGCTCCGTGGGGCTGCCTCCCGTCCCGGCTGCCTCCCTCCGTAGGTCGGGGGCTGCGGGGGGCAGTGCCGGGGCTCCCCCTGCTCCCCCCAGCGGGAAGCGCGGCCCCGTGGTGGAGGAGCGTGGAGCAGCTGGGCTGCTCGCCTGGTGCCAGTCAGGCTTTTCGAGCACACTTGTTTCAAATGTACGAGTTTCAAGCGTACGAAAAGGTGGTCGTGGTTACCCTCACGCAGCGCCCTGCCTGCCTGCCTGGAGGGGCTCAGGGCAGAGCAAAGCTCACAGGATGCATGGACATGGCATGCAGTTGAGCTGGGTCCCCTCCTGTGCCCCTTCCAGGCTCTGACTGAGTGAAACCTTTGTTGTTGTGCTTCCTTCTCTCTTCCTCTCCCCCAAGAGTTCCAAAGCACTTTTGATTAATTCAGTTTTGATTTGAAACCTGGGACTTTGCCTTTCCATATTTGTTACTTGCTCTCTGGAGACTGATCAGGTTTTTCCTGATGTTTGCAGGTGATCTTCGGTCCAGAAAGGTGGCAGTACCCCAGATAAGGCAGAGATCCTCCAATAAAGGCTTTCCTTGCCACTCCCCGGCTGGAACTTGTATTCTGCTAACTGCTGAATACATCTCCTTGGGAAAGGAGAATTGGCCATGGCTCTCTGACTTCTCCACACAGCCACACCTAATTGCAGTGGTGGAATGAGTTGAGGTGACTGGCCCCTTTACGGCCCACCTGGAGGGGTATGATAGCTTGGTCAGTGGCAGGAGATGTAAATTAAGTGGAGGAGATACAGGGTTGTGTCATGGAAGTGGAGGAACAGGAGGTCTCAAGTCAGCGTGAGCAGAGTGCAGGAGGCCATGCAGCGCAGGGTCATGTGGTTGTACTCCTCTCTCTGGCACAAGGGCAGGCGTTTTTACAGAGTTAATACGCAGTTTGAATGATTAACCTGTGGACAAATTGAAGTTAACTCTGTTTTCATTCTCTGCAATGACTGATGTGCAGCTCCTAAAAGTGAGCTGTCATGTTGCTCTCTGATGTGCTTATCCTTGGGCTGCTTAAGTTTCTTTCAAGCATAACTGTCTGAATGTTATCTTTTTTGCTGACACAAATGTGTTAATAATGCAGTGGCAAACCTTCTGTCTCTGTTACAAAAAAAAAAGTCAGCATGAAATTTTGCACATGCGCTCCAGCTATTGTAAACTAGGCATGTGTTGTACTTCTTACAGTAAATTTAGTCTTACAGTTAATTACCTGCATGTGCAGGAACTGCATAAACTTGAATCTGAAGTTAGTTCAGTTTTATTAAACAGTTGTCATCCAACAGACAGGAGTAGTCATAAGGAAGGCAATGCTGCCAAGTATAAAATTACTGGTAGAGACAGGTGACCTCATTAACTTTTGGCTGGATCTTGCTGTACAACCATAGTGAAAGGAAAAGAAAAACTACTCAGTGTACAACTGACCAACAAAGCATAGTCTTTAGTTTATGCACCCACTAAAATAATCTTTGAATTTTTTAACTCTTTTTTTTTTTTTTAATCTTTCCACCTATTTTCTGTAATTTTCTGTTCCTGTAACTCCACTGCCCAAGAGATAGGGTTAACTTGTGTGCAAGATTATTAAGGGAGAACACAGTGGGATGGATGTCTTTAGGGCTGTACCACATGGCCTATTCTAACTGCAGCTGATTCACCTGGAAAGGCCACTGTCCCCCCCGTTTATCCACAGGTACTTGTTGCCATCCCCTCCCAGTGATTTCTTTAAATCAGCTGTGGTCAAAATGACCCAGGTTGGAGGTGCAGGGCGTACCCTGCAGTGGCTGTTTCTAACTGCTTGCTGGCTTATGCTGGCACTTTAAGGGAGAAAATCTCCCTGCCATTCAGTCTCCAAGTAAATACACATCTGAAATACTTTAGTGCTATTATCTTAAGTAAATTGCTGTATCATATTTTAAGTGCTGTACCTTCACTGGTAACAGTAGTCAAAAGGGGTATGTTAAGCCCTTGCCTTTATCTTTCATGGTTGCTAGCTATGCACATTGCTTCTGTGACTTTACATGTTAGCTTTTGAAGGTTTTGCCTGCTTGCAACAGCAGCTTTAACAGTAATTCAAATGATTTGCTCCATATCTCGCAGAGCTTTCTGTAACATTATAGGTGTTTGCTAATAAGGACACCGAGTGGTAAAATATCTTTTACTTAAAAAATACTTTATTTCATTTGAATCCTTTTCTATGCTCCTGTTATTTCTTTGTTCAATATGTAATGTCATTATTTATGAAGTGTGTTTCGGATGCCACCATTAGAGAGCATCTTATTTATTCATGAATGGCAAACTAAACTGTTCTTAAATCATTGCATATAATGCTTCCCCGTGTGATTTTTTTCCAGTAAAATGAATACATTTTTGTAAAAACCCTTAATTAATCCTTTCTTTCTTCTTATCGCTGTTCCTCAGTAGAAGAAGTAGGAGTTTACTTGTTAAAAAGAACAGGTACATCTGAAGCAGATAAAGACACAGATTTGAATGAACTAGTCAGAGGGTCACTAGTGTAATGTACTGGCACTTCTGATATATTTTCAGTGAGACAATCATATAAAGAAGGTGGATAAGAAATTTTATAAGTTTGTCATTCCACAGGGACTGTCTGCAGAAGCATTCTTTTATACTCAGGTACATCGTGATGACTATGAGGGCTGAAAGGAATCTGCCTCTCCTGCTCTGCTCTTAAGGGCACTTGAGTATAATGGACCAGGTGCTTTGTACCTTATCACTTTTCAGAAAAGCATCAGATGCAACTTTTAATGCCACTTCAGAACAAAGTAGTGAGAAACGTAAATGAGCATTTGCTTTGTAGTGTAAGCTAAGTAGTATACGCCTTTGGTTTAACTGCAGGGATGCAGGCATTTGCCACATGGTTTTTCTGTTCCCTGCAGATGTAATTTTGATGCAGCAGCTTCAGAAGTCATGGAGAAAGATAGACAGATGTCCTGTAACCTTGGGTAGAGGCAGAAAATGACAACTAGGATGTTTAAAGCTCAGCAGATAATGCATCTTCTGCATCCTGAACTTGCGCCTAGGTACAAATCTTTCTTCAGGCAGCTCAGTAGGGAGGTTGGATGGGGGAATGGCCTGAACAATGACCCAAGGTCATGTGGCAGATCAACAGCAGAATTGATTGCCAGTTGAAAAAACTACAGTTTAACAATTTATTGTATTATAAGGGGTGAGTCATGCTTGACCAACCTAATTGCCTTCTGTAGTAAAATGACGGGTTATGTTGACAAGGGGAGAGCAGTAGATGTCATTTATTTCAACTTTATCAAGGCTTTTGATGCTATCTCTTGCAAAATTATTGTATCCAAGTTGGGGCATTTGGGAAGGTAGATACCTGAATGGGTAAAAACCTGTTTGGATGGTTCAGTTGAGAAGAGTATGACCAATTGACCATTACCTGCTTTGAGGCTGGTACTAGGTAGAGTGATACAGGGGTTTCGCCTGGTGCCCATCTTGTTTAACCTTTTTTTCAGTAACCTAGAGGTGGTGATAGACTTGCTGCTCATAAAGTTTGTAGACATCACTAAATTGACAAACTGGCACAAGTTCAGCAGAGGGCTACCAAGACAGCTGGGGCCTGGAGCACTTGCCCTGTGAGGAGAGACTGAGAGAGCTGGGCTGAGTTAGACTGGTGAGGAGGTGGCTTCAGGGATACTAACAGCAGCCTGCTCATCCCTGCTGCGAGGCCATCAAGAAAGCAGAGCCAGGCTCTTCTTGGCTTGCGTGATGAGATGAAGTAAGACAACAGACTTGTCCTGAGGCAGAGAAGTTCAGACTGAATATGAAGAAAAACTTCACGCGGGACAGTCAGGCAGTGGGGCAGGTTGCCCAGAGGCTGTGCAGTCTCCATCCTCGGGGGCTCTCAAAATGCAGCTGGATAAAGTCCTGAGAAACATGGTCTGAGCTCAGATTTGGCCCTGCTGTGAGCAGGAGGTTGGATGAAAGACTGGATGATAGAGACCATCCAGCCCAAATCATTCTCTGATTATTTTTTGCTGTGTGTGTATATATATATATATATATATATATATCCTTTGAGTAATGAATAATTAATTACACTTGTTTTGCCCAGTCTGTTCTTGGACTATTAAAAAAAAAATCCATCCATGTTGCTCAGTCTCTCTAGATGAAGGGCCAGAAATATATTTGTTACGTTTAAATTGATATTTTTAATTATAGTTGGTATTTCTGAGCCATTTACATATGAGAACTAGCCTGTTGGTAAGTGGCATTTAGATAATGAAGCATTGCATCCCTTTTCAAGACCACGTAATTCTGTTCTAATATATTAATAGCTGGTTTTAGCCTGTACAGTGGTTCTGTTCCTTCAGTGTTTCCTCTCTAACACCTTTTGAATCTGCTAGAGAACTATAATTCGAAAGAAAGATAGATGTCTCAGAAATAACTAAGTCACTGGGCAGAATGACCAAACTAGTCTCTCTGAGGAAAAGGCAGGCACAGCTCAGCAATTACGTGGCTTCTCATTACAACTTTTTTTTTTTTTTTTGGCTTTATCCAAGTAACAATGTCCTGTCTTACTCCATAGTCGTAAGGACCATAACAGGACAGCTGGGCTGCTGGGGTAAGGAGAGGTCTCCATAGGCAGGGTGGAAGCAGACGACTGAGATCTGCAGGAAAGCAAGCTCCTGCTGTTCTGCAGCTCGTGGGGCAGCCAGCCTTCTGAGAAAAGAAAGGCTCATAAGCAGTTTTCAAAGTGTTTTGGAGGATGCTGTGAGCCATTTCATCTGATCCATAGCCAAGATGATGTGACCTTACCAATGTGGTGAGCCAGTAGAGCTTATTTCTAGTTCAGAGCTCATGCCTTGGTGTCCTCCTTTGTGTACCTGAATGCTGATGACTTGCAGGCTGAACTTCTCCCATATAAGAAGGACCCATCTGAGAATAAAATAGGTCTCTGGCAAGAGTTTCTATGGGAAAGTGATTGCAGCTTCTATGTCAAAGAAGCTGAGTAACCCCCAAGCTCTAAACAGCTTACTTGGTAACGAAACTGTTGTATAGCGTAACCTGATCCTGGATTTTTTTCTCTCTCTTCAGTGTTTTTCTTAGACTTTGCATGGCCAGCTGGATTCAGCCCATGTTCAACTGAATACCTCATTTCTCCACTGAAGGTTCAGGACACAGTTTCATATAAGCTTCTCCAGAAATAATAGCTTTCATCACTTCCCTTACCCATTTTATCATGTGTTTATGGTAAGAGCAGGAGCACACATGCTGTTTCTGGCACAGAAAAGGAAATAAACAGTTGGGGGGGCAGCTTCTTTTGGGGACAGCGCTGCTTTGAAATGCTTGTGAAACTACAGCCTCAGGCATTCTTTAGCTTTCTGTTTCGCCATCTGAAGGGTAACAGCTACACATTTTCCAAAGTTTCTGAAAAGCTTAGTCTTTTTTTTCATGAGGAATGTGTTAGGTATCTTAGATATTTATGTAATTATACTAATGAAGTGGTTTTATTTATTGTTTTCTGAGGAAATGCTTGGTATTTTTGGAGTCGTGTTCTTCAAAGGGAGGAGATGAATTTCCTGTTAAGATGTTGAATATGATTTTTTCAAATGTCTTCAGAGGAAAAAGTAAACTTGAAGAGTGATTACAGAATATTGGCTAATTAGCTATAGTGTAACTGCTTTAATTACTTTCATCCCTGAAGCCACATTACTGTGCAGATGACTAACAGATGACTTAAAAAAAAAAAAAAAAAAAAGACGTGTTCACACTGCAAGGTTAATGAGCCTAATTAAATATAGTTTTCCTTAGCCAGATACTAAATCATAAAGCTTGGTGGAGTGGAGGAGGGGCAGAATCCAAAGGCGGTCAGTTCTATTTCAAATACTGGTTTTATTCTGATTTTTTCTTAATTGAAAAAAAAAAAAAAGCTGGCATTGTAAGTGATTTTTCTGAATAGAGACACCTCTATTTAAAATCTAGTGAGGTCTCACACGGCAAACTTTGAAAGTCTATTTAGAGACAATTACACTGAGACATACTTGTTTTCAGTTGCCCACTGCTTTAATTAATGGAGAAGTGGGCTTGAATAAAAGATCTGTGTCAGATAGGAGTCTCCATCTGCTGCTGGATATTACCAGAACCTTTGTCCTTCTTTGCCGTGCATTCTTTTTATTGCAGCATTTTTATTTCTCTTTGTAAGTTGCCTAATGTTTTGCATGGAGTTCTGATATTCTTTTTTTAAGTGTTTTTTTTTTTTTTAGTTTTTTTTTTAAGCTATGCACAGTTCAATATCCCACATTCAAAAAAGACTTAGAGATCCAGATTCTGTGGTCTTTCAAGGAAACGAAAATCTCAGACACAAAAATTAGATTGGGTTGCCATGCGTCAGCTACCTTCATGACTGGTCTTGAGATATTAAAAACAGAAGGTAAAATGTATTGCATGGTGAGACCGAAGGGTTTAAGCCAGTGCCTTTCATTGTACTGCAAAGAACCAAGAGTGCATATTGCTAATGAGCTGGCATATCATATGGTGACTTTCTCATGTGATTTACCACTCTGAGGAGACCAGGTAAAACAAAATTTTATATATAGGGCCTTTTGGTTCTGAACAGAGTGGTTTTATTTTGTTGTTGTTGTGTTTTTTTGTGTTTTTTTTTTCTTTTAAATGGACCATAAGAATAAGCATGTCATCTTTCAGGTACCCATTCCTTCAAAAGCAGCAATGGGTGAATATGAGTTAACAAATTACTGGCTTATTTCACTTCCACTATTCCTCCACCTCTTTTCTCACATTGATTGTGAATTACTTAAACATTACTTCTCCCACCACCACCCAAACAGCATTACCCTCGATTATTTCCTTTAACCTGATCTAATGTGCAGGGCTCCATTTCCTACACAGATTGCTCAGACCTTCTGAGAAGCTATGCCCAAAGGTCAGGTAGGGCCAGATATAGTAATGGAATGTCTCTAGAAGTCCAGCACAAGATGTATCAGATTAAATCCTCTCCAAATAATAAGCAACAAAGCGTTAACCTCTTCATGGAGGCAATTGCTGTTCTGTCACTTAAATTCGGGTTTATGCCCCAATAGCCAAGAGGATGAAAATTTTCCATATCTAACGAAGTGGATGCTGTCTTCATATTCTTCCAAACTCTGTAGAAGGCAGCTTTTATAAGGTCCAATATCTTGGCTGTCTTCTGTAAGGTAGGAAGAATGGGTTAGAGTAGATTAACTGAAGCTTCTGGATCTTTATTAGAGAGTTAGAAGCTGAGTTCTTCACCTAAACTGGCTTCTTTGACTTTATCATATTTTCCAAAGGAGCTGAAAGATCACCGTATACCCAGTAGAGTTCAAAAGTTACCATGACAAATTGGATTATGATTAAATGATTCCACCTGAACACTTGGCACACAGTAGAAGAATCACTACACAGAGTTTGTGTTTCCTTTAATTGTCTATGTATTCATTTATATTTTCCAATGGGCTTTGGCAAGTATCACCTATGGTGGCCCCATGGGAAGAGATTTATGTTCTCTGCTGATCACCTGGGAGACTTGACCTTAAAGCAACTGCAGAAGACGTAGCTTATATTTCAGCTGTCTATGTTTATGTGGTTTACATTTATTGACATTCAAAAAGAAGGAAAGATCTAGCCATAAGTATTGTAGCTATAGATTTTCTTGGCTGCATTCTACGTGCCAGATGAGCTGCTTGCATTTGAGACAATGAATTAGCCTGTGGCTTTTCAAACAGAGAGAATTAATGAGGGTTTGTTGTTACAGAGGTTTGCAACTTCGCTAGCTCCTCCTTTTTCACCATACAATGACTCTGACACTAGAAATCCTAAAATTCCTTCTTTAGTTTACTTCCTGTGGTCACCATTTTGAACCTGCCTGCAGGTATGGCTTATATTATTACTTGTAGGTGGTAATAGAAAAGCAGTCGTGAGGTGGCTTATAGAACAAGGCTTAGTTCAATTGTTTCATGCCTTTGTCCTGCATTTCCACTGAGTCATCTCTACCGTAAATTGGTTTCTCCAGTGTTTTCTGTAAGTCCCATTAGGAAAACAAGCTTGTATTTACACATATTTTGGCTGGTGTATTAGTCCTGCACTTTTATATGTTACTAAAACTAAAAAATAGGAAGAAAAAACTCAAGACAAGATTTCTGTTTGAAATTAATGATTTTGATTATCTGCTTTTTTTTTTTAAATGCAAGCTTAATACAGCAAGAAAGAATACTCCCAGAGATGAGAAGCACTTAATAAATTAATTGATTGATTAATAATTAATTGATTAACCAGAATTATTATCTCTTAATATCTGTACAGGTGTCCATATACAGTCCTTAACTGATGATGGTAATCGATGATTGCCACTGATGGGGGTGATTTGTTGATGGTTAGTGGTTGATGATCATTAATATTGTCTTCAGAGTATATTCACAGTTTTGTTATATGAATAATATTTAGAAGAATTAATTATGTTTTGGAATACGAGAGATTTTAAAGATGTTCTATTTTCCTTTACCTGTATCCTTCTATGAGCAGGAGGATTTGAGTTTCTTTATTAACATTCAAATTTGCACCTCTAGTTTATCATACTAAGCAGAAATTTCAAGATGCAAGGGCCTGAACTATCAATTCTCCATTATCAGTTACCCTTCATTAAGAGGTAACCATTTTTTAGTGCTTCTGGTTTTGGACAGTTTCATTATTATGTAAATGTTGAGCATCTACTTTTCTGTGACTTGGTTATTGCTTATGGATTCTGAAACTCATTGAAATTGTGAGCCAGACTGTCTGCTGTGGGCATCTGAAGAAATTCACAGACGGAAGATGGGGAAACAAGTCCCCTGGGGTGCTTGGCAAGGTGAGCACTTCTGAGGCAGGCATACATCTCAGCAGCTTCCAGGCAGATAGATGTGCTGCCCAGGAATTCACTGCATTTGGAGACTTGCAGCTAGCCAGCTCCTAGTAGCAAATTCAGTGAAAGTAGCTCTAGACAAAAACAACCTAAATGCATTATTACACAGAGGTCTGTCCAGAGGTTTTGGTGCCAGGTGGGATAGAGATCCTGTAACCAAAGGTACACACGCGCGCACACACACACACACACAATGCCGTTGGATCCTGGTTGCAGGCAAAGGATTGAATAAATGTTACCGTACTCTAGAATCAAGAAGTAAATCAGCAAGCAATGGTAGAAGGCTGTTTGGTGCGTTTTTGTCTACTACATGTGTAATAAACTTCACAGTTCAGGACTGGAAACATAGCATCTCTCACCAGCTTTAAGTTAATTATTTTTTAATGGCAAAGAAAACATGCTGTGTGAAACATCCAGCTCACAGATAATCCCCTGACTGAAGTTAATAGTAGTATGATGTTTTGGACGGTGAGAAGTGTGCAAGCCCTTTAAAGGATATTAAAGCACAACGTGCTCTTCAGAGGACCCAAACAAAGCTACAACTTTCATCCAAATTCCCACACGGTACATTAAATAACACAGAAATAGATGAGAGACTTCTTTTTTTTTTCCTCCTACCCCAGAACTTGGCTGGATCTCAAAAGTGTATGTGAATCAACCTGCAGTTGTAAGGCATGCAGAACAAATTCAGAAATGGAGAACTGTGAAAGGTAATTGGCAAGTAAGTACTCTTTTTATGCATTCTGTTCCTGTATTTTTAAAGCAGTCACTCTCCCTCTCTAGGCTGCAATATTGAATTTTGCTCAAGATGCATGTAAACTTAAAAGATGTGCTTGTCCATGTCTTATTTTAATAATTTGTATTTGATGATGATGGGATGGAATAAGGTGACGCATTTATCCAAACAAGTTAAAAACCTTATAACTCATGAGTGGCAAAACCGCAAATGAATTTCAGTCATCTTTATTCATGAGTGGATTAAATTGTATATTACTATCCCACCACATTTATTCTGTTTCCTAGACAGACTTCTTTGTGCACAGCCTTCTTATTTTTTAATTTTAAAGCTGTAAGATATGGTCGTGGTCCCTGTCAAGTTTGACCTACCTGGATGATTGTTGTTTACTTAAACATGCCCAACATGTGTGATTTCTTTGCTTAACTACTTCTTGCCTAAAACTCAAAAATCCTAGCTAGCTATGGGACGTGGGGGGGGGGGGGGGGGCGGTGGAAGGCAGGGAGAGAGAAGAAAAGATGCCACGTACATTACGGGGGCTGACTTCTCAACTGCTGAGATACGGTAAACAATCAGTTATTGTCCATCTTACTATAAAATACATTCATGCACGTAAGTGACTTGTAAAGCCAGTGGTGCAAATTAACTTTTCTACAAGGCTGTCTTATATTCATTGAACACACGTTTAGAGGGGCTTGGCAGTTACCGTCAACCTCTGCTGCCCTGCTGGCAGAAATGACAGATACTGACCTGGTGCATATTTTGGCTTCTTCAATTCATAGATGCGAATCAAAATGCAAAGCTGTCAGTTCAGCAAGGTAAGCAAATGCTGCCAAGCAGAGCAAGTAAGGCATGGCCACGTGCTGGCTTCTGCCGCCTCAGCGACAGCTCTGGCAGGCAGAGTTGGATGCAGGAATGCCGTAAGCACTTTGGCAGTGTTCAGCCAAAGGCAGGGGCTGAGAAATGCCATGGAGTAGACCCAGAGCTCCCAGCGAGCTCTCAGCTGTGGGGTTGTAACTAGTGTCCAAAGGACAAGCTGATTCCAGGTTCACCAAACAACTGTGCTGCAAGCAGATTCCTCCCCTCTGTACACTGAACACATTGCTTACTTGTGACAGTGACTCATAAACTGGGAGCAGGAGGAAGAAGGCAAACAAGGAGAAATCTTAATAATGCCACTCATCAGAACAAAGCAAGAATCACTTAATTATACCTATTTTTTCAAGAAAAAATCCTCAAAATAGTTGGCATTCTGAGCTTAGTGTGTCAGGCAGCCATTCTGGGTTGGCCGAAACTACCTTCAGGATGATCACAAATCTTGTAGACCATGGTTCAGTGACAATTTGAGGGAGCTGCGTAAGATCCTACTATAAATTGCTAGCAAGTAACTTCCTGCCTGCTAGATGAACCTGGAAGCCTGTGGTTTGAACATTATGAGTAAATAAAAAGATGGACGTAAGCTGATAAAAATTGGAGATTAGCTCAGCATTTCCTGAGTTTCCTACTTGATACTAAACTTAGCAATTCAGTGTCTCTGGGTTTGGACATTATACTATCAGTGAGAAGATCCTGAAGGTATTCTGTAACCTTGGCTATCTTCAGATACTGCATTTTAAAATACACGTTTTAAAAATCCCTTTAAAAAATGAAGTTCGTACCAGTTCATGGAACTCCCTTGCTACACCTGTCTTGATGACGTTATGATTTATGTCATGATAGATGAGACAAAAAATCCTTTGAATGAAGGATAAAAGCATCCGAGTAAGAGACATATTAAACCATTTAAAGTGAAAAACATTTCTAAAGTATTATAGGGTGAAAGTAGAAATCAATTAGAAACAAGAAGTCAAGCTTAGACTAATACAGGCCAGTAATAGTTCATTACTCAGTCCAGTAACCCCAAAGCAGCTTTTGGCGTAATACTTAGTACAAGTTTAGGAAGGAGACTCCCATTAGCAAAGTGGCACAGGTCTGTAGGCTGGCCTGCCTCTTAAGATTTGCGGAGTAATACCTTCATGCAGAAGCAAGAAGTTTTGCTGCAGATATTGACAAATCATGTCATAGAGCAGAATGGTCAGGGAGGCATTGCCCGTGATATTGCTGTATAGATTTTGCTACTCCAGCCTCTCCCCTTGTTGAACAAGTGCCAACCAAAAGATCTCTACTTTTAGTGAAGCCATTACTGTAAATGAGAATTTACTGGAAGACCTTTAACAAATACTTCAAAATAATGTTTCAAGTTCAATTTTTGTTCAACAACAAAGCTTGAAAATTTTTTGGTTGTGCTTTTGCTCAGTGCTCTGATCAATAAGTCTTTTAAAGTTCTGTAGCATTTTCAACTAAATGCTGCTTTAGCCCTGTAATTTAGCTCTTATGCTGTGCAGGTTGGTTTTTTTTTTTGTTTGTTTGTTTTTTTTACCAAATAATTACAATTTATTTTTCTTTATCTCAGATTCACATAACAGAAAGTGGAAACATCTGTAGTATAGATCCTGTTTTAAGAAGCATGGGTTCTTACCTCCCATTGCTTCCATGTTTCACTCTTACAGCAGAACAGACATAAAAATGTGCAAGTGTACAAATTGCCGACATGTACACTCATCTGGTTATTTGTGTGTGCAAACCTGTGCTCCTTTTTAAGCATATGTATAATTTACTATGCATACCAGCTTTAAAGATACAGGCATACTGCATAGCGTGGAACATACCGAAACGGTAAGGTTGTTCACGTAGGTGATGGTTTTTTCCTTGTTTTGGAGAATTAAATTTGAAACTACATGTTTTTTGTCCAGTTAAAAATGTTGTCTGATTCTTAGAGTCCTGTTAGGTAGTTAGTTTTTGCACCAAAAAAGCAGACTTTTGATTCCAAATCCTTTCTGTACTATTAGATATTGCTTAAGACATGCAAATTTCTGCCATCCCTGTCATAAACCATTCTTTGCACATTCTCCATATTATATGCCATACGTTTCCTGATTCTTAGAGTGAGAGCTAGGCTTTGGATTTCTGGATACTTTAAGTCAGTTTGGCTTTGGAAGCATAAACTGAGATACTGTATTCCTTCCTTCACTTTCTTTGCAGGCTGCTTGGCTGCTGAAAGCTGTCACATGTATAGACCTTACCACTCTTTCAGGTGATGATACTCCTTCAAATGTTCACAGAATGTGTTTTAAAGCTAAGCATCCCATCAGAGAGGATCTGCTGAAAGCCATGGATATGCATGATAAAGGTATGATCATTTTTGTTCTGTTTGAACAAAATTCAAATTGTTTGAACAAAATAGAAAAATTGTCTATTTCCTCAATATTTTTTCAGTTTTCAGTAAAGCATGGAGTCAGGGAAACACGGTAAGTTATGGTACGTAATGAGGAAATTTGATTTTGAAGCTGTAAGTGGTGTAACTTCAGTGTATGTGTTTTAATAACAGTGCATTAAGGTGTAACTAATTGAGTATTCCATTAATCTGCTGCTGTCTGTTCTAAACTGGAGAAGGGGGGATGTTCATGTGACTTTGGATTTCACACTTAGATGATGTTGCTCTGTGTTACTACCAAGTCTGCAAGTCTGCTACTCTGCCTGTTGGAAAAGATGCATTCCACACTTGTAAGAATATTATTTCTCCCTCAGAAAGTATTATCTGTTATCCACTTGTTTGAGTAATTATGATAGGAGACATCTTTGCAGCCCAATCTGCTTTAAGGAATCAGTCCTTTAGTGAGTGTCTGTGGTTGTGTGTGTATCATGTATACACACACTTACGAAGTTCCCAGCTAAGTCAACACAGTTGAAAGGAAAGAAGACAGCCCTTACAAACTAGTGGTAAAACTTTCACTGACATTACTCAAGCAGGCTCTATCGGAAGTTCAAATGTTACACCCAAGACTGAACCCAATACAAATTCAGAGCAAATTAAGACTCAATATAAAACCTCTTTAAATCTGAGCAGCGCTTCTCAATTTTTCCACATACAATCACTGGTGTGTCAGTGAATGCCGTTTGACTTTTGTCCTGCTATGGTGGCCTTATGATGATCTAACAAAAACAACAAACTTGGTGACATGTACGGCATGCTGCTACTATTGAAATATTTCAGTTGTTTTATGTGGGCATTTGTCCACCAACTGGAGTCATATGATAAAAAACCAAAGGGGGAGATCAGATGTCTGGTTTCAAGCCATACATTTGAAATATCAAAGATAGTCTTTCTTTCTAGATTTATGGACTCTTCAGATGGCTGAAATATTAAATACGAGACCAATTATCTGAGACTTTGAGAGAATAGCATTTTAACTAGAAATGTAGTAGAACTGCATTAACATGAAGACTGCTCAGTTGCTGCTGGGCTCAGTCTGGCTCTACAGGTAAGAACAGAGCTTGGCAGCAGTTTCTCTCACAGTATCCTACTGACTGAGAGTGTCTTTACTGTATGGCATTAAACAGTGAATCTATCAATAAAAATCTTGTAGCTTGAACTCCTGCTAATGCAAACTTATTCCCAGGGTCAGGTGAAGAAACATGAGTGTGGTAACAATATGCAGAATCACCTGAACTGCTCGAACAATAAAACATATATCCCTAGTGTAGATGCTTAAGGTCCTTGTGAAAATACAAAAGTGGGACGTGTAAACAATGCACATGTGCTTGTTATATGGATTGCACTAGAGAAGGTGGAAATGCACGTATGAAGAAGTGAACTGTGTCTCTTGCAGGTATTACTGTTGCAGCAGTTTGTGTATATCCTGCAAGGGTCACTGATGCTGTTAATTCCTTAAAGGCTGCTGGTTGCAACATACCAGTAGCTTCAGGTAAGTTTTATTTTAAAATAAAAAATTAAATCTTTCTATGCTATAAAAAATGTAGAAAAATCTGGAAGTTTGGACTTGCTTTTCCTTCAGAGAGTAAGGTAAAAAGGTAGCAGGTGGAAGGAAAGGAATGGAGAGAAGGCTTTGCTTCTGGCAGTTGTTATCTTTTGTTTTGTTTCAACTTCAAGGGTATCAGGAATGCCAAGTCTTTTTTGCTGGAAGTTTGTCAGAGAGGTCCTTAAGATACAGAATCATAGTATCACAGAATGGTTTGGGTTGGAAGGGACCTTAAAGATCATCTGGTTCCAACCTCCCTGTCATGGGCAGGGACACCACCCACTAGACCAGGTTGTTCAGAGCCCCAACCAACCTGGTCTTGAACTTCCAGGGATGTGGCATCCACAGCTTCTCTGGGCAGCCTGTTCCCCTCACCTGAATAAAATAAATTGAGATAGTGTGCTGGACAAAGAATCAGTAGGCAATAATTAACTGTTAATAATAATAGAACTACAGTAATCATTTTGGCAGTTCTAATACAAGTCTTTGGTTGTATGATTTGTTTTGTTTTCCCCATCAGTTTTTTGGTTTTTAAGTGTAATCCTACAAGCTGAATTCAGTGAAGCTGTGTGAAGAGGCAAGGGTTATTGCTTGCTGAGCAGCCTGCAGGTTCAGGACTTGTACTCACAAATCTAATAGCACCAGTTCTTCTTCAGTCACCACATGAGAGACAAGTCCTGAATCTACAATAAGCAAGAAATAAGATCACAGAATTACGCATGTGGGAAGGGAGCTCTGGGTGTCATCTAGTCCAGCCTCCCACTCAAAGCAGGGGTTAACTTTGAAGTTTATCAGGTGCTTATGTCCATGTTTTCTGTGCTTTCTTTTCATTTTTTCATTGTGTAGGGAAAAATAAATACTACATGTATTTATATGTCAGAGAATCTCTGACAGCCATTATTTTTTGCATTCCCAAAGTTACTTTAGCTTTTGTACTTAAACATCATAAAGGAAATCCTAAGTAGGCCACATTAAAAAGTTTTTAGCATATTGTGATTTAACTGTTAAATGTATTACTGGGAGTTAACCTGAAATGCTTCTTATAAACATTGGAGAGAATTTGAAAAGTATGTATTGCTTCATGTATGAGTTCTCTCCTTGTTTGTTCAATTCTGCTGGAGGCCATAGATACTATGCTTGCGTAGGCCATTTTGGAAGAATTTAAGGCGTGTGAAAGAGACCTTTTTTCAAGAAGTGGTTGTAGTATCTTGCTGGACATTGGTTCTTGAGGGAAGAAATAATGCTTATTGTGTATGGAGACAGTAAGATGAGCTGCCTTTAGATTTTTGAATTGTGATAGGGATTTAAAATTAAAAAAAAAAAAAAAGCTTTCAAATTCTTTGTTGCATTCTTTAGTGCAAATTTTATGTTCAATTTATGAAACAAATTTTCTTCCCCCTGCCTGCATCTCCCTCCTTGCTAGTGGCTGCTGGGTTTCCATCTGGACAAACTCCTCTAGAAACCAAACTGGCTGAAATAAAGCTAGCTGTGCAATATGGTGCCAGAGAGATCGACATCGTCATTAGCAGGAGCCTGGTGCTGAGTGGCCAATGGGAAAGTAAGTCTCCTTAGGCAAGGAACCTAAACTTGTACACGTCCACGTGTGTGAGCTCTTTCTTTGTCTCTTCGTCCAGTTTCCACTTCAGTCCTTGAATAATTTGGTCCCTCTCCAAAGAGTAGCTGATAATCCAGGTCACTGAACAAAATAAAAACAGCATAAGTAAGTTATGACAAACGGTCAGATTTTTTGAAAAGAATGCTGTTACAAGTTTTGTCAAGTTGGATATTCAGAATGACTTTGTGTTTTGAAAATTCAGGTCCATTGCTTCTATGCCTTTGAGGATTGTGCATATAGGAATAAAAAATAGCAAGTAAAATGGAAAAAAAGTGAATGCTATAGTTTTTGAACTGTTTTATTAACCCCCCCCCCCAAAGGGCTGAGAGTCTAAATATCTTGTTAAATATACATATTTCAATATTTGACCAAAAATATGTATTTTAGTTGTTTTCCCTGGAAGTTGATGGTACATATTGACTGTTCATGTTATTTTTGATGTTCCTGTTCTGTAGACTACAACTAATAAGTTAGAACAATAATACTGAAGAAGGTTTTTGCTCTAATTGCGTCCTTAATGTACTGTGAATGGTTTGCCTTAAGTGCTGACAATGCTTCTACAACTAATCTCAGTGTGAAGGTAAACACATCATTGTCTTGGAATGAATTTTCCATTTAGTTGTATAATACAGTACTGTAATAGCCTGTGTGATTGGAAGACTCCAAAGGTTTGGTTAAGGAAATGCAGTCATCATGGTAACAGATCTTTTCTGATTTTGGTCTTCTTTCAATTAGCAGTTAGAATTGAACAAAAAAAGCAGATTTCTGCATCTGTGTCTTCAAAATTGGTTTCCACTCTCTCTAACATTTTGACCTCTTTTGTATTTATCATCTCTATCCCTTTGCCCATAAATACATGTAGCTTTACGAATGTTTGGCTTCTTGAGGACAGGCATTGTCACAGTCATTTGTTTCTTTCAGAGTGGCTATTTTAAATTCAGATACAGCCTCAGAAACTGCTGGAAGATGGAGACTAGGTGACTGAGCAGTTTTAAATAAGACAAAATGATGGTTCAAATTCTGTGTCAGCTAGCAGCAAGGTTGTATGCACATCTTCCTGTGCTGTGCTATGCCTTGTAGTGATCCATACTTCCAGTTACAAAGCATGTTGCCCCTCCAGGAGATGCCCTCCAGTGGGGACACTTACAGGGTAGGTACAAAATGATTCCAGTCAATGATCTTTGACCAAGACTGAAAAAAGACCAGCAGACTGGACTTGAACATCAATTTGAATTTGTGTCTGACAAAGTCTGCCAGCAATTGTCTTACAGTAATTCTGACATAACTGTGGTCACCATACTTCAGACTTTGAGGTACTAACTGCTGTTAAGTGCAAGTTACACAGAGCAGAGGTCAGAAAGTTAGTGCATGCAGTCAGTTGCAAATGCAGGCTCTAGACTGTGTAGTCCAGGATTATAAGAACTCAGAGGAGAATTACAGGGCTAGATTCAGAGAGAAAGTTTGTATCACTGATTGAAATGGACTAGATATATGTTGTTAGTTTTTTCTGGATGGTAAACAAATTGTTTTTGGTAATTATAAATTACTAGGGAGGAATACGCAGACATAAGAATGATGGACCCAGTATAAAGCTACCAGTTTACTAAATAAGTAAATTAGAGTTGACTTTTGATTTGGTGTGTATATTCTTTTATCCATAGATGAAGTCATGACAAGCTTGAAAGCCATCCATTTTTTTGGCAATGGTTAGTTTACTTTTCTTTTACTGAGAGCAGAATTGAAATTATTTCCAAATGTTTTCTGAAAGTTTGTTTATGAACATGAATCTGTGTATGGCACTTACTTACATTGTCTTGAAAAAGCTACCTCAGGAACAGAATGTATTTGCCAGATAATGAAGGGGAAAAATTCTAATATTTAATGTGCCTATCCAAAAAATTATTCCAGTTGGAGCTCTGATTTTTTTGGGGGGGGAGAGGGGAGGAATTCATTATTCTTTCTGTCTAGCTTTCATAGAATCACAGAATGGTTTGGGTTGGAAGGGACCTTAAAGATCATCTCATTCCAGCCCTCCTGCCATGGGCAGGGACACCTCCCAGTAGACCAGTTTGCCGAAAGCCCCGTCCAGCCTGGCCTTGAACACTTCTGGGGATGGGCAGCCACAGCCTTTCTGTGCAACCTGTGCCAGTGCCTCACCACCCTCCAAGTGAAGAATTTACTTTCAGCAGGTATATGTTACTTGTGTGAACATGCAGCTTTCCAGCTCTATCTAATGGTTAGGTATGATACGCTATAAAGTACATTTCATGAAGTTAGAAGAAGGGATGAAGAAATCTCTTTTAGGCTGGATCCATTTAGTATGTAAAATTGAAAAAGAATGTCTAGTGCACTAGCAATGACTGCGTTCAAGGTACTTCATAAACTCTAGCTGCCTTGCAGTTATGGCAAAATGCTTGCTTATACTTAAAACACTAGTTAGTATATTGTTATGGTTATTTTCTCATGTTGTCATTCTTTGAAACTTCAGGTACTATTGACAAAAATATTCACCTGGTAGAGTGCTTTATCTTACTGTTCATATATTTCGAGTTGCTGTTCTAATCTGTGCCATAATTGGGGTAGCCATGATAAAATAGTGTTGCTTTGTGATTTGTTTCAAAAGCTTGTGTGGCTATTAAATATTTTAGTGTACATTCAATTATATCAACTTTTTTTAAAGCAGTTCTTATTATTATTGGGGCTCTTTATGACATTCAGGACACATTTTGTAGGTCTGTTCTTTATGAGGTAGTTGTTAAGAGGTTTTTAATGGTGCTGAACATGTAAACAGCTTTACTGGGCAGCTAATTTAGGTTGGAAAATAACCTTAAATGAGATTTAAGTTTATGACCTTATATGTATATACCTTTTACAAGC
Source organism: Anser anser (assembly GCF_964211835.1). Taxonomy (NCBI): domain Eukaryota; kingdom Metazoa; phylum Chordata; class Aves; order Anseriformes; family Anatidae; genus Anser; species Anser anser. The sequence goes on from NC_139720.1 coordinate 68,150,619, forward strand.
TATTAGCTTGTAGAGCAATAATATTTTACAATAGTTTACTCAACCATTGTCTTGTATCACTCGACAAAGTATGAATTCTGATTAACAATCAGAATTTAGATAGTGTCTTTAAGCACAGGATGTGGAGGCTGTATGTAAAGCGTGATGAAGTTGACCAACAAATTACTGAAAGAAACTGGATATGAGCTCCATACATATGTTGGAATTGCTGTACTTTCTGAAGCTGTCTGAGTTGCCCCAATGTTACTTCTAGTTCCACAGTTTTTAGCAAACAACTGGACATACCACAAGTGTCAGTGGCTTCCAAATTCTTGCTAACCATTGATAACGGTTTATATTTGCTCTGTGTCAATCAAAGTTTCGTACAAAAATGGAACAAAAGAAGTATACTTTAAGAAGTTTTAGCATGGCTGCATCCATGACATAGATAGATATAACCTCTTTCTGAAGGTTGCCTTTCAATCCTTACTAATAACTATTCAATCATGAGTTCAGAGGCTTTGTTCAGGAACTGGGGACACCTTCTGTGCTGTATACTCTATAAACTGCACAGAGAAAATACACTAAAATACACTGCCTGATCCAGAGGCTTGGAAAGGATTGCACATGTTGTTCTGAAATACTATAGTTGGATTTACTGTTTTCTAGATTTGTAAGCTGATTTGGGACCTCAAAGTCTTTGCGTAATTTCTTTCTTACATTGTCAGCAGCAGCTCAGACTCTTGAAGCCAAATCCTGTTTTCAGTTTCATGTGAATCACTGGAGCCTGGAGTTGCACATATGTGGCTGAGAGCAGAACTGATAGAGTCGTGTTGTGCTGATAGCCTTGCGCTTGTCATTTTGTTAACAAACCTGCCATTAATGTGCAAGACAGAAGGGATTCCAGCTCATTTTCCAGTTTCCTAACATGATTACCTTGATCTTTGGTCTAACAGAAATTGAAACATCTTCCCTTCTTATCTCAGTTTCTACCGTTAACATCAGTCAATGTGACTGACTAGTTGAAAACAACAAATAAGATGAATTAAAAAGAAAAAAAAAGTGCTTTTATTACCACATTTTTGGAGAAGAGCTGTTTCATAAAAATTTAAGCTGTTTTTTTCTTCCTTTAACATTTTCATGTTCTGTGTAGAAGATACGGATTATTCCCTTTATTATGTGATTCTAGAACGAATGTATTAGACCAAAGCAAAAGACCATATAGATAATCTGGGGCAGATTATAACCAGCATTAATTGGTAAGGGTACTTGCTTGAAAGACATGAAGAGAGAGGCACATTTTCTCTGGTGTACTTAATAGCTGCTAAATATCAATAGAATGCTTTTACTTAATAGTTGGAAATACAGGAAAACTCACACCAAAAAAAAAAAAAAGAAAGAAAGCACCTTCCAACTGTTTTCTTCTCTAACAGCAGAATTAAAACCACAGCTATGAAATTATTTTTTCTTTCCTATCAAGTCTGTTTTTTTTTAAATCTAAATTGTATAAATTCATATAATAAAAGCAGATTTAAAGTTCATAAAAACAGTAAGGTATGTTAAATAAATGGGTGCAAAAGAGAAATATTTTTGTCACGTGTTTTAACTGCTAAATCAGTGAAGGTATTACACACTGCATCAGTGATCATCTGACCCTAAATATTACCCATATAAGTTGGCTTCCTTTGTGTGTGGTTTTATTTTGTTTTGGTTTTGGTTTGATTTCTGTGTGTGTGTGTGTGTGTGTTTGGTTTTGGGTTTTTTTTTGGTGGTTTTGTTTTTCCTGGTTAAGACTTGGACTTCATTTAATATGGATGGTGTTAATGCCATATTCAAGATACTACACAGTATTGGCCATTTGGTTTGAGAGCTCTTGATTATTCTTTTCCACTGTTTTTAACAGTCAGAGGAAGAATCACTTGCAACCTTTTGATGATGGTCTTAGCTCACAGTTGAATATATATGCGTGCGTGGTTTTATGTGATAGGGATTTATCCTAAAAGCTTTCTGACACTACTACAGACACTACTGACACTACAGAGCAGCTCCATCTGCTGTGCCAACTACTACTGGTGTTCTGCACAGGTCAGAGATATTCCAAGAACCAGTGTCCAGTGCTTCTCCTGCTACTGATGAGCTTGAAGGAACTGAGTAGTTACGTGGTTTGTTTTTGGCAGCCTTGACTGTCCTAGAGGCAGCCCAGGACTTCTTGAAACACTGAGTGCGTATTCAAGTGTGGTTAACTCCAACCACACTTCAGATGTTTGACAGGAAATTTCAGGATGATCAAGTTATCAGTCTTTTGATTTAAATCTGACTGAGTACTTAAACTTTTTATTTTTGAAAAGAGTATGAGTTTTTGCACTTGTTCGGTATCAAAGCAGTCACTCTTTGACCTGGGACTAGGGTTCTCAGTCTGCTTAATTTTCTCTGTCCCAGAGGTAGTTGCATTTCTATTTGTGCTTTTACAGTAAGGCTGAGAATGTCCTGTGAGTGCCAGATATTGTTTGCAATAATTGGTCTGTGAATAGAGAACAGTATTTATTACCTATACACCTGCCCCATTAAAACATGCCTGCTGTTCCACCACCTCATCTAACCTGATAGACACAGATGATTGAAGATCCTCAGTTGTTCCCATCTGTGGGTTGATGCATGCTGTCAGATAGTGAGAGTCTTCAAATGATCTTGGCACTAATTGCATATAAAAGTACCTTCCAACAATAGGGAGAGTTTAGTAGCTGCAGTACTAACTTCAGTGAAAAGCAGTTAGGGGGATATAATTCCTTTTCATGGAATCCAACCTAAATGTACATTTTGTTGATTTTGTTTTGACATTTTTTGGCAGTGTATCTTAAAGGTAGAGAAAACTTGAGTCTTTTCTTGTTGTTACCATAACTAGAACATGAAAGCTGCTTTTTCTGGCTTTCCGAAGGCTTTGGGAAAGTCATTCCACAAAAAGAGACTGCATTTGGATCTAACGTGAGCAGTGTAATCAAATGCACAAGAAAATAGCACAGGTTCTTTTTATTTCCTTTTTGAGGCTTGATTTGATGTAGAAGGTTTCTGGAGTATCATCAATTGATCAATAAAACATGTTAGACTGCATGCTAGTACTGATTAATTCACACCTTTGGTACACAGTGAGAAACAAGGTGAAACCTGGTGTCTATAAAGGGACTTGCTAAGTGCATTAGCCAGTTGTCTACTAATGTGTGTAGCGTGTCTCAGCGGACCACCGCAGTGATCCCAGCCCTGGCTGCCTGGTGTGCCAGCAGCATCAATAGCATTTTGCAGCATTGCGGGTGGAGGGGAGGTCCAGCCATGCAGCAGGATGGCGAATCCTCCTGTATGTCTACAGGTCCTGCTTGAGGACTGAGGGGAAAAGAAAGCCAGTATTGCTGAAAAAAATTGGTCCTGGACATTTTTTAGCAAGACGGATTTGTTAAAAGCCATGTTTTTACCTTCTATAAATTAACTTTTCGATTTTGTGTGTTTGAAGATTTAAGTACAGTTTGTGTAAAGCACTCTCTTACGAAGGATCCTGTTTGCTTATTTTATATCTTTTTTTTTTTTTTTTCTAATTCAGATTCTGGAAATGTTGACTGTACACTGTAAGAGCTGCTTCTTCCCACCACTAACACTAATCATCTCCAAGTGGTCAGCTTCTAGCAGTTACATTTCAATTACTTCTAGCTCCTTTAATCTTCCTGTGTTTACAGTTTTGTGGGGAGCACAGCTGAATTTTGGTAAAAAGGGTGGTAGGGTTTTCCTGTGCTCCCCACATTGCATTTCCTGACCAGGTGTGCGAGTTCTAGCCTTTTTCAAAAAATGCAGTAAGTCCATGTCCTCGGTCACCCCCGGGCAGTGCAGTGACCTGAGCTGGTTTGTGAGCACCGAGCTGTGCAGAGTCGCTGATCCATGAAGGTGCTGTCTCAGGCCTCGGGCTCTCCTCACCAGGGGTGCTAGCAGCCTGTGTTGATTAGGCTGCATATTTTCAGGAAACTCGTATTTTCAAGAAGCTTCTGTGGGATTCGGACACCTAAGCACAGGCACCTAGCTCGCTGACAGACTGCCCCATGATACTGGGAGGTACAACAGGACCTAATGCAGATGTGGTGCCTCCAGGAGCAGCTGCTGGAAGCCAGGGGGATAGGTCAGGCACCTCAAGTGGCACCGAGGTCCCTAATGAGACAACTCAGTCACACCTTTGTTGCCTTGTAGGCTGAGCCCTTTGGTATAGATGGCTGAAGGGGACAGGGAGCGTGGTGTCACGATGTGTACAGGAAAGCATAACTGTCCCTGAGTACTGATTCAGTTTAGTACCAAATTTATTGCTGAAAAAGCTGTTTTAAAATCAATCTTGAATATTACAGCATTTTTTTTTCTCTCCTGATGTATTCATGAGTGTTTGGCATACTGTGCACATTCCTAGTTTTGAGAGAAACGACATTAATAGCTATTAAGTTAAGTCTGAAACTGTGTGGCATTGTTAATTACCTCCAGTCATGTAATTTATTGAACTTACAAAACTTAAGTTCTTGAGTGCTATGACTAATTATAAGATTGGAAATTAATCCAGAAGTGGAAATTACAGCCGTACTTGAAAATGTCTCTCAGCCAACTTTGATCATTTTCAAATGCTTTTATCCACAGGTCTCTATGAGGAGATCCGCCAGTGCCGTGAGGCCTGTGGAGAAGCTCACATGAAAACAATCCTAGCGACGGGTGAACTGGGGTCCCTTGCTAATGTCTACAAAGCCAGCATGATAGCTATGATGGCAGGTAAATATATGTGTGTTCTTCTTTTTAAGCTAAGAATGTCTTTGCTATATTATTCATGAAGCCTAAAAAATTCTAGTCGTGAAAGTTTAGTTTTGCCTGTAGTCGGCAAAAACTATTATGCAGCAATTACTGAAGTTGCAGGTGTAGTAATGAAGTATCACTTGTTTTGTATAACCTACAAAAATGGCATGAAGTGATAAATAACACTTAAAACTGCTAAACGACAAGATTTGTAGGAAAATAATGTTGTCAAATGTCTGATCCGTGGGATGTTTAATAAGGGCACATACATTTGAGGTAGATTTTCCAGGTAGTGTTGGTGAGCATACAGATGTAGGGCGGTAGGCAGGTGGCTTGTGAACCTATTTTAAATGCAGTGGGAATTTCTGTGGGAAGATTGCACTGAAAACTCGCCTTCTGGTTTGTGATCACTTCTAACTACCTCTGTGAGAGTGTGATTTGGGTACCCAGCTATGCTGGAAACGCAGCAAGGGGAAGAACGCCACGTGCTACAGCAGGTGTGGGAATGTGCTAGGTTATAACCGGGCCACTCAAGATTGGGACACTCACTACTGACAATTAATTGGTGTTCAGTCTTACCTGTCTTTGAAAACTAAATTACATCTGTCTTGATGTTTAGGAGCATGCCAGTCTGTTATCTTGAACCTTTCAGCTAAGAAAGACATTCCTATGAGCAAGATGGAGTTTCTAGGGGCTGTATATATGTTGTAGGTATTACTATTTTGCATAGGTGTAGCCATTGCAGACTCTGAATGTAAGAAAGCACCCATTTGAGCCTAGATTTACAGCAGTGTATTCCTCTGCAACTTTGGACCAGTGCTGTTCCAATTTCTCCCTAGTTTAAACAAGATTTCAGGGCTGTGGTTTAATACAGTCTTTAAGATGCAAAATGTTCTTTGGACATCATTCTGGACACCTGCTTCTTCCACCATATTTGAAAGAGGGTACCTCATGAATATTGACAGAGAGAAATGTAAAGAAGTACTAAGAACCACTGAGTTAGTCCATCTTCTAACTAAATTTTCCCTCTTTTTTGCACTGATTTTTTTTTCCTACTGTAAGCTCTTCAGACCTAGGATTTATTCTTATTTTAGAGCAAGAAAAGTCATCTGAGTGTTTTTCCAGTATTTAAATAAATATTCAACTTGCTGCTGACCTCACTGCCTCCTTCCACAACACTGTGCTTATCTACTTCAAATGGAATGGGAGGCATTTTATACTGCTATGTCAATTAGTATCCTTAGGTACAGTATTATGCTAGCAAATACTGCTTTTAATTAGAAGAGGTATAAGAAATACATTTCCTGTCACTTAAACTGATATACTAATAATTATCATCACATTTTTGTAACATACAGTACTGATGAATTCAGGTTGTAAAGCATTAGAATGTTTTCAGATTTTTTGCTGGTGTAATTTTTCTGAAATACAGCAGATGGCCCTGTTGTTAATGATTTTCCTTGCATAGTTATTCATTTTATGATACTTATCTGTATAGCATTTGCAGTAGTTTTCTTGTTTCAGTCTCTTGCTTTTTCTTTGTAAGTGTAAAAATAAAAATGTATTTTTGTTCTACACACATGTATTGAAGGCCAGATTTTCAGATTCTGACTTGTCAGAAATGCTGAGAAACTCAAATTCCAGATGAAGTTTGTTTGATATGCATATGTGTAATATTTTGGGGAGAAAGTAATTTGGCATGGTAGGTTTAGGTTCTAGCTTTAGCGTCCATTTATTTTTATAGCTGCTGTTATGATCTAAAGGAAAGAAAGAAAGGAAAAATGCAGCTGATCTAGTGGATATGGCAGGTCCTGGGAACTTTCATTTGAATGTAAAAAAGAACACCTCTGATAACCCTGAAGCTAATTATTAATTTTATGTGGAGAAATTAGTTATGTAGTATATTGGATTCAAATGCAAAACTTACTTTAGAAGTTCTTGCTACCTCTGGCCACTTGTTACTGTACTTGCCCCCAAATCTGCTGCTCCTTCAGCTATGGTGTTAGAAGTGCTCATCATGCTGCGCAGTAAACTGAGTTATCGAAGTAATACTGATGCAAATTACTTCAGAAAGGGGTAACTAGTTTTGTTTTTTTGTTTGTTTGTTTTTCCAATTGCCACCCCCTCAACAATTTGGTTTACTGCCCTGCCTTGCATGCAGTTGTATCTGTGCAGCTGAGGACATGGCTTGTAATCCTTAAGCTGTTTTCACTGTACAGCACATAATGCAAGTCTATCACGTAGGGAGCACAAAATCCTAGCTGTACTGATATTTACATTACTGTTGCTGGGCATGCACACTCTCACCTAGGTTCAGAAGCACTGATCTGTGTTGCAACATGTATTAAAATACATATTTTTTTTTCCCATCTGTCTCATTTGCGAGACTCAGAAGGCTGGGGACAGGAAAGTGTCACAGTGCTGATTTAGCACTAGCTCCATGGTTAAAAAGCTTCCCTGGGATGTCTGACACCTGGGCACTCCGTGGTTGTTCTCACACACAAAGGTGAATTTTACAGTGTATTTGCCATTAAGGTTTTCAGTCCCTCCTGATAAAGTTGCTCTGCTTTGCACAAAGCAATTAACTGAGCAGGGAATGCAATGCAGATGTCTCCTCTCCCGAGTCACTTTTCAAAATTTGTATACAGGCTTCCTTATGCTGGCTTAAGGAATGATGGGTGTGTGCTGGGAAGAACAGCATGTTATATTTAGTATGATTCAGCTAGCAAGTGGGGGTTCAGCCACTGGAGGAGAAGCCAGCTGCACAGATGATTCTGTAACTGACTTGAAAAGGTATGGCAAAAGGTAAAAGGTCAGCCCCTCCACTGGGGTTTTTAAGATAATGCTGGGATTTTAAGATAACGCTAAGGGCCATGCTCATGCTGGGGCAGTGTGCCTGCACACATCTGTACTCGGAAGTGCTAGCATAGGCCACATCTGTAGCTGTACTCTGAAGCACAGTCCTTGCAGGACTTGGTGGAAGCCATTCACTGCACCCCAGTGAGAGCCTGAGCCCAGCAAGACATGCAGATCCCAGCAGTGCACTGATGGCAGGGGTCAGCTGTAGAAAACATGCTTTGTACAACATGCCTGTGTACAAGTTGCTAATGCTTGAACCTGCCAGAACTTTGGGGGAAAAAGGTGTGGCTTCACAGCGAATGCAATAATAACCTGCCTCAATTTGAAGCAAATATAATCATTTGCCTCTATTAGGCTCCTCCTGTGTCTGAAACCTTATCTCTGAAGTACCATGTCTACTTTTTCTTCCTTCTCTAGCGCAGTGCATAGGGAGAAGGACATCAGAATGGAAACAGACACCCAGTTCTCTTAAATTCTTTTAACCAACCCTTTACCGACTTGACTGGCATGCTAAAAATTCTTCTGGAATATTTAAGTATCTATTTCTGAGTGCTGTGCTGGAAGAGGCTGACAGCCCTCTAAGGACAGTGAGTCAGCTGGCAAGAATAATTCTTGCAGTGCTAAGGAGGAGAGAATGGAGAAGGTAAGGACTGCGCATCAGTGGCTCTGTGTGACTACCAAAGGAGCACATTTCAGAAAGCTGACTGAGATCAATTCTCAGCAATGAATCAGGGATTTTTTTGGTCATTGTGTGTAATGTCCACTGCCACTTTTTGAGCTTCTTGAGTTGTTGATGGTGAGTCTGAGTTCATGAGCTTCCCAAGGGTAACTCACTGCATCTTCGATTCTGCCAGAAAGTTTCCAGACACTGAGCAGAGCAAACTAATCAGTGGTTTTCAATGTCTTGTGTACACTTGTGTGAGTCAGGTCCATTTCTACAGAAAACAATCAAATCTGCATCTTTGGAGCCTCTTGGAAGAAACTGTTCTGAGGAACACAAATGGGAGTGCCTGGCTCCCCAGTACTAGTGGTATCTGCACCATGTTTCTTCACCTTGGTGCTTTTAAAAAAGAAAAAAGAGAGAAAATAAAATAAAAAAAAAAAAAAACAGGGCTTGTACGCAGTTTTATTATTGCAGAGAGGCCTTTTTTTTTTTTTTTTTGGAAACAAACATAGACTGCCAAAGAAGTCAGACAAGGAGGGGGAAGATTATAAGATGGCAGTGGGAAGGGAAAGGTTCAATAAAGATGTGGATGACTTAATTGCATATTTCAGTTATATATAAGGTTTGTATTTTGGAAAATCATGTTTTAACCAAATTACCTAATTACAAAAACTTAATTGTTCTATATAAGAATTTGTATTAATTAAGATACACAAATGGAGGAGAGGTGGAAGAAGTAACTAAGTAAATATACTTCACATTAAAAGTGAAAACTTCCTCTGTTGTTTTTAGCTGTCAAAGCTGGTCTCCACAGTACATCTCCCTTTACCTCATTCTTTGGGAAGCTGAGGGAGATAAAACAGTGACATATGAAAGATATTTGTTTTCATTATAAATCACTAAACAAGTACCTAGGTAAAGATCAGGAGGGAGTGATGTATGCTCTTCTGCAGCTCTCCTAAACATACGGGTGTCAAATAATTTTTTGTAGGTCATTAAGCAGTTAGTCAAATAAGTGGAGATACTAAGTCTTATAAAAATTGAATTTAGAAAGGGAATGAATTAGTGCTAAAACAAAGTAATGTCTAGAGTTGCTAGCACAAAGAAGCCTGTAAAAAGTATCAAAAGATGGTCAAGGCAACCTTCTTTAGAAGAAGAAAATTAAAACACATGGAATCTGCCCACAGAAATTTGTAGATGTTTTGATACTGTTAATTCCAAAGTGAGCAGGAAATAATAGAGCTAAACAGTGAAGAAACAATGTGCTTTGCAGTTCTTAGGAGAACCCGTTATCAGTTCTGCCAATCTTCAACCTACCTTATTGCAGTGGTTCCAGTTAATACACACTCATTTTCATAAATCATTTTCAGAAATAGGCTGGCCTTGCTTAGATCCAGGGAGAGACTGGCTGAGGGCTGTCAAACTCAATCTTTGTCTCTAAAAGCAGAGAGTAGTGGCAAAAGGGTTCCCCCTAAGAAAAGTCAGGACACGGGAGTACTGCTTGAAGAGGTTTCCTCAAAAATCTTGAAGACCAGAACGTCCCACTGCACAAAAGGCTAGTTCTGATTTAAGAAAAGATAAAACACTTTAATGATTAAAGGGAGAGTCCAAGAAATGTGCTGTGGAACATCACAGAATAATGCCTAGCTACACAAAGCTTTTAGCCCAGCTCTAAATAAGGTATTTATACTGTAGTTAATATTGCTGCAGACACATTTTTAGCATGAATAATGTGAACGCAAATTCTGAGGTACCAATAACTGTTGCTATTTTGAACACTATCTTGCAAAGATTTGTTTGGAGACAGGTTAGATGGTATGGCTTTAAACATGCTAGCAGCCTTCTAAGTGTTAGGAATGCATTTCCTGCTGCTGGACGTGGACTGTCATGGTCCAAAGCAAAGGTTCTACCAAGCAAATGTTTCATGAGGAATAAAAAAGAGAGGAGACCAAACTAGCAAAATTTGATTGAAAAGCTAGGCATGCTTCGTGCAGATGCTACTAATGTAGGAAACAAGACTACTGAATAAGTAATAATACTTAGCACTTTACATCTTCAAAGTACATACAGACATTAGCAGAGTAAATCTCACAATAGCTCTGTAAAGTATGAGACAAAGATCATAACAGACAAGTCAAAAGTCAAGCTGTGATCAGTTGTGAGTTCCTGGGTTTAAATCCCATGCTCATACCAAAAGTTGAGGGTCCTTTTCAGTAGCATTTGAGCTGCATTATGCTTAAAGACAAGTTTGATTTAATTATGTGTCCACAGCTTCAGCTGTAATTTGATACTAACAAGGTAGTTATTAGAGCCCAGAGCAAATGAAAGGCAAAGCAGGGCAGGAGGCTGGGCAGCAGATAGGAAACAAGATTCCAGTCTGTCTCATTTTATACATCCGAAACACAACCAACTGTATTGAGTTTGCTGTGTATTTGTAAAAGGCACACTTTGGCCTGTAAAGGGACAATTGGAAATGAGGAGTAATGAGTGGCTGTCATGTTCTAGAAGCAGACCAGGTTAAAACTGTCAATTCCTTTCTACAGAAGTGAACTGGCTTTGAGTGCTTTCCAGGGTGACTGATGGTGTTTAGATTTACTGGTGTAGGGCCGGGGGCAAACTATGAGTCCTTACTCTTCTGAATATATGGGAAGAGGACTGATTGTCTGACCGGTGCCTAAGGCTTTTTCACTCACAGTCTGGTGGTGATTCCTCTCTCCCTCCAACGAAGCAGGACTCAGAGTGAGTCCAAGGTGCAAAATGGATTACTTGCTGTTCTGGCTTGGCTGGAAGGAAAAGGTAGATGTTGAAATGCAATGTGTTCTTGCATTGACTGCTCGTCTTCAGAGAACAAAGCACAGTGCAGAGAAAGTTTTTCCACCTGCCTTATCAAATGGTAGAGAATAATCCCAATTTGCTTTGACTGTGATCTTCTGGCGGTACAGATTAGATCTAGCATGGACATGAGCACATTTCTGAATTTCTTTCAATTTACTGAGTGCATAATACGATGTTTGCGTTGGCTGTCTTCTGACTGAACACATGCAAACAGTACCTCGTTTGTCCAAAGATCTGCCCATTCCTTCAGAATTTTTAGATAAATTTGAACTTGCAGAATTGGAACTGCTTCAGCACGTTGCGTTGTGAAGATGCAGTGTTGCAGGTACATTTAGGAGTATAGCCTTGGTTTCTGCCTTGGAATATAGAAATGGTCGCAGTATGGCTGCTGTAAGAGACTCATTGGGACAGTAATTAACACTAAGGTTGTTGATAACTTTACCGTCTGCTTGCTGCAGCAGATGTCTCACATTCTGCATAGTCTGCAGTCGTTCTGCATGTTAACATCACCAAAAGTTCAGTGCAAGGAACGAGCATAAAACATGCTGTGGAGAAAACAAGATACAGAGCAGTGCAGAGTAACACAGTCTGCCTCAAAAGTTTGAATGTTGATATGGAATAAAAAAGGTTTTGGATTAGCAGTTAGATCAAAAGATGTTCTTGGCAATAAGGAAAGTCTTTAAATATAACCTGTATAAAAGAGATCTGTACAGGAACAAGTGACTCGATTTATTCTAGTACAGAGTGGGGAGAAAAGAGAAGAAGAAAAAAGCCTGTAGTATAAAAATGCAGATAGCTGCATGTTCAGAAAGGCAGTACAAGGATGCTCCCTTAAACGATGTAATTGCCTACAAGCTTAACAGTGATAGTGCAGCTAATCACTAGAAATAATGTAGGCGTGATAGATAAGCTTGGAGTTGAAAAGTTCTAACAATGCAATCACAATATCCTCAGGTCTGGATTACTGATGAGGATCCACACAAAGAGTAGTAACACAAAAACAGTATTGGTCTTGCATAAAGCAGATCTGGAAGGAATGCAAAATGAGACTTAAAAATCTGTCTGGAACTCAATTATGTATGTATAGGGAATCAGAAATGAAGGAATGTGAAGGAATGGTTAAGAAACACTTGGGTGGGCTCTAATGGAAAATCTTCTCAGTAAAGTCGAAAGAGCAGCAGAATACTGTATGGGTAAGTAGAGGATAGAAGTAATATGCAAGAGGAACAGAAATGTTGAAGTACATAGGATCTTTGAGGGGACAAGAGTTGTAGTGCATCCAGTAAAGCCTCATTTGTTTGTGGTTTAAGGTAGAAACCCAGATATGCATGCAATGCCACGTTTTGTTATGCATTTACTTATGTGCTTACTGAACCATGTGCTTGTCTATACAGCCACACCTGGGGGAGATGGTTGTGTGGGGTTGTTCATATTTGCCATACCAGGATGCCTGGTGACTCGGTTTGCTAATTTTGTGAAAGGCCTATTCTATTAATGGTGTTCTGTAATCAGAAATACCAATATAAAGCCTCTATTCAAGTCAAAGAAGACATACCGATGCAAAAACAGTTGACATCCTGCTCTTTATATACCTGTTTGTTTGATTTTGTGTTATCCACAATGCTACTTTACTTTCCCGCCACCCATTCCCCACTTACAAAGAGAAACTGTGCTATTTCCAATCACCTCTCAACAGAATAATACAGTTAGGTTAGGAAACCAGAAGATGGGTAGGATTGTTTGAAATAGCAGAATGATTCCTAACTTGCCATCACCTTTGACAACTCAGTTAACTTCTCTGTTTTTTCCATGCATAAAATCGACATTGAGCATTTCGTAGGACCTCTGTGACGTCTAGTAAATTATGATAGAAGCAGAAACATATTCCTCTCATTAGAAGGCAGAATTTTTCCTTTGTTTGTGCATGAACATGGAATACCCTTGGTCACAACTGAAATGGGGAAGTTTGAGCAAGAGAAATTTTGGAAATTTTCTGGAGAGAGCTTCTGACTATCAGAGCCAATCCTGGGAGTTACAGTGGAGGCAGGAGCTGGCACAGCTTGCCATGGTACTTGAGGGTGATGGTACCGTGCACTGCACAACTGACTGGCACTGGTATCAGCAGGGAGGTCACCTCCCTTCAGATGTTTTCACAGCACTCCACACAAAACGTTCTTCTAAATGGAGGAGGGTTGCCATGCCTCCTGTATGTCTGTTTTATTAATGCTTTGGTGCTCTCCCTTCACTGAGCAAAGTGGAACGAGCAACATGCCCCTGCAAGAAAGTGTAGGGGAGGAGTCTGGTATCTCCCCAGGACTTGTCACTGGATCTCAGAGAAGACAGAGACAGCGGGATCAGTGAGGATCATATAAAAAGTTGTGCTTTCTTCAACACAGGTCTTCAAAGCATTGACAGGTGCTGTGGGCTTCCACTGCCCTGTGGTGTATTTTAAGGGTTTGAACCCTAGTCTGCACAGATTTCTGCTACTTGACTTGTAAGAAAGTGGCTATTCTTTGTGCTTCAACCTCTGAAACTGGTGTGAAATAGGTTACAGTGAGTAGGCGTGTACTGCCAGTATGACATACTGCTGGGAGGGGTCAGCCTTCTTTTAACAAACTATGCTAAATGCCTCAATAGTGTTTTTCTTTTGCTGATAGTCTTTGCAGAGCATGTTAATTAAGGAATATCTGAATGGTATACTTTCAATTTACAGCAACTGATGCAGAGAGGTGAGAAAGCACCCCTGTTGCATTAATTTTCCCCATGAATGAAACCTTGTTTCTATGTTAAATAATTTGTTAGAATTTGAGATAAAACTTTTGAAGTTTCATATCGCTTCAGACTCAGAAATCATTGCACAGTGAATAGTTCTAGTCAAACATGCCATCAAAATAACACGGCTTCATAGCAAAAAACTTTGCATCTCTGAAGCTCCGGTATTGAAGGTAATGGTTTGAGAGAATGTAATTTTAAAACATGGAAATATTATGTAAAATCAATAGATGTACAGGGTACTATTTATTTCTCTGATATTTCAGCCTGTTTTTTTATTGTGTTAGGAGCAGGTGTTAAATTCTACTAAACAAGTGAAAAATAGAAATAAATATTTAATTTACCGTATCTATCAATTATACAAAATTGTCTTATGAAATATTAAAGTATCTTTTAAGAGATTGCAAGTAGGAACACCAGTTAGAATATTCAGTCCCTTAACAGCAACTTAATATAGATGTGGAAATAAACTCAGCATGCTTTTACAGTTATAGGTCCTGTGATTTTTGTGTTGCTTTTAAGGTGGCATGGCTTTGTGATCAGGCCTGTGTGATCTGAAATTATTTTGAAGCATATGCCCATCATAGCAGAATGTGAAATTAGACTTCTAAACAGAAAGATGTTGAACGGAAAAATACACTGGGAATATGTGATCTTGAACATCAAGAGGCCATTTTGAAACTCTCTAGATACTCATTTGAACAAACCTATTTACTCATAAGGAGCAGGAATGCAGTGAAAAACAAAGCAGCATACCAAGAGGTGGACACAAAACACAAGTGAGTTCCTTACTGAGATATTAAAATGAGACAAAAATTAGTCATATGAAACAAATTAGTCCTAAGGAGATTATGGATAGTTTCCTTACCAATAAAGTGGATCTTAAAAATACTGAGATCAGTACAAAGATACGAACTAACTTTTAACAGATCACATTTTAATAGTGCTGACACTGTATTTCCAGGTGTTACTTCATTAAGTTCAAAGGAACAGGCTGAATACCCAAGCTAACTGCTGTGTTGCATGTCACTACAAACACGTTCCTTACTGAGCTAAACAGGATTGATTATTCAATTACAAATATTTAAGCTTATATTTAACAGCTTCTATTCCTTATAAGTTTTTAACTGGAATTCAGAAGGTCATCTTAGTAGAGTTTCTTGATCTTTTTTCAAAGGAAAATGTTTCTATCAGAATATGATAATAGTATATAGCAATATTCTTCAGGAATGTGCATATTTCAGTGGTGTTTGGAAAGATCGCTTCATAGCTTTTCCCAGTTTGCCCCAGTGTTTGCTTGCAGTATTTTTGGTGAGTTGTGAAGGGACCTGGACTTCCTTGGTAGGTACTTTGATTATTTAGTCTGTCTCCCAGGCTTTCTATGCTCCTTTGATTTGTGTTACCAAAGTGCAAACCGTGTACTTTCTTTGACACGATACTTTGGAATTTCAACCTCTGGGAAACATTTCTGGTTTGTTTATTTAGTTTGTATTCCTTTTTTGAAATGTTAGTTTTTAATTTTATCATCTCTCATATAAGTCAGTTTCTAGTTTTTGACCATGCCTATTTTGTTACCCAACCGCAGAAGCTTTCCAGAGCTTCCTGTAAAAGCCCTGCTTTTGAGAGAAATTTTCAAAGACAAAGACGATAGTAAAGTCCATAGCCTTCATGGCAAGTCAACAGGGATCTGACATCTGATTGTCTGTTGCACCTTTGATGTTTCTCCCCCTCTAGCATTTGTGCTATAGAGTGACTTTCCCTGCAGTGTACAACTGCAGCTGATTTCTCAAGTTGAGTTCTCAGTAAATCTGAAATGTAGAAAAACTTCCTCCTTGACTATGCCTGGGCGTTTTTATAAACAAAAAGTCTTCCGTCACCTTTGCAGCTACACTGCCAATCCAATTTCCAACTTATCAGTCTATCCCAAACATTGCAGAGGTAAAATTTTGTCGTTTATCAAGATTTGTTAATTCATCTCTAAAGGACCAGAAAGGAAACAAATGGCAATGTTCCATATTCCATGCAGCACATTAGACTTAAATTATGCAAAAGAAAATTATGAATCATGCATCTTCAAAAGCCTTCTTCCCACTGGTCCTGGAAAATGGACATGTAGAGAGCTCAAAGAAAATGCAAAGCCTTACACATAAATGGAGCTTTGAAATGAACCCAAGCCCCACGATGAGAAAGCAGCTTGGTGGGGTGTGATGGAAGGGGGTGCCACGTTGCTTGTGATCTCTAGTCCCCAGCAAGAGGAGAGGGGCAGCATTTTCGTATGGTGCTCTGGTAACAAGACACCATGCACAGGCTGTTGATAGGTAACTGGTTATATTCCTGTTGTAATCAGGTACTGTTTGCAGCTTCTCTGGCTGTAACCAGATGTAGCTTCAGAGCAGTTTGCTCAGTTACAGTTGTAGCGCAGTTGCAGCCTCAAGGCAGGCTCCCCAGGGACCTTCAGCTGGATGGACTCTGTGCTGTTGTAGCTATGCCATTTCCAGTGATTTCCAGTGCCTGGGATAGAATTACAGCTCACTTAGCTGTAAACTAACTGTCTCCAGAGTGTACTGCAGAAATACTGGTTTGCTGCTTAAAAGTAAAACCAAAAATCTTGGTAAAATAAACATAGCTACTCCATGCTTTTGAACTACTAGATGAGTTCATTTGCAGAGAGTTGCTCCTATTAGGAAGTAAGAACTGAATGCACGAGAGAAACCTAGGAAGGAAGCAAAGTATTTTTCTGCTGAAATGTTCAAGAGAGGCTTTTGTTTGTTTGTTTGTTTGTCGTTTTTTTTAAGTGTCTGTGTGTGTGTGTTGGGTACAGAGAAATCTTGAGGGATGACGGGGTTCCTGTGCCTTTTGTACACTATTTTTGCAGTGAAACACAGGAACATGCAGAGCACTTAGCAATGTATGTATAGAAATGCTACAGATTTTCATTATAAAGAATTATTAATTACTAACACTGCAGCATTTCCCTACTTGGCAATAATTCAGCAAACAGTTGTGCCAATTGAGGTTATTGTCTAAGGTCTGTTTCATGAAAGACAGAAATAAGAGAGGAGCTGAGACTGCGCGAGAGAAGGTTTTAAATGGTGGAAGGCAAAGGGAAGGTAAGACTAGAATCTGTTCAAGTTGGAAGGAGGCAGCTAATACAGCATTTGAGGCATCAGTGATGCGTTCTGTATTATTCATAGCTGTGACTGATACGGCTTGTAGGTTTTCTACGTTTTCATTTGCTAAATTAGGTGGGACATCACATAAAGACTAAAGTAGTCAGTGAAACGTAGAAAGGTTTAGATCATCATGATTATACAGAGCTTGCAGACGCCTTTCCACAAAATGTGAGTTGCTACAGCACTGATTTTTATGTTAATTTACTTGTGAATAATTTAAAAAGACCTGTTTATTTTTTAATAAAAAGGAAAGATATAAATTGACTGAGCGATCCTAATGTTACTTACAGCTGCCATTGAGCAGATGTTAGGGATTCTGAGTGGTTTGCTAGACCAAAATAAGTTTTATGAATAAACAAACAATTTCTTTTTACTACCAACTCTTTCAGACTGATTCTGTCCCAAATTCACAATAAATGGCTTTTAAAAGTCTCCTCATAAATAATTATCTTTCTTGTGCAACGTTCTTGTAGGCACTTGGATTTTAATTACGATGACGAACTGTTTTAATAAGTTGTTAAATAATTTTATCTTTTTAGGGCTGAATCCATATTCCATTTTTCTTTGACTTCGTTGGTTCCTGGGAATTTAATCCTTTTAATTCTTGATAATTTACTTGATATTGCACTTTCCATGTCCCTTTATAAATTCACATTGGAGAAGCAAACAGCATGCAGCAGCAGCATCTTCTTCTGATCTCTACACGCACGGACCCACCTGAGCTTGCTGGTTAAAAACAGCCTCCTGTTACTAGTAGCTGTTTTTTTAACTCAGTCATTTTGAACACAGGAAGCTTGAAAAGATATGTAGTTAAATGGAGACAATCGATCTCTGCTTTGGGCTAATGTCTGGGTGCCTTAAAGCACAAGAAGATGGCTAGCAAAGAGGATATTGTGGTTAGCTGATGGACAAGATACATGCAGCACTGCTATGCTGAGCTTCAGACCAGTGCTTTTCAATGTAAATATATAAATATACGTATATCTGATTTGATGCAGAGAAATGCTGAGCACACATAATTCCTTGTGACTTCAGTTGTGATTCAGTAACTTTGAAAAATAGCTGATTTATGGAACTATGTACATCTCTACACAGATGATGGGGAGAAGAGCCAAGTGGCAGGTTGTTAAACGTCCTGAATTTTAGTGTCATAGCATGGTCCAAATTTACTTAATTAAAAGCACCTGCTATTAAAAAAAAAGTACAGATCATGTTTAAACTTTTGTAGTTTTCTTTTAGATTAAGTATGGAAACAAAAAACATGGTAGCATGTCTCATGATCCCACTCTTGACAGAATAATTTGAGTCCCTGCAAAAAACATTAATACCAATTTATATATCGTTAGAAGTCATAATTGAAAGCATTGATCCTGCAAGGCTTTGAGTTTACTGGGTTAGAGTCTACCAAGTCAAATATCTTGTTTCTTTGGGGTTCAGCCTTGGGTAGCTTTGTTTGCTGTTATCTTCTGTGTGATCTAAACTGAGCGTGCTTAGGACCAAGTTCATATGGGGAGGGGAGACAGTACATTTTTGGTAAGTGTGGATGAAGAAGCCATTGGTATCAAAGTAAGGCTGTAAAATATTTCCATGCAAAGATACGAACTTTAGGCAGATTTTATTTATTTTTTTCTGTAAGAAAGACGTTAAATGTCATGTCTCAATGAATAGTGACATTTAATAACTCTCCAATAATACCTGTGAGTATACGTACATCTAGCACAAAGAGAATTTGATACATGATTTCTTTCATTCCCAGTTTTTCAGTAAGAGGGATGAAATGACAATATACAAAATGATAATGTATTTTTAGTGTAGGTTTTGGAAAAATAAGTAAAACATATAGCATGTGGAGTTGAAGATTAAAATATCTTCTTTTTGACAGTGGACTAACCAAATGCACATTTCTGTATCAGTTCCAATTATTTTTAACCAAAAAACAGTCAGTTATTTAACCAGATTTTTGGTACTTTTGGTTTGAGATGCTCACTGTATTTGCAGTCTCTGACCAGATCAGGACACAGACGGTTGAAAAGGGGAGGGAGAAAAACAATGCTCCAGCATGTTAAATACCTTTTTATAAGTTGCTGCCTATTTCTGATGGTTCTTAAGGGTTCTTTGGATTTTCTTCATTTTTTTAAAAGTAGCTCTCAGTAGATCCTTATGCCAAAAAAGTCTGACAGTTTATCACCAACATGCCTTCACAAAGCATCGGTTTGAAATAAAATTGTAATTTTGCAATATAAGCATCATTAATAATACAGCTGAGGGAGGAGGTGGGGTGGGGAGAGACTTGTTAAAAAGAAAAAAAAAAACAAAAAAAACCAGAAGCTTGTATTTCTTTCCCCCAACAGAGAGGTGCTTCCTGCTCAGAGTGTGGCTGCACAGTCAGTTTTGTTGTTGTTTGTTATGGTGGCAAGCTTTTTGATATTCAGGCCACCCTGAATACCAAAACTGACAGCCCTCCTGACAGTGGTGAAAACATCTGTTAGCAACTGGAAACTCTCCCCCCACGCTGTGGCCTACACATACGGGTTTTTGCAGTTTTGCCAGATAACCAAATTATCAACGTGGGAAAAGAAGAACGAAGCAGTCTGAGGGGTAGCAACCTCCTTATATTAAATGTAATATTATGAAAATAATAGTAATTGAGAAAGAAATAATAGCTGGCAACACTTGCCATTTTAACAATTCTGCCTTGAAATACACTACATTATTGGTAACTAAGTCCTTCCAGGGTGTTCCTCTTTTGATATTTGTTGCATCAGAAGAACAACACCTGCTGTGGTGGCAGTCTACATGTTCATAAACTTATGGTATTGAAGACTTTCAAGTGTCATAAAAACTAAGCCAAGTGGATAACATTTTCCTAGTAATCACGATTACTGAAAGGGGAAGCTTGCTATTTAAGCCTGTAAGTAACCTATTCTATATCATTTCTTAAAGCCAGGAGGAAACAAAGACATTACAAACTGGAGACTGGTGAGACCCAGCACTTCGTGTTTTTCACGCAAATCCAAAGGGAGGACATTGGCCCCAAAATGCTCTTGGGAAGTTCCTTTGATACTGGAAATCTCCCCGGTGCAGAAAAAGCTCTACAGAAGCCTTCACCTGTGCTAGCTGCCTCCTTATGTATGGGAGACAGTATGGATGAGCAGCTGATGCTGGCAGTTTGTCCTCTGCGTGACAAATAGGTGGCTGAACTGGAGAATTGAATGCTGGACAGATTCTGACTGTGGCATTAAGACATGACTTTTAAATCTCAAAAATCAATTGCGCCTTCTGCTAGGTTAGAGTCGGAACAGAATCTTAAACTGCTTTTATCATGAAGTGTTGAAAAACACTCAAAATGACATTGAAGTGTCGTGATTTTGGCTCTATTATGTATTTTTTTTTAAATCTTTAAAATTCATAGCACCTTCTAATCTTGATAAAGTAGACTAATTTTCCAGTTGCTTTGTTCAGTATGGAGTATCTCCAAGTGGAATTTAAGAAGCTCTTTTTCAATTTGAGTAATTTTGTTACAAGCTAATAGACAATATGTAAGCATACCTGACTTTTAATGTTAACATATTTGTTTCAGAGTTGCTATCAACATTAAAAAGCACAAAGCTATATCTGGTTGCTAAAATATGGTATGCGATATGCCATGTAGTGCTGTGATTCCAAACAGTCATGCATATTTATTATTTACTTCCAAGTCGTAGTGCTATTACTGGTAGATATGTCAGGGCTTTAGCCACAATTTTTATTATGTCATGTACTAGACAACATTGTGAGAGACTAAGTTGTATTGATCCAAAGCCAGGAATGCCAGCAGGGAAAAAGCCTGACCTAGAACATTACTGTTTTAATTATATCACAATTTAGGATAGTTTAATGTTGTTTAGATTATTTTAAGTGTGAACAAGTAAATGATGCAATACAATTCAGTGTTTGTATAGGAAGCTTAATGGGTGAGATTTTCAAATCAAATCTAGCTTCTCCCACAACATTTTTTTTTTCGACTCAGCTCAGTACAAGCACATGGCTGGGTGTTGAAAACCTGAGTGCCTGCATCTCATCTGAAAAGAGAGGCCAACCTTTATGCGGCTTTGTCATGGAACAGCAACTTGTTTTAGCAGCAACCAGTGTGTCACGGGTAAAGTGATGAGAATGAATGCATTGGTTCCTTCTCAAACACCCATCGTACCTGTAGCTGCTGAATGTGTGATACTAACACTCTGCCAGAGCAGGGAAAGGTCACCTTCCCCCTCATAGCCCCTGGCTACGTCAATGTCCTCGTACAGAGACAATGTGTTATTTTATAACCTTTAGCTTTTTTATGCAATTTATGACTTTTGGATGTTAGGGTGAGCTGCAGAATTCAGCCATCGCTATCTTTGCAGCAAAGAATGGGAATGAGGTGTCGAAAGATGTGACTGCCTTTTTTGTAGGTCACCTCTGCGTAACGGTGAAGATGATGGTGGCAATGAGAGGGAGCGAGTCTGCTGCTCTGTGGTCTCCTGCGCTGCAGTGCACTTCCACTAGATTTTATGCAGTGCTGTGCCTACCCTCATCAGTAACACCATCCTTTTGCCAGCTTTGCAGTGTAGTTTGTGAGTGATTTTATTTTGGGGATTTTTTTGGGGGGTGGGAGGTTGTTTGTGGTTCTTTGGCTCTTCAGGTATTTTGGTGTTTTGTGTCTTGCTCAAAACCAGAGGCAAGTGGCAAACCACACCGTTGTCTGTAAAGGATAAAAGCATTATGGCCGGATAAGCTGAGAGGAAAGGTATATTTTTTCTCAGTGGTAATTGCAAAGCTACCATTAGGTGTTGGGATGTATTGATTTATTTATTCTTTCTACCTTTAGCTCGTCACGTGTCGTTAGGCAAACTGCTTAACCAATTTCAGTATTGCCATCTGCAAAACAAAATAAGGTTAATATAGGTCATTACTGTAAAGCCCTGGAGTGTAATGCATGGTACACATTTTTGAATAAGTATAAATGAAAATCTCAGTAAAGGAGCATGAAATTTAACAAGCAGAAAACAACATAGGGATTCCTTAAGCTTCCATGTGGTCCCAGTAGTTGCTCTTGGGAAAATGTCCTGCTGCTGCTTCTTTGGAGAGGACAAGGAATGACTGATGCACAACTGACTGTACTAATCCTGCACCCATGCCATATCCCAGCCTGGAAATATGGTAGGAGACTGGGAGCATCTTTTTCATATGTTTTAGTGTGGTTTGAAGCCAAAGCCAAGAGCCACCATTGACAAGAATCCCAGCTGTGGCCTTTGAGATTGGAGCATGTCACATGTCAGTTACTTATTTTTCTCTTTCACTGTGTACAATAGGAATTGGATTGGAAGAAATGTTCTAAAAACAACAAAAGGCAATACTATATAGCACAGTGACACAAGGTGGTGTGGATCTTTCTTTTGAACCTTCTCAAGAAATGCATTTTAAATGAACACAAAAGAAACTGATATTAATTAAGTAATAGTATCCTATGGAGACCTGTGGTAGACACTGTAATAGTGCATTAGCAAGCTATGCATAATTCAGCAATGCTGAATTCTTTCAGAGATCATCTACAGGGAATTTTGCATAAGTATGGACTTAATAATTTGTCCCTTCGTGTGCGTGCGTAAGTGTTCCTAAGGGCATCATTTGGCCTGCAGATCGCCTATTACCAGAGATGGTGTACAAGAAAGGAAGCATCCATTTCTAGTCTTGAAAACCAAGCTGAGATGATAGGATGGGTCATGAGAAAGGTTGTCATATTTGTAAACAGACATTAAACATGGAGCCCCATGATGTGATTCTTTTTCTTCCTCATACAGGTACTTTTCAGAAAATAATTGGAAAAAAGAAAAAGTTCACAAAATACCAAGTTATAAGCCAGCAATTTCAAAAATGGTAGCTTAGACACCAGCATATGAAAACATGCATAAGTACCTAAATAAGTGGTCTGGCAGTGTAGCCATGTGTGATGGAGTTCAAGCTACCCAGTGAGCTCCTGCTCAAGTGAGTTGTCGCAGCTGTGTATTCTCTTCTCCTCAATAGCAAAGTTAAGCTAGCAGGAAATGTCTTTTATCTTGCAACTGGAGTTGTAGGACATGTAGGGGGACTATTATGATGCCTCAGCTAACAAGAATTAGCTACTTCATTAGCCTTTTGTATCTTGCCCTGCCTCTCATTTTCAGTGAGTTGATAACCTGGTAGCCCCTAGTTGGGGTAACCACGTGTGAATCTTAAGACTCTTTTAGGTATTCATAAAAATAAAAAGATGGCTTGCTCATGCAACTTTATGCATATTTGATAATATGTATTATTTTATCGTTGCTACTTTGTCAGTACAAACAGCAGGGGCTTACGCAGGTCCCCTCAACAGCATGACTCTCTGCCACTACTCCTAGAAGTCTTGTGGGCATGTGTTCACCCTGTGCTGCCATATATTGTTATATCTGAGTTGCAGGAACCAAGATACATTTCTGCTCGTTTCAAGTACGTACAAGGTAGTATGGCATAATTGTCCCTCTGCAAGCGCCTGTCTCTGAACTATTGTTTAGAACTGCCAGACGTATCTTTGCTCTTCATTAAGAGTAAGGCAACAACACAGAGTCTGTAGTTATCAGGAGATAATCATTCCCCAAGGGCATTTGAAGCACTTCGCAACCAAAAGGTTGTGATTACTCTACGATTGCTATACTGCTTATTATTGCTTATTGCTTAATTATGGAACCATAATTCATTTCCTGGATGCTCTAATCTAAATAACATTCTCTGGTTCTCGTGCTGTGTTTCATTTTTAGGTGGACTGGGAAGCTTTGTGGTGTTTTGAGATGACAGGGGGAATAGCAATGGGATAGGCCAGTCGTGCCTGCTCTATTCTGGCCTTCAGGAGACCAGGACGTTCAATTCCTGCCCTGCCAAATGCTTGCTGAGAGGCCTTGGGCAAGTCACTCTTTTCTGTATGCCTCAGCACTACAGTCAGGTACAACAGTAAATAGGGCCCTATGAGTATCTAGGATAGATAAATTTAATGGGCTTCATCTTAATCTTTAGGCGTGGATTCACACAACAAGCTATGAAGGCACAGCTTTTAATTTAGCATGTGCAAATTCAACTGGCTTGTTTTACATGGCCTTTGGTCGAGGGCAGTGGCTGAAGTGTGTGTGTAGGGTGAGAGAGCGAAGGAAGAGGGTTTTAATATCTTAAAAAAAATACTCTAGCTGATGTCACAAGGCATGTTACCGCAACCCAAGTGGCCTGGCTCTTGACCGTGCAGAGAACTTGGTTTCTCTGTACAGATTGGCAGTGCTCACATTTCTTCTGGTTTATACAGATTTCTGTCTCCAATTACACGAAAGCAATGTTTGCTGGGCCTTGGTGCTGTAAAGCATCCTACGCAGGTGGGTTACTGGGTTTGCAGCAAGCCAAGCGGAAACAGGCATCTAATGTGCTGTGTTTCAAAGGGCTTTGATGTCTGAACGCCTTAGTGATTCAATGAGTCGTGCCTGACTCACTGCCTTGAAAGGTAATGCGTTATTGTGGTCGCACACTGGAAAAGAGTAAAAAGTGTGGCCTTTTCCAGGCTTACTGGTCTACAAGTCTACACTGATAAACTCATTTTGTAAGTTTGACTTAATTTTTCGCTGAATGAGGTAACCTACCCTAAGGAAGGGGAAAGTGGCCCAGGACATATTTTAATGTCAGCCTTGATATTTGCATGTACACATTGATAGGAAGATGAGAGGATGCATGATAAATTTTGGTTTCTAAATCATCACCTAAATTTCCAGATGATACTTCTGCTGAACTTCATTCCTTAGACTTGTTTTTGAAAACATGAGTAAAAAATAGAATTGATGAAATGCTTTTTATTATTACAAGGCTGGCATAAATTCTACTTAATGAGCTGCTTTTTATGGCAGTGGTTGATTTGTAAATCCCCCTTTTCATTACTGAAATCTACACACTAATAATATGTTACATTGTGGTGCTCTCTGCGAGAGTGCATCTTCGGAGTTCTGTGAGAGGCTGCCTGGAGTCCTGCAAGGAAGCTCTTGTATCATAAATAGAATTTGTTCATGAAATAAAAATGTATTGTTTTCATTGTTAGAGGATGCTACTAAATTGGCTGTATGTTTGTCTAATAATCACATCTAAAGCTGATTATTCTGGTAATAGCCTTAAGATATTATTTAAAAATAAATATATAAATGCACTACTTTTGTACTAATACTAGTTTTTAATCTCTTCTTGTTTCCATGAAGTCTGAATGAGATTTTCAAAATTGAATAATAATTTGATCCGTTAATCTTTTGAAGCTAGTAATTTTATTTTCCCCTCTTTGCAGTCTCTGAGGCTTGCAAATGAATAGAGCTTCATTACTGGAGTCTGCATTTAATAACCATTATCCATTATCTTGTAATTAAGACTCCCTGTAACGAATCATGAGGACAATGCAAAAATACATAGTACATTTCTTTAATGAACTGGAAAATGTTCATCTTGTTCTATTTAGTAATGAGTTGCTGAATAGTCGTTAAATCCACTGGAGAATAGAGCTAGATGGATTTTGAAGACTATCTTGAGTTTGTGGTTAATCTATTAGAATTAAAATTTCATCTTCTATTTTTATCAACAGCTGATTAGAAGTCATTCTGTTTGACCAAATTGATTAGAAGACCATATACAAGGGCAGCTGTTGTTTAATGAAAGTTTTTAATGAAACTGTACCATAGAGACTTGTAATTATAAGACTTATAAAAGCTTTGACTTACCTTATACTAGAAAAAATGAAAAGTATTGCACTGAAGGACTTTAAGTGCTACATTTTAAAAGGGAAATTAAAAATATAATTTGGCATTGTTAAAGTTTCACTTCCACTATTATTTGTTTTAACATGACTATCAGATGTCCATACTGTCTCTCTGAAAGGGAGTAGCTCTGAAATATATAACTCAACTATCTCTCAAATGTGCTCAGTTCTTTGTAAAGCTCAATCAACTCTTAATTGCCTCTTTTTCAAACTGCAACTTTGCTGGAGTTAGAACTTGTTTCCTGAGTAGTTGCTTCTGTTTAGAATGGGAAATGTCGTGCAACTTAAAGACCAATGCCTAGGCAGGAAGCCTACAGAGAGAGCCGTGGTCTTAGAGGAGACAATGTTAGTGATACAGTTCAATTATGTTTAAACTACAGGACACTGAAGCATGCCTGGCTTTGTCTCAACTTCCCAACAGGCTAAAATCTAGCCGTGTGCAAGCTCTCTGGAGCATGCCGCAGCACACCGTCAAAAACGTAGTCTAGGCAACTCCTTACTTGCATCCAGTAGTGAAAGTTCCCTTTCTTACTCTAGGGGATGTCACAGAGGCATCATCATTCAAATAAGAGACAAAGTGGACCCTAAGCCAAATCTGAAGTGGAAGCAGATGCAGTTCCAATTGACTTAAGTGGATGATGCACTACTACGCTGTGTTTGAATTAGCCCTCTTCTCCCAATTACTTTTGATAATTAATGATCCCACAGTACACCTTTTCTAAGAAGTAGGTTCCCAGGGGTGAAGTATGCCCTAATGCAATTAAAGAAGTTTTGTCATTGTATTGTATCAGTGCAGGATCAGACACTGCAAGGCATTTTTGTTGTTGTTTTTCTTAGTTACTTAGCTTTTCGTAATACTGTGCTCCTGGATTCATTTTAAGCCAAACCGGAACAGCAAGAATGTACAAGAACACTTCACAAGTATTCAGGAAAGACAGTGAGGAATATTGTATAGAAGTGAGAAAACATAAAAATTAAGCCAAGGCTAACTCTCCTTCTTTAAATGAGAATTTTTGACCTTGTTACGGTATTATATCAGACAATGGCTTTAAGTATAGTAATTTGCAATGTTACAATCGTAAAATGCATAAGAAAGGACTTTTCCCCCTATTTACAGTATTACACATCTGGTTTCATAAACACACATGGGATTTCTTTCCTTCCACTTTAAACTGCTGCAGGAGATATGATACTAGACTGTCAAATATGAGACTAAATGGATGCAAACTGAAATTAAAAATCTGATGAAAATTGTTTTTATTCAGAAAGATCTTTGTGTAAGTATTAAAATGTTGATTTATACGCAACATTTGTTTAGAGGAAATCATTTGCTTTATTGTGGTTAATCTGATATCTTTCTTTTTTGTGTGTGTAGCAGATGTAACACATGTATATATTGAATGTGCATACAGGAACATATAATATATTGGATAGTCCTGAAGAGATTGTTAGTGCGATAGCTAGAGCAAAGAATTAAAAGCTGAGGTGTTCATTTAGACCCTGGGAAGTCTGAGTAGCTCAGAAACCGGATGGGTAACTCACCTTCCTGTTCCAGCCTCAGCTGGTGCAAGGTTAATATCAACACCACAGGGACGTGTAAAGGGATGCTTCATAATTACTGTGAAGGATGAGGACATCCTTGGAGGGCATGAACTACATATGTGCACAGTGGCTTATTCTAAAACTATCACAAAGCTTTTTACTTCCTTTAAGGTTCTGATTTTATAAAGACATCTACAGGAAAGGAAGTGGAAAATGCAACCCTTCCAGTCGGAGTAGTCATGATGCGAGCCATTAAAGAATTCTACTGGCAAACCGGCAGCAAGGTAAATTCTTGTGACCTTTCTAAAGATAGACCAAACAGGTTTACTCAGAAGGAAATAAGACTGGAACATCTTCAAAATGCAGAATATATGAATCTGCATATGTTATCTTCAATGGCTATAGAGCAGTAGGTAATGGGCAGTCGGACTTCTCTGTTGTATTCCTCTTTCCATTTGCTAATAATTAAAAAAAAAAAAAATCCCAAACCAAAAGACACCTTTGCCTTTCCTCCCTTGATTAACTGTCAGTTAATTCCCTAAAAGCTCACGCAGTCTTGATACATCCTGTGTTGCATTTGGTTTTGAGTTTTGTTTCACCATTTAAGATATTTAAATCGTCATCTCAATAAATCTCAAGCTGGCAGTGATTGGAATGCTCCTGTAAACTTCATTGGAGCTATACAAATGTATAGCCTCTGAGAGTCCATCCAATGTACACAGCTCTATTTTCTGACTTTGTTCTGGCAGCCCAAAGAGTAAATTCTGATCTTTTCTTTTCTTGGAAGCCAGAGAGGCTTTCCAAAGCAACGAGAAGGCAGATCCAGTTGGATCCTGTTGTCTGAGGTGGAGGGAGAGCAGGACAGCAGCTGAGAGGGCGTTACACCATTTATCCCTCAGGTCACTGTCAAAGGAAGTCAGTGGCAGTGAGGAGCAGGGAGAAAAGGGGAGGTTCTCCAGGAAGACTTAAGCCAGTTCTTGCCTCCCGTATCCTCAGACAAGTGAGGTCCCCAGTTAGAGCTGGTGCAGATGTTCAGCAGTAGGCTTTGTCATCACCTGAGGCCTCGGGGAAGGAGACTGTATCTTTAGCTAAGACCCTCTCCCCACTTCTGGGTCACTTTCTGTCGTCTCTAGCTTACCCTTCTGCCCCTTCTGCAGATGGCGTTTCGAGGTGTGATGTTAGGACATGGGATGACCAGTGGGATAGAGAGATAGCTCTGAGATAGCTTCAGGGGCTGTTGGATCTTGAGGAACCAGGTGACAGCAGGATAGATGTGTGTCCCTCTCCTCTCTGTAGCTGTCTAGATGAGGCCAGCTTGGATCCTTGGGCTGTCTTCACCCCTACCTTCCCCAGTCTGCATCTCTCTCTGCCATGCAACAACTCCAGCATCTCGGATAGTCTTGCTTCTTCAGGAGCATCATTGCTGCCAACCTGAGGCAGATCCCTTGGGCCAGGTGACTCGCCTCGGCACAGGTACTGCTTACAGGAGCTGTGGTTGGCTCTGCCGCATCTGCAGAGCTTTGTACGTATAATAATTGGATATAAATATTGAATTCACCTTTTGCTTTTAAAGGATGTATTCATGGTATAAAATGTGTTATTAAGAATGAGTGCTTATGTCTGCATATGTCAGAGAATTAGATGTAAACTGACTTCATGTGCTTTATTAACTGAAGACAATATTATCAGTGACAAGAGATTTCTAAATGGTATCTTTAACAAACTAATTTTGCTGCTGTAGGGATGCTTTCTAGCAAGGCGTTGACTGGGAAAAACAGGTTAATACAGAAATTAAATTTCTTCGAGGAAAGGAACAAGTTGCAGAGTAACATTTATTGAATGATAAGCTGCGGTGGTGATATGAAAAGTGTGCAATATAATGGGAAATAATCTTTTCCTGTCATTATTGAAGGACATACATAAATTGGTTTTTCTGTAGGGAAAACCCCCAATCCAGAAAAACTTATTACTTTTAATAATATAAGGTGAAGAGAAAATTCTTGAGGAGATGAACTTATTAAGCAAAATAATGAAATACTGTGAAACAGCAGGGAAGTGGTAGCTGGACTTTATACCACTCTTGACTTAAATAACCCCCCTTCCTTTTTGTGTTTTTATGGCAGTCGGTTGCCCCATTTGGAAAGATGGTAAATGGGGGGAGAAGACAGGCTTTTCTTTGTCAGCTTTTTTTTTTTTTTTTTTTTTCAAAAAAAAGAGCTTTCAGAATTTGCTAAAAGGGAAAGGAATTTTGCTTGGTGTTTTTAATTGCCTTATTAACTGTATTTTACTTGTTTTTCCCACAGATTACCTCAAAGAGCTGTAACATTTCTAGGAAGAAGTCTAAATTTGAATTTGATTAGGATTTCTCTTCCTGAGGGAAAACACAGTCCCGCTATTTTAATTTATTGTCTAGAAGATGTTTTTCCAGTTGCTGTGGTTTAAATTCCTTTTGGAAATCTAATGTTAACAGATGTATGCATACATTTATGCATACATGCATCCATCCACAAAAACACAGTCTTTGTGTTTTGGATTTATCAAGCCTTTCCTGTTATAGTTCTTTATAATCATATTGGAAATATGCTGTTATCACAGTGCTTCAGTGTTAGAGAAGGATTTATTCTATGTTTGTTTGTTTGTCCTGAAATCGCTATAAAAATTGCCAAACGTATTTAAAATGACAGATACTTTTCGATTCTACTGTCATATCTATAAGGTACAAAGAAGTCGTCAATGCATTGAGGTTTTAGGAATGTATATACAGTAATCAGAACAATAATTCTTACAGAAGGAGGCTAAAGTGAAGGACTACCCAAGGTAAAGATGTGAGGCAGAGGGAAATGTAGAAAGCATCACTGTGTGCTACTGTATATATTCAGATTTTCTTCTTTAATGAAGAAACGCTTTTTTCCAATTCTTATTTTTCATGAATGTAAAAGAAACTGCTGCTTGCCAACATTTGAGCTAATGCAAGCAACAAAATTTTTGACCAGGCTTTTGGTAACTGTGCATCACAAGCTCTGTCTTAGAATGAGGTGTGTGTAGATGGCACATAACCAAGATTGGCATTAGGGGTGCACATCTGGTCACCTCAGTGTTGGTTCATGGGATCATGGATTTCAAGGCATGCTTTACCTTAAAGATAGGTTTTTCATACATGGCAGTTCACCTGACCAAATATGACACTTCTCTCATCGAGTGTCTGAAAGCTTAGCCATTGTGTGGTGGGAGAGGAGTTTTGCAGTTCCTGTAAAACAATTTCAGTTTCTGGTAAAGACAGATGTAATTTAATTGAAATTTGGAAAATTTTAGTGAAAAAGCTCCAAATAAGTTTGAATTTACAGCCCAATCACGTGTAGCTGTGGCACACAGGCTTTTTATAAAGTACAGCTCTCTCTCATTGCTCTCCACACAGGTCAGCTGCATCACATGCCTGATTTCAGCATCGTTGGTGTTACATTACTGCATGTATATTTGGTGTTATTTATTTGGAATTAGATTGCAACACAGGCAGTAGGTGATATGCAGATATCCCTGGTTCTGCCTACATTCCTTGTCCTAGTATGTGCTATGGGCAAAGTTGTCTCAAACCCAGCTCCTGAGAAAGTGTAGAGGTGTCAAAAGTATTACTCCCTCCCTTGCTTCCCCTCAGGGCAAAAATTCTGTCTTTCACAGTGAGGACTGAGGCCTGATGGCTCTCAGCACTAGTCCAGACCTAACGCTGTTTGCAGTCAGATACTTACCGAACAGGATGTGCTATATACACCACAGGCACATTTAGACTGCAGGTGTACAAATGCTGATTGCTCTTCTGGGGCTGTGATGAATGAAAATGTATATTACATTTCTTTTTTCTTTATAAAGGTTGGATTTAAACCTGCTGGGGGTATTCGGACGGCAAAAGAAGCTATTACTTGGCTTATGCTGGTGAAGGATGAACTGGGAGTGGAGTGGCTAAAGCCAGAGCTCTTTCGCCTGGGTGCTAGTAGTTTGTTGGAAGATATTGAGAAACAGGTTAGTTGTTAACAATTTTCAGACTGTTGAAGAGAAAGTGTTATCTTTCTAAACATGCTGGCTTACTGTTTTTCCAGAATATGCTTTTTGATGCTGTTTAGAAGATAACAGAACATACATCTAATGCATTATTAATGACAAGTTCACTTCCAGCCCAGTATTGGTTTAAATTTGGCCTGTCATTGCCGGCCCCTGGGAATCTGGTATCCGGGCAGCTGACAAATCTGGGCCAGTCTCACAATGCAGTAGGCGAAGGGGCTCAGTTTGTACACATATAGAGTCTTTTGCGAATACATGGTAGTGCACTCCCCTGCACTCCTGTCTGTTGCCAGTTCAGCTGGCTCTCAGAATACTGTACAGACCCTTTGTGTCACTGTCACAACTGTTCACAGTGTATTTCTGTGCTGTGGAGAAAGTCACGTCTCATTCTGCATATGGTACTGCTGATAGAGAAGTTCTAACATATTGATTATTTCCTGGGGAAGAAAAAGCAATTGTTTCCTACAAAGCCTCATTTTTGTAATTGCTTTTATTTTTGTTCAGGCAGATCACTGTGTTTCCTGGCAGACAAATAGTGTAGTTCCCAGCAGTTCAGTGACAATGTGTAGTTCCCAGTAGGCAGAAAGTTTCTGACCTATCTGCCCTGTGACCTGCCTCACTGTAGTAGGGGATCTACCCCAAAGAATACAACGTAGTTGAAATGACATAGCTTCATAGGAAGGACTAAACCACTAGGGCTGCTGAACTTCACTCTCATGCTATTTAAGCCCAGGAGATGAGGTGACAATAGCTCTAACCAGGAAAATGGTTTGGGAGCCCTTGTGCTGTTGCTGCTGGTGGGAGAACAGAGCTGTGTAAAGAGGTTGAAGGAGAAAAAACATAAGTCCCCTGCCCATCTTTTCTAGCAACTGAAATACTGACATGTCTTAAGAAAAATATAACAGCTGAAGGATGCTGGGTGAATATTTGTGAGACTTTTGAAACCCCCAGGTTCCCTCTTGCAATGAGGATAATACTGGCTTGCTTCACTGCCAGACTGTCTCTGCCTCTCACTTGACCTAAAATCATGTCCCTGGTTATGACAAAGCAGCGTGAGCTTTTGTGTTGCCACTGCCATCGCTGCTGGGTCTTACAAGACAGCCAGTGTATGTG
Organism: Anser anser; assembly: GCF_964211835.1. NCBI lineage: Eukaryota > Metazoa > Chordata > Aves > Anseriformes > Anatidae > Anser > Anser anser. The sequence continues at coordinate 68,183,221 of NC_139720.1, forward strand.
ACACAGCTTGTTCTGATTTCTTAAGGGTGGCATCCTTTTGTCTGCCAGGGTTTGCACGAAGACCCCAATCATGACCAAAGCTCTGCTATACTCTGCCATCTAAAAACATGTATCATAAAATGTGCCATTCATTATATCCACTAAAAGAAATACATACAAAAGCAAAACACAGAAAATGGAGAAACCTCCTGCCCTAAGGTAGTATAGTAAAGAGAATGAAATGAACCATATAAAAGCATAAACAATTTTGAATACTTTGAATATTAGAAATAATACTAAAATCATCAAAATCAGATTACAATGAGAGTAAAGCATCATCTTCTACTTGTCTGTTTTTGAAAGCTTATTTAATAACAGGAGTTTTTACTTTTTTTTTTCCAAGCAAGGCAGCAAGAACCCTTAGTTCGGATCCTATAAACATGTATATGAAGGTATACTACATCATATTTTATGAACACGCATACACACAAACAAATATCCGTCATCTTCATCTGACATGCCTTTAATTTATTACTTCCATGGCACTTGGAAATTTATACTCATATGTAATTTCATCATGAATTTTCTTTCTTCTTGCAGATTTTCCACCATGTGACTGGCTCTTATGCACTTCAGCATGACCTGGCAATGGCTTAAATGCAAAGTCAACTCCGGATTATTTTTTAAAAGAGGTCTTTAAAAAAAACAGCATTCAGAAGTCTTCTGACAAGCGAGTGCGTTTGATAGAATTAAAGGCCTAATTCTCCCTTCTTCATATTTTATAGTATTTAAAAATATGCTCAAGTCTGCTGGTTGTACTTGATCCAAAAGTAGAAATAATGGTAATTCAGAAACAGTTAAATAGTTAATACTTACAGATTTGCAAAGTTAATCTTGCAAAGTCTTCCTCAGACCAGCCTGAAAAGCTTATTAATGGCAACACTGAAATACTATGAGAAAGATTTAGGTGGCCTGGTAACACTTCGGAGTCTCAGAATATGAAATATCTAACGAATGTTTCAGATTGCTAATTAAGAGCTACAGATCTTGGAACAGCTTTCCATTCACCTCTGACTAAATCTTCTGCACAGATATGTGGCACTATTAATTGTTATGTTGATTCAATTTCAAGCATTGTAACCTGAGAAAATGAAACTTGGTTATTTCTTTCTTTTATAAAATCTTGGTAGCAAAAATCTTTTTCCTTTATTTTTTATTCTTTTCCCCCAAACCTGGGCACAGACATCCATATTTAGACCCTTGAATAAAGGTGGCTTGATTTCTAGAACAGCTGAGTATCCACAGTTGCTCCTGAAGTTAATGGGAGCTCTGGGTGATCAGAACAACTGAAAATCAAGCAGCCTCTATATAGGTGCCTAACTATGCATTCAGGGGCCTATTTTTAGGCATTTCACTCTTAAAATTTTTAGTCTAACTTGCTTAGAAGCTCCCATGCCTGTCTCCTGTCATTTTTAAACACATTCATGCAAATCTTTGCATTTTAATGTAGGGGGGTTTGACTGTCAGTTTGCAGGTGTCACTGGTATGCTGTCTGAACTTCAACTTTGCCATTCTGAAAGCATTTCTTTAATTTAAAAGAATTGTGGCCTATACAGGGTTTACAACTTTAATGAAAGAATACTTTTCTCAGAGCATATTAAGAGTAATGCCTAAATTATCAACACCTTTTGAATATCAGACTGGAGCTAGTAGATTCATTACTTCAGAGCTGCATTCTACTCACTAACCAGAGTTGTACTAAAAACTTAATTATCTTATCATCATGACTAGTCTCACTGACTTAAGTAGGTCTCATCAGGGAAGTAAGAGGAGGAGGATTTTGCTGTAAATCAAGCTACGAGGTACATTTATTACAAAGAGATCTTGACTTCATAAAGATAATAACTCAGTTATTTATCTGGTTAAACCACCTGAGTCGCTACCGCTCTATAAAACACATTGGACAGATAGGAAAACTGAGCAGGAAAAAAGAACAGAGAAGCAACATATACAGAAATCATAATCCTATATGCCGTGCTTAGTACTAAAAATAGGCCTTCATTTCCCAGTAAGTAGTTCACCCAAGGCTCTCAAGCTTTTTCTGGTTTAGGTCTCAACACAGCAAATTAGGGCTCAGTAGACTGAGCTGTGGCTGTTTTCACATTTGTTTTCATGGAAAGTTGCCTTCTTTTGCCACAGGATTTGCCTTCTGATCTCCCCAAAAGTTTCTTGAAGGAAAAAGTCCAGTGCCTGTTGGCATGTTTAGAGTAAAATTCTGCTGCTGAACTTCCAGGAATATGGAGTCTGTTGTACAACGTCACCTCCCATCAGCTGCCTGCCAGACTGGCCCTCTGCCATGCCCTCCCAGCCACGTCACAGGGCTTTTGCTGCTGTTTAGTTCCAGTCATGTCAACGTTTAGACTGTACTTCAATGCCTCTCTCGTAGAAAGAGTCACCTCACTTGCAAAGTTCACTTTTTTTTGTTGGTTGTCTTTTAGACATTGTGATCACACAAGCTATTCTGTAGAGATGATTTAGTTTCTAGAGGAAGGACTCTAATGTTTCTTAAAATTGAGAAAGGTCCAAGCATGCCTCCTAATTAATGTGAGTACTTCTGGAAACATCCTCACTGTTTTCATGGGACCTATGAGTTGATTAACGAAATTGATAGGAGAATTTGTATCTCTGTTGATGCGCCCCTTCGGCTACCTTTCCCTCTCTGTTTTGATGTACACATGGACTGTTGCTGTTGGTTTGCTTTGGTGGGAAGAGGTTCCCTCTGCACATGGAGAGGTTTGGCTTTCTGAAAGTCCGATGTTTGCTTCCTTTTTTGTTACAAACACAACAATTTGAAATACTGTGCAGCTTCAAGCCATCCAGTGTTTTGGAAGAAGCTGGATTCCTAGTAGAGTTGTCTAAGCATCATTTATGTTGAAACCAGTGATTTATTTTTGGGGTGGGGGTAGCAGAATTTGTAAGCATATTCCAATAAAGACAATTCTGGTTTGGGGTGGGGTTTTTTTGCTTGCTTGTTTGTTTGTTTCTTGTTTTTGTTTTGCTGAGGAATAAGCAGATTTCTCAGCATTACAGAGTCCAGCAGCACAGGTCCAAGGTCCACCCAGGAGGCAGAGGCAGGGCTGGAGACCGGCACTCCTGCAACGTACCTGACACCCGTGCCGATCTGAGCATGGCTCCTGAGCCCATGGGTGTGCGGGTGGGGAGAGGCTGGGCAGGGCCATGGGACTGTTGGTGCTCATTCTAGTGCTGGCCCCATGAGAGAGCTAGAGATGCATTTAGAGCTCACGTCAGAGACTGGCAGCAGGACGTATGCCTGCACCCATGGGGATCTGGAAGTGCTCTCCGTGTGGTCTTCTGGGCTCGTGCTTGCAATGCTGCCCTTCGCCCTGACCAGCACTTCCACTGCTGTCTCTTCTGTCTTTCACATTGTGGCTGCCTGTTTGCTGCTATTTATTTCCCTTTGTCAGAGAAGAATTGAGACTTTATCTGGACTACTGCAGCTGGTTGTATCTGCTGCACAAAGCATGTGGAAGGTGATGGGGACCTGAAATCAGTAACCAAGGAGGGGGCAGTGCACCATGGCTGAATAGACTTCGAGAAAAATTCAGATTTAGCACTCTGCTTCAGGCCATTAGAAAAGGAACAGGCAATTATGCACTCACATCTAAATATATTTCAGAGTATAACATATGTTTGATGCGAGTCAGTCTAGTATACTAATTATTTTTATAACATTTATTCATTTAGATTTTAAATAGCTTCATTTTGTTAACTACTTCACAAAGAAGAGAATAAATTCAAGAAAAAAGTCAAGTAGAAACTGCAAATCTAGAATATTCTGCATAAACTTATTTACGAGAAGAGGGAATTGGGAGAAAGGGTAAGCTTTTTTTCTTGTTTGTAGGAAACAAAGATATTAAATAGTAATTATATGTGAAGCATGCATATCAGCTGGGGCAAGTAATACTTTGATATCTTTATTTCATTGGTAGTATAAGTTCATTCTTTCATTTCCTTTCTGAAGCAGAGAACATACATTATATACTTTAGCACATGCTACTGAGACAGAAAAAGCTGATCTACTTTTAATTTTTTTTTGCTCAGTTGGAACTTTGGCTCCCTGCCTCCTCTGGGGGGAAAAAAAAAATAGAAACAGCAACTTTTATCCAAGTCTTGGTGTGCTTTTGCTGAAATTACCAGTGCTGACATCTGGATGATATATAAAGTGTGCAGTAGGAGTAGAGGGAGGGAATTGCTTTTAATTAGATGCAACCTACCCAGGAGAAAACGACAGGGAAATGTCCATCTGGTCAGTTCTTATTTAATAGGGCAACCAAGGATAAAAGTATTTATAATATGCAAAGACATCATAACTCAAATTACCAGTTGACCATTTTTATTAGAATCCTAGAGAGCTTGAACTGTAAGTTGAGGGGTGGTAAGACTTAGAAAGAAAGAAAAGAAAGAAAAAGAAAGAAAGGAATGAAAGAAAGAAAAGAAAAGAAAAGAAAAGAAAAGAAAAGAAAAGAAAAGAAAAGAAAAGAAAAGAAAAGAAAAGAAAAGAAAAGAAGGAAAGAAAGAAAAAGGAAGCAAAGAAAGAAAGAAGAAAAAGAAAAAGAAAGAAAGAAAGAAGCATCAAAAAGGGTTACAGTCCTTGCACATCTTTAAAGGGAAGAGTAAGTAAGGGATGGGTGACCATCAGGCTCCATCCAGCTATATTGTGGAGACACTTCGTATGTTCTGTACAGGTTACAGCTCCTTCACTTTCTGTGAGGACCTACAATAACAACATAGCAACAGAAAGTGTGACACAGTTATTTTAATATCCTTTAATAAAATTTAACATTGATACAAGGAGTGCCCACAAGATGCTCTAACCATTGCTATTGTGTCTAGTAATTTTAAGTGGCTCTGGTTTGAGCACTAGGGACATCTTGTGGATTGCTAATTCTGGGAAATTGCAGAAAATGTGGTCTTCTGGAAGCAGAGCTTTCTTGAAGCATAACAGTTTCAGATCTCCCAGTTCATAGGGAACATTTGAAAACACTGAACTGAAAAACATCAGTTTGGAACTACTTCCTTAGACAAAATGAAAACAAAGGACTTTTAATGGATGTCAACAAACCAAGTAAGTGATACTGAAATTTATTACGCTTGTTTTTGTAAGTCTTGCTTTCTCTGTGGGAGGACTAGACAAAGGAACTTTTTAGGCTCTGCTAGTAGAGGTAAGTGTCATTTCTCTACAGTACGGTGTTGTATAAAGCCAAACCCCCAAATGAATGATGATTTTCCCAGAATCTTGGGAAAGCTTGATAAGCTCATTTTTCCATTTCACTTAATAGCATGAGATCTGTTTGTATGCAAAGACTTACATGAGTTATCTCCTATTTACTAGTTGTAACCATCAAACAAACAAGCAAACCAAAAAACTAGGTTACTTCCCATGTCTCCGCGAAGGTCAGGGCCAAGGCTAGGTTGGTGATCCCACAGTTTACGGCTTCCTGTTGCTGTCGCAGCCCAGAGAGCAGATGCGCTGCAGGAGGTGTCTGACAAGGCGCACTGCTGTGCCTGCTGGCTGGACAAGCCAGCCTAAGGTCTTGCTGACCAAGAAGATGCCCCAAGGGTTACCAGCCTGGCTGCAGGACTGGGAGGTGCTAAATTTGTCTGTAGCAATTACTGGTCCATCGAGAATATTTTTTTGCCCCTAATGCTCAGAGCTAAGCAACCAGCTTCTGAGGAGAAGCCGGAGAATGTATATTCTCCATCATTTAATTTAATCACACTTAAGTTGATTAAGGATGTTACCTTCATTTCCAAGGGAAATGAAACATTTGGTGTCACATCACAGCTCTGGCTAAAGGCTGCCACATCTCAGTATTGGCTGCTTTCTGCAGTGTTCAGCAGTCTTGGGCTTTCCTCAAAGCACAGGCATCATCTGAGGCAGAGTGGGGTTTCTTGCTCTCATGTACTGAAAGGCCTGAGCAAAACTAGAACAAAGAGTGACTATCTGGGCTCTGAACAAGAAAGGCTTTGTGTTCTAGTTAGCACAAATCTGTCCAATTCCAAAAAACATGAATGCCATCGCCCCATCTGGTAGTGACTGTAACAAGGCCTCTGGGAGGGCAGTGACAGCAAGATGTAGACAAAGGGAAAACGGGTGAAAAGAGAAGTCACAAGAAGTATGAGAGATCGTTGCTACCACTGTTACTGCTTCACGGAAGCATAATCTTTTGTGATCTCTTTGGAACAGGAGGTAAATAATAAAACACAAGGGAGGGAAAAAAATAAATGTAGTGTATGAGTGCATGTTAAAACAGATGTCAGATTAAAAATAACTGAAAAGGAAATTCTACTGTAGGGGAAAAACTGCTTTTTCCTTCAACATTTTATATTCCACCTTCATTAGGCGGAAAGTGAAAGAGCTGTAAAGGAAAAGGGGAACTTTTGTTGTTTCCCTCTGAACATAAAGAGAAGCCTAATGCGAGCGCAGGGGGGATGTTTGGTGGTACGCAGTGCTTGAGCAATTCTCAGGGTGAAGCCCAGAAGCAGCAGGGATGTTACACAGATGCACTGCATGTGCTGAGCTCTGGGACTTAGAGCTTTAAATCTGCAGTGCTGCATATCCAGGTAGTTTCTTCCTCTTCATCCTCCTTTGAGTCCCTTCAGGGTTGGCAAGTCCTCTAATGTTTTAAAAAAACAAACCTTACAATCTGGTAGGATCACATTATCCAGTAATGCCCCTCTAACTATAGATCTAGGCACCAGGGACTTTGTTTTAGTTTCTTCAACCCTTTTAAACAAGCTGTTTCAGGGTTTGATGACAGCAGAGCAGGGAACATCTACACAAACGTTTTTCCCCATGTGGCTGCCAGACCACACTGGTCCTTGCAGATGGCAAGTAGCCATGAAAATACAAGTGCCACCCTGTAAAACACTGCCATACCAAGTCTCCTCTGCTAATGGTGCTTCGTAAGGGCTCCTTGAAGTTTGTGGTCTGAAAATTGACCTGGCCTACACCTGTATGAAGCTCAAGAAGCTTTAAATAAACACCTTGAAGATGTGCTGAACTTGGACTGGGAGCCACTATATTTTTTGGTGTGCTAGCATGGGTATTTTCTCTTGTTCAGATTTGCTAATGAAACGAGGATAATCTTTAGACGGTTTGCTCCTTTATTCCTTGGCGTGGGATGGAGGTTTAAAACGGGGGGAAAAAAAAAAAAAGAAAGCAAAAAAAAAAAAAGCCCTGCAAGCTATGACTAATGCCTCAACTTGCAAGAAGAGTCTCTTGACTATTCAGAAATGACAGATATCTTTGGCTACCATTTCAATATGAGTCTCCAACATACTTGAACAATTCAATGGCATCCAGAGAGGGCATATTCCTACAGTGTTTGAGAAAAATATCATTACTTTTCCCTACCGTTATCTTGTACAAATTCCCACAACTCCTATTTCTTTCAGACACTTAAGCTAATGGGGAGGCAGCTGAGACAGAAGTAGAGGGCATCCTAAAAGGTATCCCCAGCAGACTGAAGGCAGAGCTGTTTTCCCAATTTCCAAAATTTTTATTGGGCTTGTCCTGAAAATGCCAGGGAAGGTCCCAAAACAGATCCCCTGTGATGAGAAACGCTGATGAGCAGGAGCAGCTCGTCCTTACAGAGACCTGACCTGAAACAACTCCCCCCCAGCCTGTTGGGGTTTAACAGGTACGTTAACAATGCATGGGAGTCCTCTGCTAAATGTCTTGTGTTGGACTGCAATCAAATCAGGTTGTATTAGTGAGTTGTAGAAAGCATTCAGAGAGGATTGCCAGGTTTCTCAGGCTGCTCACTGGACACGTGTCACCTCTGCCCACAGCCTCAGTGAGACTGTCTCTGTGAGACACCTGGAGAAACGTCCCCAGTAGCAGTGACTTCCCCCAAGCAGGCCTTGGACGATGGCGCTGGGGCCTCCAGGAGGTTTCACCTGTGCTCTTTCTGCTGATCTCATGCAATTCATTGCCCACCCCTGTGACTCACTGAAAACGCATTACCTTCTGCTCAGAGTAATAAACGAATGAACAAAAGTCATTTCACCTACAAGAAAATATCCCTCCACTCTTAAATGAACATGTGTTTTCCAAGTTGCCTCCTCCAGGGCAGATTTCTTTGTTAAGCGCTAATTCTGTTTCATTTTCCTGAGCGTCTCTGCCATTTTCTCCATTAGAGGGCTGTAGAGCAGTGTGTTACAAGTGCTTTAGAACACAAGCAGATTTAAACCTGTATACGTACTTTGGGCCTAATTTCCTGCTGTACTGCTCTCCTGAACTCATTGGGGTGTAAAACTGGTGCAACACAGAGAACAAAAATGTATGGCTCCTTAGAATACCTCAGTGCTCTGGGTTTTGCTGACAACATTCAGAAACTCAGAGATGCTAAGGCAGATTTTTAGACATGCATGTGACAGGTGAGGCAGATAAGTAAGTTAATTGCTGCTAGGATGTTTGAATATGCTGCAATTGGTCAATAGGCTATGTTTCCAGAAAAGGGTGGTGAAGTGCATGAGCAAAACACAAGCAGAGCTTTGAATCCTCAGAAACTACATGTATTATAGGCAGAGGCAACGCTAAGAATCATAAACATTATTTTCTCCATTATGCTCCAGTTGTGACATTGGCAAGCTAGTTGTATGGACTGCAATTTTCTAGGTAGATTATCTTCCTCAGCTGAGCTTTCTTCTAACAAAAAAAAAAAAAAAAGAATGAAAAAACGAAGCTGAATAAAAAAGTGGAGTGGGTTGGGGGTTTGCAGCCCGCACCTAGAAATTTTGATGATTTCACACTGTTAAATTCCCATGCTTCAGAACGTGAACCATGGCAAAGGGGAGAAGGGCTCCTGTCCTCACCACCTGCCTTCTGCTGCATTTGTAGAGTATGTGGTGCTAACAGGAGCAATGCAGTGTGGAAGCAGCAAAACTCAAATGGCAGCCAAAAGCTAAACTAGAGGGAGAGAAAGACATTGGCACAGTAAGTCAGGTGCAGGTTAGAGCTAATGGGAAATAAAGGAAACAGTGAGTGCAAGTGTAAGCAGGGAAAGCAGAAGGAAAGACGTGGGGGGAAGATGCCTTGGAAGATGAGAAATGAGAAGTGGCAGCTGAACGAGAGCGAGGTGATCCGGGCAAGATGAGGGAGAGTGAGCCCATCATGATGCCTTGTCAGGAAAGGAGCAATACTGAGACCAAAAGAAAATGGTTCACAGACCTAATCTCCTGTCTGTGAATTTCGTTTTAGGAATGGCTGGAAAAGTAACAGACAGACCAAAGAACAACGTTGTCACTGAAAACAGCATTTACAGAGGTTGAGATACAGTGGCATGGGCAACCTTTGTGCTAGTGTTTTGTAACGTTGAAATGCTTTGTCTTTGAAAACTTAACATTTCTTCCGTGTTGCATGTTGTGTGTTATGTAAATTTAATTCATCTGAGCAATTAACTCATTGAGGCAGGGATTGATTTTTTTGTTCTGTTTTTGCACATCACTTGCTGCAATATTGTGGTTTGTGACTAGTACCCTTACATGTCACACGATTGCAAATAGGAAATAGTATGCCGATGGAGGTAAATGTGAACTCTAACAGTGGAGGAGAACGGTTTGATACAAAACATCGGGATTATATCAGGTGCACCATGCAAAAATAACAAGCAGAAAATTTTGAGTGAGTACCAATGAATCTTTCTGTAAGTAGTTAGGCAAGGCTGTTGGGCAGCCCACCAAGGAAACAGCAGAAGCCCCTCGGCTGGGACCTGGCTGAATAGGAGACAACTACGTTCAGAAGGTGCAAGCCTGTACAGGGATGCAGGCAGAGTGGATGTTCTAATGGGTCCACTCTGTCTCTAACTTCTGAGATTCTGCGCAGCCTTCCCCAAAAGCCAGCATGAAGGAGCATGTCAAAAGATGCAATACATATTCATGGATATTTCTCGAGCTGAGAACTATGAAGAGAAATCAAGTAGTTCTCATCCATGAGCTGAAATTGAGAGTACACTCTAATCCAAAAGGATACCAGCTCACAGAGTGGTGAATGAAAATCTTATAAAGCTCTGCATCACTCCATAAATAATTTTCAAACAAGAAGCTTTTTGTTTCTGTGATGGCAATACTAAAAAGAATGGCATATAGCCATGAAAAAAGGCTGAAACAGTCTGCACCCTGTACTGATGATAGTTTTAATCACTATCAGAGTTACACGCACAATTATCAGTCATTTATTAAAAACGCAAATGATCATTGCAGAGGTTTAGATTAATGCAGGCTGAAGCCTGGTGTTGTGCCAATGGTGCTCCACGTGATGGGCAGACCACAGAATAAACATTCTAGCATGTCAGTGTGCTATAAATCCTACAAATGAAAGAAATTAAAAAGCCAGGAGCAATTTTGAAAATGATTTATGATTGGAGGTGCACTTAGGAATGCTTTTATTGTCATAGGAACATCTCCTTTCACATCCTTAAGGTGACAGAACCACTCTGCTTTGCTCCAAGTTTCTTGGGACAGCCTGTGACTGCGCGAGGTGTGGAGGCGAGCACTGGGGAAATGCACTGAGTGCTGGTGCGTATATGTGCACTTAGTAGTGTGCAGCTGGTTTTGAGGATTAGCTTTGCACAGCCCGAGGGTGACAGAACAGCAAATTGGTTCTGACATTTTAAGTATGCGAAAAGATACCAGTTGTGTTTTTTTTTTTCCTTCTTTTACAGCTATACCATAACCATGCTCCGAAGTGCACATATAAACATTTTATAACATAGATTTAGAATAACACTTGAAAAATAACCTGAAGACTAGTTCTTAAGCAAAAGGTATTCTTATCAAAATAGCAGTCTCTTGCAAGTCAACCCTTTGCTCCATATGCAAAAGATGCAGTACTTAGTGTATTTCTAGTATAAACATTACTAAAAATTTTATTAAAATATTATTTTAGTATTAACACAGATACACTATCTTAAACAAAAAGTGACTTCACTATAACTGAGAGGCAAAAGATGGTGGTTTGCAGGCACAGTACTCAGCTGCCTATGCAAAGAATGGCAGTGGTATTGTGAGTGAGAGAGGCAAGCTACGAATCAGCAGCTGAAACCTCGTTGGTCCCACTGCATCCCCACCTCCATCAGGGTCTGTGCTGCCTCCTCCCTGCCAGATGCCACAAGTGGACCAAAAGTGCGGGGCACAACATGTGGGGACATGGGGTGCCTCCTCACCCTCTGGGGACACATCACTGTGGATTTGAGGGGAAGGCGATGGGGTTAAAGCTTTGAGGGATTACTTATAGAAGGCCTTTCTTGAATTTCTTAGTGTTTAATTTTGTAAGAATCTTTCATTGTAGTTTCTCTATTGTGTTGCTGATATGGACCCTGGATATATAGTTCACTGATTGCCAGTTAATTACATGTCATTAATGAATCAATAAACTGCTTTGATCCTGATTTACTTTAAACCATATGAATTGAGCAGCTTTTCCCTGCAACAACACTGATCTTTCTCTGTCCATTTCTAAGAAATAAACCAATGAAGTTGTAAAGCCAGAATGAGGGTATCTGTTTGAATGCATTGTTGCATTTTGATTGATTTGATGCATCTTCCATCACACTGAATAAAAGGGGCAGAATGAGATAAAATGGAGCTAGACACTAAGAGGGAAGTTCCTTATGGCACTGGAAATGAAGTGTAGAGCTCAGTGTTTTCCAGGGTAGCAGTAATCTGGATGGGGAGAAGACCAATGAGCTCTTGCAGCACAGGGAGAGAGCACTGTAAATTGTACAAATTGTGCTAAGGGAACTAGAGTTGTTGCAAATTGACTGAGCACAAAGAAGTCTTTAAGCCATTCAGGCTTCCTCCCTGTGAAGTCTGAGATAAGCCACTGCAGCTTGTAACTCAGTAGCATCCACACCCCTGTGCAGACCAGGTGTTAGTTTGTTCTGTGATTATAGTCTGCTCTTGATCTCTCTTCCAGTTTTACTGACAGGGCTGCCGAGCAGTGGCTGCTCTGACAGCAGTGGGCACCTGCGGATCCCTATTTAATAAGAACTAACCTGAGCAAAATTCTCCATCTGCATAGTAGCCTTATGTTCCTCCTTTTTTTTTTTTTTTAATTTGCATTGATTTAGAAATGCTAAATCATAATTTCAACAAGACAGATGCTGCTAGAAATGGAAGATGCATAAAGAGTGATCTAATCACTGTGTTATATTTAAAACAAGACTGTGTCCCCTGAAGGACATTTGAGCATGCATGAGCTCCACCATAAGTTCTCCACACTAAATGGAGGGGCACATCTGAAATGGTGGCCTTGGAGCCAGCCACGTACCTCAATGAATTTAGGGACTGCAATCCCACTGCACAGCCCTACGTGCCCATAGTTTGGTATTGCGGATCTGGAATGTGAGCTGCTTGTGTGCAAAGTATCTGTGTGTTTGTAGTGGGTCTGCTGGTGCCCTCGTGAAGTCTGCATCAAATCTCCCAATGGACCAAACTCCGTTCTTGAAGAGAGATCTCACTTTTGCAGTTTGTAAGGATATATGCCTTGTCTCCTGGGGCCTTTTCCTCTCTTTCTCTCACCATCCCCATCAATACTACAGCATGACAAAGGGATGCCATCAGGCACAGTTATTAATACATAATAGAAGTGCCAAGTGTGATCGTCTGTGAATGTTCCAGTGTAATGCAGATTTAGAGATTTCATTGTAAAGTCATTTTAAACTCTGAACTAATGGGTAGTTTGGCAACAGCCTCTAAGTATGAAATCATTATTAATTCCTTTAGTACCATAATAACATTGATTTAGATGAACTCTTATAACATAGAAATTGTATAGTATTTAGCTGTAATTAACGTCCCCTAATTAGGAAGTGTTGCCAAGTAGTTTTCTCTGCTGGCTCTGTTGTACTTAAGTGCAGCTGGATGAAAATTAACCACAAAGGGAACAGCTTGTGTTTTATGTGAAGTTTGCATTTGATTGATTAAAAAAATATTCCTTGGTACTTTATTTTATTATCAAAAAGAGTACACTGGATTATCAGTGTTACAGAGAGCCACAAAGTCCACACACCATAAATTACATATATGTTTGTATAGTATGTAAACCCAACGACTTAACTACACATTCAGAAATTCACAGATCCATTTTGTCTCTAAACCACATGTAACTACAGTAAAAATGAATTGATTTTAATGTGGTTGTCATTAATAAAGTCTGCAGAAATTTTAGTAGGATTAACATAATTTAATGTCCACTCAGAGGAGAGAGTCATGTACTGCAAGCTGAGAGCATTTGTTGATGTGAAAAATGCTGACATTTTTGGAAATTCAAATTATAAATGAAATACTGCTGTCAGTTTATTGTGCAACTTCGTAGCATATGGTGCTTCTGCTGGTGGGTGTTATTTCAAAGTTTGCAAATCACACTATGAGAGTGTCCCTCTGGTGAGCTTTTGCAACGCTTAGCAACTGTGAATCAAAAGTGACAGTACAGAGGAAGAGGGACTAAAAAAAAAATTGCCTCTAAGTAGGTAGAACAAAGTACATGGTAAGTCAATACATTTTTACGGGGGGGGACGGGAGGGTGTGAAGAGGCCAACATGCTAAAGCTAAAAGAGATCCAGTGCCTTCATCCTTGCAGAATAATGCGCAAAGTCTTCTAAATTGTTAAAATAAAAAGATGGTTTCTCTCTCCTGGTCTTTTTTGACTTTGGTATGACAAGAGAATTAAAACAACTGGCAGTATAGTGGTTCACTTTCAAAATTAGGAAAGTTGCTTCAAGACATAATGCAACCTCCTCCAGATGTCTCTCTCACTGGAAAAAGTTTTTACCACCACAAAATAGCATTAGCCTTTTGAAAAGCATTGTCCACCCAAGCATGTTTACACAGAGGAAAAGATTTTTTGTATTAGCCCAGCAGTGTAGGTTACATGAGAGAATTCCAAGTAGTCTGATATAAAACACACCCCAATAAAGTAAATTAAAAAACTAAAATGCTACAACACCCTGCACCATTGTTTTCAAGACTCTGGCACCCAATGACCCTTTCAACATGTAAATACACTATCGAGAAGTGAATATAAATTTGGAATTGTGACTTGATCTGACCATAGTTTGTGCTCGTTGTTTTGCTTCAGGTAGTGATTTTTGGTACTAGGATGGAACCGCGGATGTGTGGTACAGACCTCATCTATTTGCCAATCAAGCTGGCTGAGAATAGAAAGTGATGGAGCTGTCAGTAGCAGTTCAACCATAAGCAATTCTAAACTAAGCAATTTGGAAATTTAAATAGTTATAATGACCAAGATTTTCTACGTTGGCCCTTAATTACTGGAATGTCAATTCAGCTCAAAATTGCCTTTCCCAGGTAATGATAATTCTTAGAAAAGTCTTTGCTTATACACCCACCCATGGCACTCATTAAGTCAAGCTTCTTCCTTTTGTCTGAGAAGCTGTCAATTTTATGTGACATCACCAATCATCTGCCATCTAAAAAATCTCTAGGCTGTCTTGCTGAAGGCAGGCTGACTCTTTTTCAGCTGCAGTGTGCTCCATGGCAGCACAGCCTGCTGTTAAAAGCAAAGAGTGTAATGAGTTTTCCGGTCTTGGCCCTGCCAAATGGTGATCCACTCAAACTTGAATGTTGGAAACTTGGTTGAAATCTGGTGTCCATGAAATAGCAGTACAAGTTTTACATGTGAAGGGAAAGTCTACTACCCAGCCCTTCACAGCACTCAACATTAAAGAGAAGGCTGATATCCCCTCCATCACTTCTTCTGGAGAGGAAAAGGAGAGGAAAGTTGCTGGATTCACTATGTCAGGGGGTTCCGTCTGAGATGAGCATAAGGGATAGAGATGGGTGGAATGAACTTGTGTGTGAACATATTCCTATGCTTTTCATGCATTATATTTCTTATATTTTGTTTGCATCTGCTGTTGCCAATTCGGAATGATTGCATTGCAACTCTCCATGTCAACCTATGCTGGTAAGATATCCCTGGTTGTTTTCTTTTTAACAGAAAGAAATGAAAAAGAGGCAAAACCATCTCCATGATCAGAATGTGCATATCAGCCATCCATTGTTCCTGTAACCCATGTTAATATTACTAAGTCACATAGAAGACCAACAGCACTCTGCAGATGTAGGTACAGAACAAGTATGCTTTGGTCCCCTCTTCCAGTCCACCTGGAGCAGGTTTTGCCTTCAGCCCTCATGAGTAATACTGAATTAAAGGAAAATCAAGAAAGAATAAGAATACTACAGTCATATCTGCTGACAAAAGTCTGTCACAGATAGAGGGAACTCGGATGCCGTGCATATACGTTCAGGCTATTTCAATTTGGTTTTATATTACAAAAAAAAAAAAAAAAAAAGGAGATGGATGTCACTATTGCTTTGAGAAGTTTTCAATTTATTTTCGTTTATTAAAAACCAAGCATAAGGGAAGACTTTTTCCATGCTGCCTTCTTGACCGTGACTCCCTCCCTCGCTCCCTCGCATCCCAGGCCCTACACAATGAATGTGCCATTCCCCCCATCTGGAACAGCTGGCCGAAATCATGTTCTTGCAGTCAAACTGTTTCTTACTAGTTTAGATGTAACTTGCTCACTCTCTCTCCCCTCTCCTGATTCTTGGCATGCACACAATGAAATAGTAGGGGCCTTAGGCACTTAGAAAGAAAAAAAAAAAACTCAATAAATCCCCTTAAGGGCCCATTTTAATTCTGCTTATGCTCTTGATGTGCAAGTTCTTACCGTGCTATCCCCCTAGAAGCAGTTTATTTCTGTCTGTCAGCGCTGCCAAAGTGACAAAATCCCCTTTCCCACCCACCATGTAATTGCTCTGTTGTTGCCCTTCCCACACATGCCTGTAGAAAGAAAGCTCTTGCTTTATTTGTACTGCTGAAGTGAATAGCTTCTCTTCCCTCCCTCCCTCCATGTGGCTTTCAAGTAGTCACACTATCATTAGTTATTTCTATTCTGGAGGAGCTCCCCATTTGAGAAGTGAGCGTATTTGATATGAAACAGAACAAGGACCCAGTCCTACAGTCCTCATGTGCCCCCTGATCCTGTAACTGGCCTGAGGAATTACGGGCTTGCAAGGAACGCAGAAGCAAGCATTGCAAGTAAAGATCAAAATTAATGGATGTTCGGAGGAGGGTCATAAAACAAGAGAATCGGAAGACCTGGCTGCATTTTTAATTGAATTTTTTTTTCTTGTAAAATTTTTGGGGCAGAGTAACTCTCTTTGTTCTGCCCCAGCACAGAGCTGTGTTGTTAATTTTAGTCGATGACAGAAAAATTATCAATTACACTACACTTATTTTTACTTTGCTGGTGGTTCTCTCTTTCTCCTTTAAACTTCCATTGTTGACAGAAGACAAAACCTGTTCTGGAATTATTGTTTTTCCAATACACCTGGGATTATTTATCCATTTATTTTAAAGGCACACAATAGATTGATTTGCACACCTTATTCTAGGTGCTGGGTGTATGATTACAAAAAGACCACATTGCTGCTCCTAAATAAATTGTCAGAAATGATTTGTTCAACTTGCCTAAGGAAACTGACCCCTATTTCTTGTTGAAACTTCAAAATTCACTGAAATTCACTGTTACATGGAAAAAAAAAAGAAAAAAAAAAGAAAAAAAAATGCAGTTTCAGAACCACTCACCTCTAACATAAACAATACACAATAAATTTATTTCTTAATACAATTTTATTTCTTAATACAAAATGTAGTAACATAGCCTCAGCTAGAATGCTTTTTTTTTGTTGTTGTTGTTATAGACATACTAAGTTTTTCACTTAGTTTTGCTCTCCTCCATGATTTGGCAATCTAGGATTGGTAAATAGCCATAGTTACACTGTTAAATAATAGGAGAGTATGACTGTAATATATTTTGCAGCCAGCATCCTATTGTACGCAGCTTCACATTTTTGCAATGTGACAAATCTCTTTGTGAAAAAAAAAAGTCCATAACAATGGTCTAAATCACACATTTGCTCTTCCTCCGAGCACCGGTGGTTGTCAAAACCTGTTGCCCTTCAGTAGGGGAGCCTTTTAGACATATTCCAGTGCTGGCTCCATGCAGACAAAATGCATTAGAGGCCAGTCAAATACCACATCTAAACAATGGCACAAACTTGCTTATGCCCACTTCATCTGTGAGCAGTCCTGAAAACCACACACGGGTCAGCTGCCCTCCTCCTATGAGCTGCGGAGCACTACCAGGCACATAAAACATCAAGGGCTGATAGAAATTAATCTATATTACTTCCCTAGTGTGTATTTAGGATATCAGAGGGGGTGTTATCAAAGACAGTGCAAAAACCTAAGTTAGGAAAAACCAGGCAGAATCTAATTGTAGCAGGAGCATAATGAGCTAACCTTAAAGCCATCCCTCCCTCTATGTCCAGACCTCTCTGTGCTGCTGTGTCTCCCCAGCTCTCCCCCTCACTCCTAGTTACTTTACCTTAAAGCCTACTTTTATTTAAATTTCTGTTTACTTAGAATTAATAAATTAATTTTTGAAGCAGCCAAAACATACCTTTGAAGGACCTGTACTGCAGTACCCTTCATTTCCTGACTAAGCCAAAGAAACATGTGCCATGAGTGCTACCAACAATGATGTTCTTCTGATGGTGTGTCCGTGCTGGATACTGGCTGTGCAGGTCTATGTTTGGTCCCCACTCCTTCACTCTGATTTTTATCCCTGGCAGGACTTTATCTCTCCAGCTGAGGTATTATCAGGTTTTCATAGCTGTGTCTGACTGGCTTTGAATCCAACCCTCAGAAGGGTGCAATTTCACCTTGCAAAACCCACATGCCTGCGTGAGCTCGGCACTGTGGTGTTAGCAGTGTTACAGCACTTAACTAAGATCCAGTATATCCAGGTGCAAGTTTTTTCTCTACCTTGGGGGGGCTCAGATCGACATGTCCTACCCTAACCACCAGGCTATGGCCCAGTGCTGACACCACATGTGTACAGGTGTGCTCATGTGCCCTAGCACAGCCCAGTGTGAGGGTGGGCAGCCTTCCACTAGAGTCCTCTTCTGAAAAGCCAAAGAGCTTTGGTACTAATTGGGATGGAGAGAGAGGAGAAGGAGTGTGCATAAGCAAAAGGACTGTGGCTCTTTGGATTATTTAGAGCGTTCCTTTGAGAGGGAGAACCTTTGGTCGCAGCGCATGCTCCTAGAACTAAATGTATTTACATTGCATGGATTTTACAGGGGCAAAATACAGAAAGAGCTGTGACTGGAACTCAGGATACCCTTTTTCAAGATAAATCCCCTAACTACAAGACTGGCTATGGCACAAATCATTGCTGATTCTCTTCTGCATAGTGGCACAGTTCCTGCAGGAAGGCTGGAAAATGCAACTGGGCAAAGAGGGCACACATATGGAAATGGCAGAAAGGGATTCGGGTGGGGGAGGTAATCAGCTCAGGACTCCCACTTTCTGGCCGAGCGCCGTAACACTGAACCACTATACGAGAGCAGAAAAGCTCCCATTTAAGACAGAACTAAAATGAAAGCAGAGGATTACATCACTTTTTACCCAATCTGGCTGTTATTTGCAAAATTTTCAGACTCCTCTGGGAGAGCAAATGTATGAATATGTTGTTTGAAGATCTTGATTAGGCTTAGGCAGAATCAGGCTTAGGCAACAAGCTGGTCAGCTTGTTTCAAGACTAGGATGCTTCTGTGTGTGCACAAAAATGGAGTGTGAGGTTTTTGGAAAGCCTGCAAGGAGTAAACTGCCTATAAAAGGTTGAGTCAAAAGCTGGGGTCCAAATAAAAGATGCTTTGTAGGACTGCAGTTTAGTTTATACTTGGCTATATTTCATGGAAGTACCACTGAGGTACCCCAGTCCTTCTCTTTTCCCCTTTAGAGGCTGATGCACGTCCCTGAAGAGTCCTGATGCCTTGCTCAGATGACAAGGTCACTAAGTTTCAAGCATTGTATCTCCACTGGCTTTGATTCCCTCCTATTTTAAGCAACCATACATGGAATGAAAGACAAGCAGACATTTCTTAGGCAATCACAGGCTTTTAGCTTTTGGCTGTGTGACACAGGAGCGACATACCCAACCTACAAACTTCTCGCCTGAACTTGGAGCTCACGCTTCCTTCACAGCTGACATTTATTCTTCTGCCAAGTCAAATCAAATCCCGATCTCGCAGCTATCCTGAAAACTGCATTTACATCCAGTCCAAGGCTCCCTAGCTCGTGCCAGCTCTTCACGCGCATCAAAGTGCTTGGTAGATAGGAGAACAGCCTTAATAAACACACCTGCTTTGGTTTACTGGACAAGAGCCTACTCTCATTTACAAGTCAGGCATAACACTTGTGAAGACAGAGGAATTATTCCTTTATACGCCAACACTGAGCACAAAATACATCCCACCCATTCATCCAAAATGTAAACCCTCTCTTTCACCTTTAAGAGCCCACTGCCAGCTCCACGCTTGCATCTTCCCTTAATTTAAATCTGAACTCCATAGGGTGAAATTTGGCTCATGATATGCTGTACTAATAGAGGAGGAAAAGAGGGGCCTTGCTCATGAAATATTTCAGGTATAATCAGGAGATTGTGGCTACAGATGCAATCCAGGAGCATTTTGGGTTGGTAACCAAGGCAACACTTCTTGCTTCAAGACACACTTTTCTGTTGATAATCTATTGTAATGCCAGTAATTGCAGCTGACAAGGCTCTGTTTGTTGTGAGAGATAATTAGCACTTGAAATAAAGTAACAGATTTAAATAAATTGGGGGGAACTGAGTGGTGTGACCTGATCGCTCTAGAAACAAACAAGAGCGTTGGGGGCCTACACAGGGTGTGATGTTAGTGGTGGCCTCCACAGCGACTGAACAATACCAACATTTATTAGGCATTGTTTAATTGGGAATTACAGTCCCCCTCATGATGAAAACATTTTTTCTGTTCCTCGCCCAGGTTATATTTACATTATAAAATATGCATTAAAAATAAAACCACAAAACCCCTTTACTTACTTTACAAAACATAAATAATAAAAAAAAAAACTACTGATATTTTCATCTGCTCATTCTTTTTCATAATGTAGGATTTGTTTAGAAGATGATGTTTTTAAAGTAAGTAAGTGTTTTGGACTGTTGCAGGGTTTGAAGGGACCCTGGGCCACTCTGCACAGGGGTGTGCAGGGAGTGCTGTTCACTCAGCACGTAGCAGGAATGTTCATGGGTCAGCAGGCACCAACAAACCGCGCTTCAGCTCGATGCCAGTTTGTTCAAGGACTGGTTTCATTGTTTAGGTTGTTAGCACTGCTCCTTGGTTGGTGCTTCTGTTTGCATTAGTTATCACTGCATCTGGAAGTGGTCAGGCAAACCAGGGCTGATGCCTGATGCAGCACAGGACCATGGCCCCTGGAGGGGAAGAGCAGAGGCCAGAGCCACAGCAGTTCCCTGAGGCTCCCCTAATAAAGCCACACTCCCTCTTGCTTTTCCTGTACTTGTGAGGCACAGCTGCTTGGCTTAGTGGATAGTGAGAAGAGGAACACAGTCTTACTGAAACTTTTATGCCACAGGGAGTGAAAGCATCAACTTGTAGCTGCTGAACTGAGGATGCTTCTGGGATGGAATGACACAATGGCATGACTGCGTGCAGCACAGGGTCATCTGTTAGAAGCAGTGTGAGCCCCTTTTCCACAGTGCCTGAGCATTGTTTTCACCATTAAAGAGAAAATGAGATTTCCTAAGGAAATGAGATGTGCTTATTTACAAGAGAGGAGTGGAGGCTCAGGCTACACAGCTTTGTCAGGACTCACAGGCAGGTGGTCAGCAGATCAGTGGGCTCAGCCCACATGGTGTAAGGTCAGCAGCAGCAGCCCAAACAGCAGGCCACTTCTCCCCTGAGAGCCCGACTATTTGGGGATGGAGTGATTCAGCTTGTTCATAGACTCTCACCAAACCCATGAAAACGTCTGGCCAGGAAATGATATTATATCTAGTGTGAAAACAGACTGTCATGTAAATGCATTCATCTTAGGGCTGGCCAGAAGGCAAAAGCAGTATCCTCTCAAGATTTGCTCCGTAAGACATTAAATGACTTTCTATGGCCACTAATATTGTTTATTTCTTTCATACTTCATCAAAAAGACATCTCTGTTATTCTCAGGATAGCAGCCACACTATTTCTCCAGCAAACATTAATCACCAGTTCACATCAGAATCACGCATTCATGATACATTACTATTCACAGCCCCCTTAAGACAGGACAGCAATATTCTTCTGAGTCCAAAGCTGTCTTATTGCTTTCTTTGCACAAGTGGGGTCAGCAGTTAAAGGTACGAGAGCTGGCCAGCCATTTGCTAGCCTCAGCTGAAGTTAGAGAGGTGACTAGCACGGAGACCAGCCTGAAACCCAAGGGAAACCCATGCTTCCAAGGCCAGTGGTCAGGCTCTCCTCTGCTAGCTCCCATACACTATGTTTTCCTTTCAAGTTCTCTAGAAACACTCAAAAAAATATTGTGTGTTAAAAACACAGAGTGCATAGATTACCATCATCTTCTTTCCTTCATAATCAGCAATTTAGTGCCACCAGGCAATGTTTCTGCTTTCTAAATGCTTTGAAACACACAGAAATGTTGCATCTATACTTTATTTAAAAAACAACAACTAATGATCCTCTGTAGTTCCCCAGGAATTAAAAATTGCTTACAATTTATAGTGTATGCAGGATCTTACTGCAAATCCCATCGCAGCCCCAGCTCTAAGTAGCTCATAAAAATGGCCTGTTTATTTTCTAAAACGATCTGCGTAAAAGGATTAAACTTATTTATTGTAAAAATTAACATCTTTCTGAAACTGTAATGACTATATCATCGAGGAATGTTCTCTCCCTGAATGCCTCCCTCGACAGTGCTGTGCAAGGAGACCTGCATTTATAGTCTCCTAGAATAGAGTTAATGCTCATAAGACTCTGCTCTTGTACGCCTACAGCTAAATCATGGTATCTAGCAGATGGTGTATATGTGTTTCCTAATGCAATGTCTTGTATGTGTGTAGTTGTCATAATTAAATAATAACTCCCTACACCATCTCATGTAACAGGAGAGTCACAGCCATATTTCCCATCAGAGTGAAGCCGTCAAACCCAACTTGTGGGTAGATAAAGTAGGCTGCAAGGAAACTAATATACAAAGCACCTGCCATCACCTTTTTTCAGGAATAAAATGAGTTCTGTGTGTAGCTAGTCCTTGTTAAAAATTAAGTAAAAATATCTCAGTCCAAAAAACATTGGACATGATGATCCCAAAACATCACTGAGGTTAAATGATCTGTTCTTGTGGGAAGGGAGTCCAGCCTTATCTGTTTGGGATTTTCCCCTCTTTTTCTTGGTCATCATCATGACAGAGGAATTATGGACATCTGCAGAAGAAGTGCCTGTGAGACAAGGCAATTTGCAGCTATCATCTTCTTAAGATAAATGCAACAGCTGCTTTTTATACTCTTTTATGGATGGAAGACAGAATGATAGGTCTCTGCAGATATTCATTCTTTCCTTGGCTTAGAGAAAGAATTAAGTTGTTGATTACGCCCAGCAAGAAACACCTCTGTTCAAAGTGAGGACAAATGTAACTTATTTTAAGGGATATGAGTTTAACAATTCCAGTATTATCCTTCACTTTGCTGTAGAAAAATCCTTTTGCTAAGGATACTAAAAATGCCTTGAACAGATGAAAGGCATTTAGCCTTTATTTCATACTAAAAATTAGAATGTGAAATCAAGAAAAGTATCTTTCAACTATAAGTCCGCAAGTCAAACAGGAGGCAGTGGGAGCTATTTGCCTCTCTTGTGTGGAGAAAATACAAGGATGCTTTCACTGCTGCTCTTCTTTGGCCAGTCAGTCTCTTCTCCCTAGGGCAGCCCCCTCCTCCTGCCCAGCAGGTTGCACCTCGCAGTCAACTGCTCTCCTCTTGGTAGCCTGGGGAAGCAGTAAGCAGCACGTCCCCACAGCTTTCTCTTCTGCAAGATAGCAGAGCAGGAGGTTGTCATCTTTCCCCCACCTCCCCCTTCAGCTTCAGAAAGATGAAGATTTGAATCAGGATTGGGTTCTAAACTTTGCAAAGAGCCCCATCCCCTTAGCAAACAGATCATTCCTCCTCTATCTTCAGGCTCCTAACATGCTTTTGGCTTGAAAAAGGGAAGACGTAATTGAATAGAACATATAAATGTCTATCTCAGTGTTTTTATTCCATACAGTAACCATTTTGCTTCATGTCTTAGAAAAAAAGAAAAAAAAATGCACCTTTAAATTTTGCTTCATGCACTCTAATGAGAAATCAAGGCGAGCTATAGCCACAGAAAGCTCATAGACAACAAACTCACTTTTTTTTTTCCTGAAGTTTACATTATAATAAATATTCATGCCATACTTCCTTCATAGTGTAGCTGCTAGAGAACACACTGTAATCTTTCTAAGAAGAACATGAATCAGACTGATAAAAATAATTGGTTGGATTTTTCTTTTAATTTTTTTTAATGTTTTAAATAAAGCTGTCAAAGGTTCCTGTGGTAATGAAGAGCTTTGTTGTTATGACAACTGCTTATTCCTTTTCCTTTGAAGAAGCCTCCAGTTTGATAGGCAAAACATCAGGAATAATTAAAACAAATGGTAAGTGAAGAAAAACATCTGCTATGAAAAATCCTCACCCGAAACCTTAACAATCTCACTTGCGCAGTAACAAACCTCAGGTGGAGTGCATTCGTGTCAGCCAGCATGGTCACGCTCAGCAGCTGCTGGGGTTAGGGTATCTGCACATCAGAAATCCCATCTCTTCATAAGGGCACGTATATATTATTCATGCGGCTACTTATCTTCCTCTCCAAGGTAGCAAAGAGGGGTACTTTCAGAAGTTAATTCTTCTTCTTCAGATTCCACTCTGCCATTTTAAAGCAGTGATCATTTCAAATGTGGCCTCCAAATATTTGGCAAGCTGGGCTTGTTTCTTATGTGACACATTGCCCTTGTTCTGCGGGACAGGGACTGGGGAAAAGTGAGCTCTGGGCAAAGTGGTGAGAATGAACAGGTTTTGGCAGCCAGCAGGGCTTCCCTTCAGACATGAAGGTGAACAGTGCTGGAAAGTCCTCTAGAAGGTGAAGAAACCCTCAGAGCACAGACTAGGGATGTACTGAGGGTCTTCATGGCTTTAACGCAACTCCACGTGAAGGCTGTCCACAGCTGAGAGGATAAGCAGACAGCTGTGGTGTTGCCATATACACACAAAAGATCTTGAGATGCATGGATCAAAAGTATTCTTCTTGTCTGGGACTAATTTTAGACATGAAGGGAAAGCACAATGTAGACAACTATCGAAAATTTGGGAAAGTTTTCCCTAAAGAATATCTTTTTCTTCATTCTTATCTTATTCTCTTGGGCTGTCCGTCCCAGGAGACATGTGACTGTCAGATTTTAGTAATTTTGTATGTATGATAATTAGTCTGCTCCACAGAGTTTTACTTTAACAAACTGCAAGACTTAACCCCTTACATGCAGTACAACAGAAGGGTTAAAAATGCACATTCCTGGCTTTGTAACTTTAATAAACTCGGGTTTGGCAATGACTTCTGATGATACACACACTGCTTGGAGACTGGCATTGGGAATGCCAGCATTCTTGCTGTGCTTCTGACTTCACAAGAAATAGGACACTTTGCAATAATTTCTGTAGCTTTGCATGCCAGCTCATGCTGCCAGGCACACTATGGTCTCATTTTGCAGCTCTTTGCAGCACACATAGCTCTCCATTGCTCCATCCCCTTGGAAATGAGCCAGTGCCCGTAAGCAGCAGAATTTTAAGCACCTCCATTTAAGAACCTGCATGTTTCATGAAGTCTTTTCTTGATACCTCTCTGTGCTCATTTGTTTGGCCAAGAGACACTTCTACTGAAAGTGAGGATTTCAGTGTCCCCATTGAAAAGTGCAGTCCCTGCTTACAGCCCTTTTCTGTGCAGAGAGATGTCAGACATCTGAAAGAAGACTATCTTGCTAAGAAAATGGCAGGATTTGGAGATAAAAGTAATAGTCTAGCTGTTGTAATTGCAGATTTTTCTGAACTGCTATAGGAGTCTATGGTAACCTAAACAACAACAACAACAAACAAACAACAAAAAATTATACCCAAACAAAAAGCCCAACAAAAGCAAATAAATTATAAAAAAAAAAAACCACACACACAACAACGAACCAACCAACCAACGAAACAAAAAAACAACAACCAACCAACCAAAAAAACAGCAACAAAAAAAGAAGAATCCTCTGAACTCTGTTTTGCTTATCCCCATCCCTGCTGACTGTATTCTCCAGTATATGGCTGGACACTAGGTGGTGCTAGGACAGTGGTTTGTCGGGAAATTCAGTAGGAAAATTCTGGGTGGAAGAGCACAGTAGGTTACAAATGGTTACTTGCCAATAAAACATTTGCTCTAGCACAGCTAATCCATTTCTATCTGTCTTTGTTAGACTAACCCACCTGACTGGACACCATTAGCTGGCAGCAGGGACATTTAAGGCTGCCTTTTGCCAACCTTGCTTCCCATACATCTATAGGCTGTCGGAGGTGTAACACGCCTTTTGCCAATCTGTCACTCTCTCCCTCCCTCTCCTGTTCCCTCCAGGGGAAAGCCAGCCTGACTGCCTTCTGAACGCACAGAGAAAGATGCCTGAGAAGTTTTTCTGAGCCAGCCTGCGGGGGAGGGAGGTGAATTACCAACACGGCTGCATGCCAGCATCACCTCCCCTCCTCACAGGGCTCGAAGAAAGCCAGCCACTGCATCAGGCTGAAGCATTCTTTGGGTTGCAAGGGTTAGGCTGGTTCACTGCCCTGCTGAAACATGAGTGGAAAAAGCTTTGCTTTTTAATTCCCTCCTCTGCTGTATAGGATGGTGAGTGCTGTTACAACACTGGGCAGGTGTTGTAGCAGATCTCTTCTTGGCCAAGGACAAGCAGGAGGAGCAGTGCTGCAGCTTCCTTGACCGAGCCAGGGTGGCAGCACTTGTAGCAAGCCCAGCTCTAGGGTTCTGTGTTTCTTGTCTGACTGCTATGTTTCTTATCACTCCCTAGGCTCCCTCTTTCTCCCCAGCCTGGCTGACCACTCTGCAACCCCTGTGCCTATAACAGCTGTTATCGCTGCACAGATGGCCTGATGGGGGAACTGATTTGGCTTTAAAATGACCGCACCATGACCTGCCCAGGGTTGTTTCTCAGCTGGGTGGTATACCTAAGGATTGGCTGAAAATGAGCAATGTGAGGGCCATTTTGTTTTTCACAGGTACAGTTACTTCCTAACTAGAGCACTTAGGTTGTCTCTGCTTTGACCTAAATCCTTTTATCCAAAACATTAGGAATAACAAAGCAAAGAGAGCCCAGAGAGCCTGTAGCTGGTAGTTTCTATTGTCAGAGAGTATGTGGAAAATCACAGTTTAAGGCAAACTAAAAATATATATATACTTAAATTAAAAAATGCAATTTCAGAATAGCTAACAGCATACGTCAAGTAAATAATCGTTCCTGTAAGAGGTGCACTGAAGCTACAGGTGATCAGGTGATACCTGGATTAACAGTACACAAGGCCTGTTCTCACACACAAGAAATTCATCACAATATACAACACAAGGAGTTTCCTTCCTTCCTTCCTTCCTTCCTTCCTTCCTTCCTTCCTTCCTTCCTTCCTTCCTTCCTTCCTTCCTTCCTTCCTTCCTTCCTTCCTTCCTTCCTTCCTTTCTCTCTTTCTCTTTCTCTTTCTCTTTCTCTTTCTCTTTCTCTTTCTCTTTCTCTTTCTCTTTCTCTTTCTCTTTCTCTTTCTCTTTCTCTTTCTCTTTCTCTTTCTCTTTCTCTCTCTTTCTCTTTCTCTTTCTCTTTCTTTCTTTCTCTTTCTCTTTCTTTCTCTTTCTCTTTCTCTCTCTCTCTCTCTCTCTCTTTCTCACTTTCTCTCTTTCTCTTTCTCTCTCTCTCTCTCTTTCTCTCTTTCTCTCTTTCTGTCTTTCTCTCTCTCTTTCTCTTTTTTCTTTCTCTCTCTCTTCCTTCATTCCATCCCTCCCTTTCTTTTTCATTGACAAAACACCACTTCATGGCAACAGGAAAGCCTTGTGCAAGAAAGCACCAGTTTCAGTACATTTCTGGACTTAAATACCCGGTCTAGAGCAGGCCAACAAAAATCTGCCAGGTCAGTGTCCAAGACCTGTGAGCACAATGCAATTCTGGACACACTTTGGAGTCCAAGTTTTTCCTCAAAACATTTTCACAGTTGGTGGCAGATGTCCCAGCACAGAGCGGGAAGAGACCCGAAACCTCAGGCCAGCACAGAGGAATAAACACGCTCTCATCCAGGAAAGGGCCACAATAAATGTGGTGCCATGACCTCTTGGTGCCTGTGTCATGCACAGCACGACAACCGTCACCTCCGCATCCATCAGCTACTGAGGTAAGACAAACATCCTGGCCCCCGCAGCTGGGGCAGGAAGCGGGGAGGAGGTGCAGACGGTGACCATCCTGCTCCAGTTAACCAGTAACCCAGTAACCGGGAGGTGTTCGTAATGGCTCCCTCAAGCAGAAACACCAGTGAGGCCTAGTGCGCAGAAGGGCCTCCATGGCCTGGGAGTGAGGCCTGGCAGCTGAGATGAAGCACACAGATGATTCAGCTGGCAAGGAAAGTTGGGTTTCCTTGCCAAATTCCTCACTTTCCTCACTTCATGGATTTAAATAAGTAGGGATGTGTTCCTGATAGTGAGGACGACCGTTTGCACATAGAAGAACTTAAGCTAGCTGTTGTGATTTATAGCTGTGTCTCCATCGGTCAGATCAGCTTTCACGGGTAGACAGGCCTGTGGTGGAGCCAGGAACAGTATCTTGTCAAATAGTTTTATAAAGTCATCAATTACTAAAGCTCAGAATAACACTATATATATTTTAAAGTGCTGTTAAATGGAATACCCTCTGCTTTGGCTATTACAGACAGACTGGGTAGCTTTTCGTGGATTTCGTGCATTTCTCTACTCCAGCCTTGCTATGTATGCAGGGATCTTTTGAGGCAATAGTTCATGCGCATTCAAAAATAATTTAAAAAAAACAACAGTAACTTGGTGGCTATTTGCTATCTAAATGAGGAGTCTCAGATGACCATCTTGTTAATGCATGCCATAAAATATACTGTCCCGGCTCGCTGGATGTAAAACAAACATAGAGATTTGTGGGTTCTGGCAGTTGCTGCTTGCTCAGTAATGCTCATGTGTCTTGTCACAAATATAAAATGTAGATTTTTAATATATAAATACTTCCAGCTTGGCAAAGTGATTAAAGACAGAGAATATCCATCTTCAAGTATTCAAAGGTATAAAAATGAAAAAGGGAAAGTAATAGCAATATTTCATACAGGGATAGGCCAGAAGACCCAGACACGATTATGTTTTTTAGCCTTTGGAAAAAAAAAAAATGTGGTTAGCCTGACAAGAACCCACTGTCTGAGGGTCATCCGTAACTCCAGTAACATATATCAATGACCCTGCCCCCTTCCAGCAGTGACCCCCTCCTTCTCTAAGTGCAGCCTCTGCTGAAGGACTTAGTGCACAGATATATGGATTCACAGAGTTGCTAAAAAGCTAAAAGTGCAGCAGAAGTGGTAGTGCCTGGACAGAGGTGAGCAAGCAACCCATGCATGCCAGGGGAAAACAAGAGACATGTCCAGAAGCTAGCTGCTGGCTCGGGCTGGATGAAAGTGCTGCTGTGGACCTCTGCTTACCCCTTTCAACTAGTGCTAGGGAGAGAACGAAGATAATTACACAAAGCATTAATAAGATCTGAAGTCCTTTTGGTAATAACCAGTGAAATCGATGCAAATGCAGAAGACAGGAGCATCACTGCAGAGCTTTTGAGCAAAACTTCAGGGTATGAGGTGCAGATCCTCACATGCAAAAAGGGGCACTGAAACCTGTGTGTGACACAGCTAGCCAGCTGTGTGTGTTTATTGCAACATGCATGCTTGCAGATGTCAACTCTGGTGTTGCTGAGGGAGGAAATAGCACCCAGGAGTGACTCCTTTTAGAGTTGCTTAAATGCCTGCAGTCCCTATTTGTTTTGTTGCTTCCTTTTCAGCGACTGCGTGCAACTGCGTTTTCACTCAGGGGTCCCCAGGGATATTTATTAGACAACGGCCAGCAAATCACCTTCATTAGAGCAACAAAATGCAAAGCCTGAAGTGATGTAAAAATCTTTCAAGTTTACCAGCAACGCTTCCAGAGAAAGAGAAAGTGAGGGTGAATTTAGTTTTGTTCTTTGTACACTGTTATCCCTCAGCATCCAAGGGCTTCAGCTTGCTACAGCTGGACTGTTGAGGACCCCATGGATTAACACGCAGGCAGAAGACGGTAGATGGTAAGAGATGATCAGATGGCAATTATGGAAAGAGATACTTAAAGGATCTTTTCATTTCACCGTACGATGGACCTGATATGCTAATTGAAACAGTATCTGTGCATACTCCTGCAAGTTCAAACCACAAAAGCTCTGTTTTGACACAGGCACGGTGGAAATAAGGTCCTCTTCAAAAGAGTAGTAGTGACCTCATTCAAACTCACTTGCTTTCATGAAAGGTAAAGATGGCAGGCGAAGTAGTGATGCCAGCAGTTTGTTCCTGTGCAGTAATGGGGAGAGGAGGAGGGGGAGAAAAATCATCACATAGTTTATCTTTCCAGCAGGCTGATTTCCTTTAGCAGCCTGAATAAGCAATTGGCTAGTAGCCAGCTGCGGCGGATTTGTCCCATGTTTGCAAGATCAGTCAGTGAGCAAAGCTGTTTTCAGTTAATAAATATTTGATTTACAAGGTACTGTAAGTAATAAAAAGGGAAGGGAGTTTAGCTGCTGGGAGATTTGTTTAGCACTTTAGTGGGGATAACTAACAACCAGCTTTGGTTGTTTTTCCTCCTTCGCATGGCCAGTGGGCAACTGACTTGATCAGTCTTGCTGCATTACACCTTGTAGTGAGCAGAACTAACACACTGAGCAAAACAGAGGTGGACTGGGACATACACGGTGCCTTGACAGAAACACAGCTGAAGGGAACATTCGTAGATTCTCCTTTCTTCTTCTCTGCAAGTAACCTGTGATAAATATTGCATTTCTCAGTATCATTGGGAAAAATCAAAACTGTTTGATCCTTTCCATATGATATAGGTGGCTATATACGAGAGGGGGGAAGGACATAAAGTAGCAGGTACAGAACAGCCAGCAGCATTTTAACAAAGGAGAAAAGACCCCAGAATACACTAATCAGTTGACTACAGAGTCCTGGGTATTTTGAATGGAGCTGGAGAACAAAGTGGGTGTACAAGCACAAAAAAAAAAAAGAAAAAAAAAGAAAAAAAAAAGACATGTTTAAAAAAAAAGAAACAAAACCAGCTGTAAGAGGTAGCATATTTTTTACATTTTAATTTCTTCCTAAAGTTCTGAGCCTCTAGGTGGGGATGTGGTAATGTGGGCAAGGCAGGGAACAGAGCATCCATCGGGAGACTTGCAGTGCTCTCCTGCAAGGTGCCAAGCACATTCTGCATGCCAAAGGAGCCAACGCTCATGTGCTCGGTCTCTGGTGCGCAGCAGGCCTCCCGTGTGACCATGGGCATATCACCTAGTCTTTCAGATCTCCGCTTCCCCCACTTGTGGAAAGACAGACTAACCTGCCAGCTGTTCAGACACATCAGGTTGTTTTGTTCAGTCTCCACACAGGAGTTGTGAGTTGGGTAGCAGATACTAAAAAGTGCAGAATACTATTGTTAGTGTTGTGGCAGTTCATTGCAGATCAAAGCCTCCAACAGATCCTATGTGTAGAGGCTCAGAACGGCAGTAAGGATATTCGTACAACTTCACCAGAAACACTGTGCATACACAGAGTTATTGATTTCTAGGATGTTGCCAGTAGTTTCTTCCCAGTAACTATGGGAAGGACAGAATAAAGTGTTTTCTCTGCCAAGTATGAATTAATTCTTCTGAGTTCTAGCTCTTCAGCCTACTTGGCTTTGCACTGTTACACTGCTTTGCATTTGTCCACAGTGTGATTCCAAATACTTGCTTGGCAAGGGTGTAAGGAAAGCCTCAAAAAGGCCTGCAGGGAAGGGTCAGACCACATGTCCTTCTTGCAAAGGATACTCTGGAAAAGTGACCCCTTCCTCACTCCCTACCACACAGAGGGGACTCAGAGCACAGCACCTGGAGGGGACAGCAAAATGCAGCCCCAGGTAGCACCATGCCTTCAGCTGCAGCGCCTTGCAGAACCATGGGCTGGGCTGGGCTGCCCCATGGCTCCGCTCTGAAGAACCACACTGAGGTAGTTGGTTGCTGCAGAGTAGAGCCACGAAGCTTGTGAAGGGACTAGAAAACAAGACATGAGGAGTGACTGAGGGAATGGGGGTTGTTTAGTCTGGAGAAAAGGAGGCTGAGGGGAGACCTCGTCACTCTCTACATTTACCTGAAAGGAGCCTGTAAAGAGGTGGTTGTCTGTCTTTTTTTCTCAGGTGACAAGTGATAGGAGGTGAGAAAATGGCCTCAAGTAGTGCCAGGGGAGGTTTAGATGGGACATTAGGAAGAATTTCACAGAGAGGGTGGTCAAGCATTGCAACAGGCTGCAGGGAAGTGGTGGAGTCCCCATCCCTATATAAAAGATGTGGTGTTAGGGACATGGTTTAATGATGGGACTCGGTAGGTCAGGTTGATGATTGGACCTGATGATCTTGAAGGTCTTTTCCAGGTCTGTGGTGTCCCTGCTGGAGGCAGCAGCAAGCAACATGGTGCATAGTGGTTGTCTCTACAGTGAAGAGATGGCCTTCTCCAGCAGCTAAGTGCATTGGAAGGACTCTTTTCAGCTCTTATGCAGATGTCATAACAGAGGCTTAAGAAAAAGAAACTGGGGGAGGGGGGGGAAGCTGCAGATTCCTAGCAAAAAGACAATTTTAAAAATTTGTGAGGGAAAAAAAATGTGCAACACACCAAAAGCTTGGAGCTTAGGATGTTCATGTGGGAAACAGGAGATCCCAGTTCATGTCCATGTAGTGCCCGAACCGAGGAGGTGAGCTCACCACTGGGCTACACAGACTCCAGGTTTTATGGGTGGTCACTTCCACAGGTGTGACAGCTCCAACAGGAGACCTCGCACAGCAACGGAGGAAGGTCTATGCTCATTTCTCTACTAGAACAGAAATTCTCTCTTTAAATTCTGTTCCACACATAGGGAAGACTTTGTGCCAGGAGTTTCACCAAAGCATATGCTTCTGCAAAAGAGCTTTAATGAATCAACGTTTTCTGACAAAAAGTAGTTTTTGCCAGAAATCCTGTCCAGCTCCACCATTCAGTTATATCTAAAGACCACAGTCCTCCATCTGCAAAACAAGGATAAGAATTTTACCTGCTTTTTATGAAGCAAATTAGGATCTAGGGGTGAACAGTTCACAAAAAAAGGAGTTATCAAAACTGCTTCTTTTGCAAACTGATCTGACATCTACCACACTAATACTGCAAAATAATATTCAACTGGGCCATAATTTTAGCATTAACAGACGAGTGTTTTATTATTTTAAGATATCCATTCATTCCTATGGAACTGGAGCCCAATGATGATGCTAAGAGCTTGGGGAAAAGCTGCGGGTGGAAGGAGAGTGTATTTCTTTCATATGTGCTTTACTTTTTAATAGCTATTGGGCTATCTGTTAAACTGAACAGCAATATTTGGACCACAAATGGTTATTGCAATAACAACAGCATTATAAAACTGATCAGCCCCCTCCCTCAGAAACGGGCTGTGTCTCTGTTTGTTTTCTGTTGAGGAGGGAAGTGTCCCCGAGGGTCTCCCTTTGGGAACCCCTGTCTCAGTATGAAACAAGTAACATGATTTATGTAGACACTGCCAGCTTCTCTCCTTTCTCAGACAGAAAATGGCTTTATCTAGTCAGGTAATGTCACAATAAAGTAGTACAGTAGAAATTTCATCACTGAATGGTCTAAAAGAGACAGATCACCCAATCTATATTTTCACTGTTTTTAAATAATGTGCTGTGCTCAAATGGCAGCAAGCAGTACAATGAGAGAAAAAAAAGAACTGAGGCTACACCACAGATTTTAAGCAAAATATTTTCATGAGGGATTGATGATAACATTATCAAAGTTGGATAAACAGGGAGCAGACAGTGCAATGCGCTGATCAGATTTAGTAAACCTATTATACTTGCTTTTGGTGAGCTTTTTCAAAGCAATTCTTGATTTACCCTCTCTTTAACTGGGGGTGGAGGACAGGCTCTGACAAGGCTGACAACCCCCTGCTAACCATGCTCAGGATGATGCTCACACCTCCACATCACACCTGCACCTGCACTAACTCTCCTCTTCCTCCCAAGTCAGACAGGCCGTGCCCCACTCTGAGTTCACACATGCACAGACAGGCATTGTCAGTGGCTAATTTTTAAAGAAAGGGGAAAATGCAGTGACCTGAAGGCACTTGCAACTTTTTTTTTTTTTTCCGCTACATTATTTAGGCTTACCACTCTAATCATGGCTGTCCCTAAAGAGATGCTGGTGGTGGGTACCAGCTCTGCCCCAAGTACAGCAGGGCAAGCAATGGTTGTGCTTTGCTGTGGCTTACAAATGGGGTTAGCACAGCCGGTGTGAACACAGGTAAAAGCTGTGTTTCATGTACCCCCTTCACATTTCTGTTCTCATTTAAAAGAAAAAATGGTGTGTGGGTGTGTTAGGAAATGCCACAGGACGTTTCTTAGGGAAATTTGGGATAAAAATTAGTTGGATTGGGAGGATGCTTTGATTCTCTAACCCAGAATGATCAACAGTGTCATGCACCACTTGCATCTAGCCTGACACAACTCTGCCGGCAGTGTGACTAAATACAAGACTACTATGTCATTTTGATGTTTTGTTTTTTAGATCCCTGAATACAAAGCCTTAAAAAACAACCAACAACTACATAAGGTACATGATGCTACTGGCACATTTGTGTCCAGAAGCTCCAGTCATGGTTTCAGCAATAACAAGGTTTTTCAGTCTACAAAAAGCCTCAGTACAGTGTTTTGCCTTTTTTTTTTTTTTAAACTCCATTTCAAGAAAATGAACACCAAGTACTATGCAGTTAACTTGAGCCACTTTTGCTCTGTCAAGAAAGGACCAATTAGTGTCTCAGAAAAAAAGTTCCTTCAGAAAAAATAAAAAAAATCCCGTCTTTTCTTCCAGATCATATTGGTACCTCTATACCACATTGTCAGTGTCAAAGAGGGATGGGAACACAGGAATTGGTGATGGGATTTAGTAAACTAAGAGAAAAAGGTGTGTCACCACCTGCAGAGATTTTTACTTATTTTCAAAGGAGTGAGTGTTTACAAGCTCCCTTCCCAGAAAAGTAAAAGCAGATCTAAAACAAAACTATGTAAGTCACTACCGTCTCAACTGATTTAGGATGCTGTTGTTGCTGGTGGTTTCTTTGCTTCTCGACATTCATGAATAAATTCCTTCATCATAAACCTTATAAACATATAAGTTCATGAAAGAACCCACATGACTCCTTTTATTTTTAGGAGATTGAATAAAATATTTATGTCCCTCTGTGTCCCAAATATCAATTACTTCCTTCACTGAAAAAGCACATTTGCAATAGGATTAAAAATTTACCCTAGTACAAAACAATATACAATTAACTCATACATTTCCAGCTGTCTTTGTTAGACATACACTTTATACATCCACATCCATCCCTTTTGAACCACGCATACTGTCAATACCTCTTCTCAAATTTGACAGGTAAGTCAAAAATGCAGCTATTATCAGACAACACTTCCGCATGATCTCATGACAGCTACAAGTACACACAGCAGTTACTGCTGGGAGAAGTCAGCATTTACTAGTGGGTGTCAGATAGCAACCTAGTTTTCCTAGATTATAAAATTCCTAAATTAAGTCGGCCTCAGAATTAATTTTTAGAGAAATTTAGACAAATGCAGATTCTGATCATTTTGAAGATAACCTACAAATTTTACTTTTAAACTTTTAAATTGATTTATATACAATCGTATTTGCAACTATTTCCTTCTTTCTCAGGCCAACTTCCCCCTCCCCCCAAAAATAGCAAAAAGAACCATAAAACATTATTGCAGTAACACTTTCACATTTTTCTCTTCTTCTGTAACAGAGAACATGAAATCCAATAGCAAACTTTGTTTTCATCACTGTCTTCCACAGGGAGGATTTTAAGTTTTATTTAGAATTAAGTAACAGTTTTCAAATACATAGAGAAATACATTTTTCTGATTAGTCTTTCACATAACCATGATAATCAGTGGCATTAACGAATTGCATGATAAATTGCCTATTAAAAACAAAACAAACAAATTGACCTCCCCTCCCCCCCCCCCCCCCCAAAAAAAAACGTCCAACAAGAAAATCAATGCTCAAAACAGAAAGGGGGCAACATAAGGGTGTTTGGTTTTGTTTTTGTTGTTTTTAAACTCCACATTATTCTCAAGACTTGTTTATTTTTAGAAAATCTCCTGAATCTCTCTAAAAATTAACTCTAGTGATATGTTAGCATTCAGACCACAGGAGCAGAGAAAGACTGTGAAAACAATATGTAAGTTATGAAGCCAAATGCTATTTGCGAATACTAGATCCTATAGCAGATTACAAGTAACCAAAATTTGCTAGTACAGAAAGTTAAGGGGTATTTTGCAACTTTTTTTTTTTTAATGAAATAGCTGTGATACAATCAACCATAAATTGGTCATTGTTAAATTGTCAAACTATTGTAGATTTTCCTCCAATATGGAAAAAAATCTATACTGACAGAAGTTACCTTTATACCTATGAGAAAAGCTACCCTACTGCATTAATAACAGAGATACTGAAGACCTACATATTTTGTATTCAAAAACACCTCCAAGTTGACAAAAGTAAAGGTTCTCAGGTACTTAGTGACATGACCACGTAAAAGTGGTGCCTTCAGGAAAGCATCCATATTTCCTCTGTTGGTTCTGCCGCTCGCTCAGATTTCATTTTTGCAATTAGTAAGCACTCAGATCAACCTAACAGGAATTGCCCAACCTGTGGTAGACTCTGCTCTACATTGGAGAAAATTAGCTTAAAAACTTGTGTGGATCAGGAAGAAGGCTCACAGTATCGTGACTGTATTGATAGCTGAGCTCCTACTGAAGCCAGGCAGGAGTAAAATTCCTTCTGAAGTCCCTGTGTGAGGCTGATCATGTGCTTCTTATTTTCACATTTGGGAGATCTCAGGCTTGTCCCCATTTCCCTATTTCTGGCTTCCTACAGCCTCTGCTAATACACAATAGAAAGACTTTCCATCTGGATGGGTCTTCTGACAAGCAATAACAACGTATGACTCAGTGATTTCCAGCAGGAGTCCAGAAGAATGCACAGTAGAAAAATGTATCTCAGAATTCATAATTTTTGAACTTTTTTCATTCTCATTCTATGAAAAATTCATTTATGCTATTAAAAACTGTGGTGGCGGAAACCCAAAAATCCAAGCCAATTTCATAATCGAAGGCAATTAAGTTGATTGCTAAATGATAAATACCACATCTTTTCTTAATGGGGATACTGTTCTTGAGTAAGCAAACTGTTTCTCTGTTCATGAATTTAAAAGAATGCATCAAAAATCTCTCTCACAAAAGTTCAATGGAAAGCAAACATTTTACTACGGAGGAGTTGTTGAAAATCTTAACCATTTAAATAGCCTGTATACTAATAACGAGAGCAGAAAAAGCAACCTGACTCTTCTTATGCAAAAATATTGATCGTTATTATCTGCTAGGAATAGAAAAACTACCTTTATAATTCCTGATCTGTATTTTTGCTTTCAACCTGTCTATTCATTTCCAGGATTGAACACCTTCCTTGGGAATGTGGAGCTTGATTTGAGAATTGAATAAGAATCACTACAAAAAAGACATTTATTGCTCTACATATAGCTAAATGACAAAGTTTATTTCTCAAATAGGACAAGAAAAAAAAAAAGAACAGAAGCAGATTGATTTATTTCTTTGGTCCAGGCTACGTGCACTATATAGGTTAATACTGATCCTTTATTCCAAAAAACAGAACAAAAAAGTAACACAAGTGAAAATTCATTTCACCATTCATATGCAACAAAGAATTTTACTGCTAGACAAACTTTAAAATGCCTTTAAGTAAGAGAAAAATACATGGTTAAACTCGCAATAGAAATCAGCTTTGAAAGTAAAGTCACGTAAGAGTCTGGGACTATAATTATAATTTCAAGATTAAGAATATTTCTGCAGCAGTGAAGTCATGAGTGACAAAATGCTATCCTTAATATGGTATGATAATCAGAATCTAAATGTAATTCTTACATTCTGTAAACTATATACGTTAAAGATAAAATTTATGAAATGTAAAAAAATAAATAATAGGAAGAAGAACCCCCATCCTCCGACACCTCCCATGCACCCCTTTTAGGACTCCATGATTTAAAAAAGTCACATGGGTCACAGTACACTCATACAAACTGTACTGAACACGTCAGATCCCCTCTGCTAAATCAGGCAGCAAAATGAAACCAGGTATTAAAGCTGAAGCAGGAGTCCATCAGAGTCATGATTCTCATGATCCAGAAGTAACTGATATTATTTAACAACCAATACAAAACTGAAAGGACATGAAATGATGTTATCAAACGATATTAACTGAAGAAAAATTTGAATTGCTTGGATTACGTGGTATTTCTTGTTTCTCAGTATTCTTTTCTTTGTTTGAAAATGCACCAGCAATGTTCTTTTCTGGGGTTAGCAAACCTCCATGTGTGGTATTTGAATAACACATAGAAGTGAACCATGAACGTAATCAGAATCTTTGGATACATTAAGGAAATTAACAGCAATACTAAAATAATTTAAAAAAAAAAAAAAAGTAAATTTTCACAGCAAGCTGCTCCTCCCTTCCACTCTCTTAAAACTGGCCAGGCTAATATTTGACTAAAGATAATACAGAATTAAAAGAAATAAAATATGTTTACCATGGGAAAAGCTAATCTTTTTGATGCTTTGTGGTAAAAGAGGCAGAAACAGCTCTTCAAACTATGCCTTAGAAAGATTAAATATTTTGGAAAGCTATAAATATGGAATGGATGTGTGTAAAGTAGAGAACAGTGCAAGCTACAATAGTCACCATTAGAAAGGCTATAATGTGCAGAAATTTTGGTGATTAGGCACAACAGAATAGTAGGAATGTACTCCAGCTCAGGAGACCAGAGTCAATGTGACATGATGCAACCATTTTTCTTACCAAGCAATCTTAAGATGTTCTGCAGGAAATGCTGGCTTGTTGCTTGCTGACAAATGGGAGCTAGGTGCTCGAGGTGATATTTCACCCAAACTTGATTTTTATAGGGTGCTCATGACTCGTGTAGGTAGCACCTCTTAAAAAGTGTTCAAAACGGGCATTTTAAGTGGCAGGTACCACCAGAATTGTAGAAGTGACCCAAGGCCTGTCCCTCTCTTTGCTTCCTTAGTCATCTGCCTGCAGGGCAACAGAGGAAAATCAGCACCTTCGGCACTTCTGCTCACAGCTCAGTCTCCAAGATCACCCATGCCAGAGACAGGCTATGGTTGTATTTACGATAACCAGCAACAATCCCTTCCAAGCTGCAGTTCCCTCACAGGCTTCTGTTTGAGCATATACTAGGTTAAACTCTTTGGGAATCTCTTAAAGACATGTACACTGCAGGATAATAATTAAAAAAGGATTTAATGTGGCTGCCTGATATGACTCAGCAGTCAAATATTTTCATTCAGAGATATTTAGCATTAAAATTCAAATAGATGCAGGTGTCATTAGCTATTTACGAGGGAAAGATTCTCAATTAAGTATTCTTGATTTGTTAACAATTCAAGCTACAATGGAGCTTTTATTTCCTTTTAATTGTAAGCAAACAGTATTATTAGTTCTCAAGGCAGACAAAACAGCAGTATTATCACTATTCATTTACCCTTATTGCTAAAAAGTACAAAAAAAAAAAAAAGAAAGCAACAAAACCTCCAAACCTCACTCTCTTCCTCCACCTCTCAAGATATCCTTTCTAATCCTATAAAAGCATCTGTCTTTGATTTCAAGTGAAGTACCTGCTGTGCAGGATGCAATGCCAATCCAATTTATGTGCAACAAAACCAAATGGGTTGAAATGAACTCTGCATTTTGAAGATGTTTTTGTTTAATCATTACCGTCACTTCTCTTTAATGAATGCATTAATCAAGCAAAACTTCAAGCAAAAACGGAAAGGCTCATCTCAAGAAATGAAAAAAACAAACAAAAAATCTTCCTATCTTCACAATATCTGCTACTGTCAAACACTGTTACACTTTCCTTTGGCAGAACTTCAAATGCATATTACTGTAGGTTGTTTGGAGATGTTAAGTATA
Organism: Anser anser; assembly: GCF_964211835.1. Taxonomy (NCBI): domain Eukaryota; kingdom Metazoa; phylum Chordata; class Aves; order Anseriformes; family Anatidae; genus Anser; species Anser anser. Next base: position 68,222,708 of record NC_139720.1, read on the forward strand.
AGCAGCAGCTCCCTCCAGAAAGAAGCGGAGGAAACATGTAAGCTGTCTCATAGTCCTAAACTCTGCTTCTGAACTGATTTATAGCCAAATACACACGTTGGGTAGCCCTGAAATTTCCTGACTATCCCCTCAAATGTTCTACTATGCCATTTTATTTTAAAGAAATAGTGAGAATGGTCAACATTGCATTGTCAGTGACGTGTAAAAAACATGTACATAAAATTTATTCTGCCCTTAGAAACAATTTCTTTCAAAACCTGGTATCAGTAGGAACAATATCCAGAAGATTTCCATCAGACAATAAAAGGTGCAGGACTGACCTAAAGAGGAACTTGGTTTTAGGAATTCAGATAGGTATATAAATGCATATTTCTAACAAATTCAGTCATGCCTATCATTACTTTATGATGTTTGTCCAAATATTTGAAGCAGGGATTGAAGATGAATTTGCATGGGAGAATATTGGCAGAAATAGAAGAGAAGATGGGAGAACAACACGACTTTTTCAGTCTGGCATTCCCACAATTTTCATTACTCAAGCAGAATTAAGATCTGTTGAAATTTGACCATCATGATACACTGGCAGAAGCCAACTGCCATTTCACAAATGAAGTGGACATAATTTAGTGCAACTTGCTCAGATGACATGCGTTTCATATAAATGCTTTTTCCTTAAAAGAACTTTACTCATTATTTAAATGAGTAAATCACAATCTTTTGTCAATATGTTTTAAATCCATTACCTTCCTCTTGCTTCATTTGTGCATTTTATTTTGGCAAATATTTAAGGCATTTTTACTGGTCACTGCCACCTAGGTACCATATGCAAATCTAGGAAAAAGTTGTTGAGAGCTGTACCAAATGTTACAACGGTCCTTCACAAGGGTTTATTACAGAGCTAGATCCTTTCCAGGAGGAATTACCCAACAGTACTCCATTAAAGGACAAAAAAAAAAATTAAAAGACATTTTATGATTCAGCCAGTGGCCTCTACGATAATTTCTCCCATAGCTTCCACAAATTTTATCTTAACATAAAAACAAGAAACTGCACAGGAGCGATCAGATTTTATTTAAATTAGTTTGTAGTTTGAAAACAAAAACAAAAAACAGTGCTTACAGAATCAGATGGGCTAAGAAGATTATAGTAATATTACGTAAAATTATCTTCTTCTTTCTAATGAAAAAAATGAATGAAATTAGATTTTCATGTGTTCTCTAAAATTGGGGGGGGGGTGATATTCTTTTTTCATATATCTGAACAAAACAAGGTAGCATCAAAGTTGGCTACACCGATGCACAGCAGATAGACATTTTGGTGTTCTGATGCTACTAACTAGAAGATTAGTAGCTCCAGAAATGGCACTAAGTGGCTGAATATGATCACCACCACATTCAGAAGAGGGAATGAGACAGCTCCTCTGTCTCATTACAGACTACAGGATGAACCAGTGTATGCATGAATTTCGCATGAGGTAAATTGAAAAAGCTCCATAAAAAGTTTGAGTAATGATTACTTCTCATCAAAACTTTTTTTTTTTTTTTTGGAAAAATACCTATCCCCTCTAGAAATAATATATTTACTCATTATTCCAGTGTTATGCATTCAGGATGATAGCTAATATTTCCCTTACTCTTTCTCCCAAATTCTCCATTTGAAATGCAATTAAAAGATATTCCCACTTTCTTCTGAGAAAAGACCCAATTTCCTGATTTCAGTTGTTGATAGATATGAAACAACATCACATGGGTGGTAGTGGTGGGGGGAAGACAAGAGAAAGAAGTCATCCCAACCTTCTGTCAGGCACTTTACAGCATAATGAGCTATGATGAAAAACAAGTCAAACACTGAGAAAACAAGAAGGCTTGGAAATTTGATCTTGCTGACAGGATCCATAGTAATTAATTTTAACCCATGTGACCACTGGATGTCCCCACTGTTCCTCAAATGCAGTAGAGGCATCATCTAGCTGGCAGATAGAAAAAAAAAAAAAGCAGATTTGACAAAGAGTGGGGAATGTGCAAGGACACGGGTAGTGATGATTCCCACCGTAGCCCAATCCCCAATGTGCACAGACACAAACACACACACCTGTGCGTACAGGAGCAAACTGGAGAGCAGGGGAACAGCCAACCACAGGCACCAAAAGAGAAACACTCTTTGAATACAGTTTCTACCAAGTTTGCTTGGCATCTGCTGCGTGCTTAATAATGCAGTGAGGAGCAAGGCTGGGTGACAGATCCTCGGAGGGAGACGGGAAAGTAGAATTGCTTCTGATGAGATGTGCAGAAAGCCTGGATTGGAGCAGGGTGTGCAACGGGGCAAATAGAAAAGACCCTTGTGCCATAACAGGTGAGAGAACAGGCAAGCAGGAACAGAGATGTCAACACAAGAACCCTGAGGAGCTGCCAGTCAAAAGCATCCAAAGGAACCAAAATAACAAGAGAATATCTGTAATGCCATGGGTTGCTCTTCATATCAAAGGTTTGAGGGCACTAGTGGGATGAAAGCTGAACAAGGCAAGGGAAGACAAAACAAATACTCTAGGAAGTCTACTTCTACACGTCCTATTTTGAGGTCAGGTCATGTGAGAGATTTAGGTTCACATGAAGGTGTAGGAAGCTGAGATGTTAGCATCAACTCATCTTTATTTATTCTGTCATATGACAAAAGGTCAGACCCAATTCTGCCATCGAAAAAGAAGTGCCTTGCTTACTACAACAAAAAGAATGAGATCAAGCTATTTTTTCTTGGAAGGAATTCCCTACTAATAGATTTAAAAGCAAATTTCAAATCACTCATGCATTGTTTTTTTTGCAGACTTCAAAAGCTCAAGCTCTGACAGCACATGACTTATTTCATGCCTACAGTGAGAGGCTACACCAGGAGAAGCCCCAGGCCCCTCCTCTGTCCCCAACTCCTTTTGTTAGCTGATGTTAGGCATCGAAGTACAAAGCCATGGGAAGGGTTATCCATACAAAAATTGTCCATATGAAGCAATATTTGAGGAGTAAAGGTAAGTGATCTGTGCACTTACTGCCTGTTCTTCATCCTTTTTGCACTTCCTACCACTTTCAGAAGCCTGATCAGTGACAGCTGGGCCATCACTGACTTCAAAACTTTCAAGGCATAGAAACCTGCAAGAGCAAAGGTAGCTTGCTGAGAGATACTGAAACCAAACTGCAAACAAGTATCTTAAATAACACATTTCACTAGAACACGGTAAACTAGCAATTTGTATGATGTTTAATTCATATTAGTATCAAGATTAGTTACATAAACTGCCGGGATGACCAGAAACACAGAACTCAGGTTGACTCTTTCAGCCTGAGTGCCTGGCAGGGCATTACCAGAAAGGGTGTTATGTTCTCCTCCATGTATTTCCCTCACATGCTGTTAGATCACAGGTCTGACACTATAGCTATTCTTTTGTTCATGTTTCAGACATTCACAAAACTGAAATGCACTGAAAAGGCTTAAAGGCTTTTTTTTTTTTTTTTAAAGGGGGGAAAGCCCTGAGGGAGGGAAGTGCATGAATACATTTGAATAATAAATTAATTTGAGAATTTCATGGTTTGCAATTAAATTAATTAGGTACTCTGAATTACTGGCCAGTGATTCAAAGCATACTTCTAGCTTGTTCTACTTGGTTTGAAGTGATGTACATATATAAATAAGACAAAAAAAACTTATATAGCTTTTGTTCTCTCCTTTGGATCTCATCTGTACTTTCAGATCAGCAACTGACCATAACACATATGCTTCATATGAAAAACAAAATGGCTCAAGTTATTTGCTGAGATTTAACAATAATAAAAAAATGATACCTGTTAGGCTGACTTGTAGTCAATACTCTCTTCTGAAACATGTTGTCTGACAGAGAGAATTCATTGTGTATGTTTCAGCATTCCAAAAATAAGAGTTACTATCATGACTCTTCATCCAAAGATCTGAGATTGCTTAAAAATGTCAGGGATGCTTTATGACAGCTGTTCATATTCTGAGCAGTTTCTTTATAGCTTTTGGCTCTAAAGGAGTATAAGTAACATATCTAATCCCAAGACCTGATTACTTTCCCAGTTTTAAAATGGAGACTGCACACTCATTTTCAGGCTGTCTGCTGGAAAGTTAACTGGCACCTCCTCTACTCTCAAGGAGTTAGATTTCTATTTAAACCCAAGCTCAAGTCAAGTAAGCATGCTTTGCACTCTCCAGCATTCAGCTTTTCTGTTCTTAATCAGGTGCTACAATTAGAAGGTAAACATCATTAAGGCCTATGCAAGTTTAGAAAAAGAAAAAATATCAAGAGTTGAAGTCCATTGAGTCAAATACTTTGGGGCCCAAAAGTTCAAGACCCTCTGAAGAGCCCAGAGAAGGAGGAGTTTATATATTAGTCTTACTGCTGTGATATTAATAGTCTTCAGAACCTCCCTGATTCCTCAAATTTTAATACTATCATTACTTAAACGTTGTAAGGCACACTCTTGAGTAATTTATATGAAACCCTTAATCATTAGAGATACAAATAAGCTCAGAGAAATTATATTTATGACAATGAAACTAAGAACCGAGCTAGGTTTCTTCGTAGTACCTCCACAAAAAATGTCTTGCCCCATACAAGTTAGAAGACAAATGAATGCAGTAGTATTAGATGTCCACAAAAGAAGAAAAAAAGACTTAGGCCAAGTTTGCTCAAATGCTGTGGCATTTGTTCCTTACCTACTGTTAATTTAGCAGGGAAAAAATTTGTCCCAGAGTTGCTAGAGCTAAACTCTGATTAAAGCAGTTTTAGCTAATCTTACATGGTAGAAAATGCGTACATGAAATCGTGGTGTAGTGCAGCCAGCAGGACTTGTAATGCCCTGGTAGAGCCCTGTAAACATGATAAACTAGAACAAGACCACACAGCAAAACCCGTCTTGCACTAGTCTCACAAATTCAGTTTTAATTTTTATAAACAGATTGCTTCTTGGGTTGTTATTATTAGTGTGAGCTGGACAGCTTGAATTAGAGAATAATTTATTCCCTGTGCATTTCTAATTACAGAAAAGAGGTTCACTCACTGACACACTTGTCCGTCTTGTTCTTTCCTGTCTTTCAGGCATGGCTGATTGCAGTTAAATAGACAGACCAACACAAACTGCATAAGAAACACAACTCTGTCAAAAAAGGACTGAAGTGTTACCATTAATTATTCTGGACCATGTGCTCATTTACAACAGATCTAACATGAGAAATATTCTCAGAGGTGTCAAACAGCCTCAGTTTCATAGGTGCATGGGGGTAGCACTGACTAAATGTTTGAGTGACTGGTAGGATGTGACCTGCCAGAGATCCTTGAAGCTTGGGGATTTCATGTGCAATTTGTGTTTGAGCATTCAATAGATAATTTAAATTGGGCCACTCTCTCCGAGCATTTTTGAAGGATCTACATGCCTGAGCTTGTTTCGGAACTGCACTAATATCTCAAAAAAATTATGAGTATCTGCACAAGTGATTATTTAAAACTCACTGCATCTTAAAAAGGCTTGATGAAAGTGAAAATTGTTTTCTGAAGAATGTTGAAAGGTAGGCATAACAATCACTGACTGCATAAGAAGACAGCTTGACCAAGCTAACTGGGAGAAAGAACCAAAGCAAAGTCACCGTGATGTAGTTAACTATATTTACAACAGGAACTGCTGTAAATACTGAGCAGAGAACAGTTCACCTAAGCTATTAATCAGATGAACAAACTTTGTAAAGACAATAATCAGTCACAGAATCACAGACTGGTTTGGGTTGGAAGGGACCTTAAAGATCAAGGGACCTACTTCCAATCCCCCTGCCATGGGCAGGGACACCTCCCGCCAGACCAGGTTGCCCAAAACCCCCATCCAGCCTGGCCTTGAACACCTCCAGGGATAGGGCATCCACAGCTTCTCTGGGCAACCTGTGCCAGTGCTTCACCACCCTCTGAGTGAAGAATTTTCTCTTAACTGATAATTCACATTGGAACTAGAGGAAAAAGTTAAAATAAAATAAAAAAAAAAAAGGTTGGATCTATTAAGATATACCCTACAACTATTTCAGGCAACAGTACAAAACTATCCTCTTTAAGTTCATGTAGAAGAAATAAATATTTTGTGTTCCCTCACTGCAACGGTATTTACTCTTAAAAATAATAAAATCTGTGTGTTGTAAACTTCATTCACTCTCACATACCCTGATAAAAATGAATCTCCTATTCCAAACAGCACAGAAAGCTCTTCCATAATGAAGCAACACCATTTGTGAATCAGTAATAATCCCCTTCTTCCCCTGTTAGTACAGTATGCTGCTGTTGCTGAAGGTATTTGCTTATTTTTGCAAAACCTGCATAATTTGTGTATTTGGATCTCTGCAGTGAAGTGTCTCCCTAAAGTGATGAATGTTCCCTTACCTCTTTTTCACAGAATACACATGCAGAACTTCATGGTGTTTAAGGTTTTATACAGTAAACCCGACATTAAAGTTTAGTTTAAAGAGTTGAAGCTTAAAAAGTTTCCATTAAGTGACAACTCTTTATAAACAGTGACAAAGCTTGTTGAAGGGGTTATCATCTGTCAGCAAGTTATTAAGTTATCTCAGGTTTCTACACTTAACTGATATACTGAACATTTTAAAAGGAACAATTTTAAGACAACAGGAAAACACCATGAGCCAACGTAAAGAAATTCAGAATTGCAGGTAATACTGGATTAGCTTTCAAGCAGCACCCTCTGGCAACCTTTGCTGTACTATTCAAGATTCGCTTTGAATTTATGATTTCATTTGATATCAAAGGTTTCTTCTTTCTGCCAGCCAGCTAAATAGACAGTATATTCATATTGCATTCATTGACCATCTGAAAAACAAACCTGAGAGAACTTTCTGTGCTTTTTTTTTTTCCAGACTAAAGTGCACCTATAACTACCATCCCCAACCTTATCAGAGATCTTGCTTCTGAAATTCACATGACATGACAATGAAAGCATTCAGGATGTGTTTTCAAAAGATGCTTTTTCCACGGGCTATAAAAGCAGGTAGAATAAATGTTGACTGCTTAGTGTTTTTCTTTTTGTTTCCTGGTCACTGCTTTTTTGTTTGTTTCAGATTTCAAAACATTTCTTCTTCTGAGTTGAACAAAGGAAAAATAATTTTATTTTTCATTAAATAAAAAAGAGTAGTCTCAGAACATATACACACCCACATTTGATCTCCATCCAACTGCTGGGTATAAGACTCAGTTTCCAACCACTGTTCTAAGCTAAACTGTACCAAATGTGGCAGAGCAAGAACTCTAACAGGAGTTTCAGGAGTAACAGGAAAGGATACTAGTTCCCAAGCTGTAAAGTTAATAACTGAAATACTTTATAGAGATGTGTTCTTCCCTCAGAAGGGTATTAGATGGTTGAACTGAACATATATTGGCTCTACACAAAAATCCTGGTGTTTGGAAAGAGGGTAAACTACTCTCCAGTCAAACTATAGGTATACTTACTCTTTTTTGTTTTAACCTCCAAAAAATAGGATTATTTTATTTTAAGAATATTTTTGCACTTAAGAACATTTTAGTCACTTTAAAAACATTTTTGCTTTTCTTTTTGAGAGCATGCACACCCCCAACAAAAACATGGCTTGTCTGTACAATTTGTTTCTCTTTGTGTGCATTCTCCAGCACTCTGCAGAGATGAAGCATCCCCAAAACACAGAAGGACCATTATCAGATAAATTTCTCTTAGTTCAGCTCCCGCTATTTATAAGAACTGATTAACTAACTTTTTTTTTAAAGCCAGCACCAGTACTGGTAGACTGCATAAGGTTCAGATGTCAACTTTCTCTGAATTGAGAAAATCTATACTTAGGGTTAGAAAGACCAAAACTAGAATAATTTGAAGTACCAAACCAATAAAATATTACTTCTGTGGTAAGACTTCATAGAGACCAAGTAGGAATAAAGCAAGAGGTAATTTTTACTCTATTAAGAATAGAGATGTGGTGAGGAAACTTGAGGACCTATTTTTATTTTTGAAGATTAAATACAAGCAGTCTTTCAAAACACCCTCTGGAAGTTATGGTTTTTCCCACCAAGGTACACCTAGTATATGTTGAAGCAAACAGACACCAAGCTGAAGCCTAAAAGACTTAGTTCTGCTATGCAGCTCTGTTGTAGGGACATGAGGAAGGCTGTATCTTTCCAACTCTGATTTCCCACAGATGTTGAACAAGACTGATTTTTGTATCAGGTGGGTTGTGCACATCTTTTAGCTGAAATTGGCAGAAAGTGAGCAATTCTAGAGAAGTTACACAACCCTTCCAGATGCAATATTAGCTCCATCTAAAAGAAGAGAAAAGAAATCTAGCACAGACACACAGAGCTCAATTTAATGCTGTAAAAGTATTTGCAAGTTATTTTAATCAGACACAGAGTTCTTTACAAAAAAAGTTCCAAATGTTATTCTTCCTTTCACAGACAGGGAACCCGACTCAGATTAAATAGTTTGCACAAGGATGCTTGTGAAGTCTATGTAATGTCTGATCTGGGTTCTATCTTCTGACTAATACTGCTGAGCCTTAACAGCTCCCTCTTTCCTCTGCAAAGCTGCAGGCTTCAGCAAACAAAGCATTCCTTATAGCTAATTGGTATTACATGGAAACTCAACTGCTCTTATTTACAAAACTACAGATTTATGTCAAGCAAAGCCAATTATGCTTAATGTTTAAACTATTGCAGGTGCTCAATGACATTGTTGCTAGGCAGTAGAAGTGAAATTGCTCTTTTAATGCATCTTGTTCCAACTGGGAGCATGTGTTTTATCATCAGTGCAAACTTAACAGATGGAGATCTTAATCTTCACCAGAAAGCTTTCTTCACCCTCCCGTACTCGAAATGGTGTCCCATGCATTTAGACTTAACTGGGGTGCTCAGTGAACTGTCTGGGACAATTTTTTTTTTTCTTATGTGCATACATGAATACAGAATAAGACACACATTTAACTCTTAAAAAAGCAGCACTGCCAGTAATCAGCAACACAAATGGGTATTCAATATTAGTAATGACCTCCTCTGAGCACAGCACCTACTGGAATAATTATAACCAGAGATGGTAGACAGTACAGAGGCAGCTTCTTTCAAGGTCAAGACTACAGAGTCGTTTATACTAATTTATGTGTTGAGGCAAGATTGGGAAAACTTAGGTAGTACTCAAAATACAAAACTGAACAGAAATATCCCAGTTCACTCACAGCCTGTGAACCTCCCTTCAGAGGTAACTTCTTCCACACTATTTCAAAACTACAGTCCTTGATAAGGATTAAAACACATATCTGCCTTTACTTTGTACAATTCAACATGAACAGGTGATCTCAAGCACAGACAATGAAATCTGAATGTTTTTCTCTCGTGAAAATTTTCAAAACTGTCACAGATCAATAAAATACTGAATAAAAGGCTATTTTAACATTTTGAAGGTGTTTATTACATTATTTCATATGCATATACACCACCTTAGTTATTCTCTCCTCCTGCGGTGTTTTTTTTTTTTCCTCTAATGTATTAACCCAGATGTAAAAAGCAGCTTCTTTCAAAATCAAGACTGAATCTACAGATTCCTTTACATTAATTTTACTGTGTGCTGGGACAAGATTTATAAGATTTAGGCAATGCTCTGAAAGTACAAAGAATTCCATTAGGTTTGTATGCAGTGCCAAATGCTCCAGTTCAAGAAGCATCCCTGTCTGTTGGGGTATAACTGCTAAATTGCTCTGTCATAACAGCGAACATGATTGATAGACTTTTTCATACTTCTTCCTCTGCACCACCAGCTGAAATTAGTCAATATCCAGCAATCAGTAGCCCTTTCCATCCACCCAAAAGGCCAAGTACTTAACTAAATCTGATAAAAAGTCTTCCTCCAGTCCACATGAAAAAGGTAGTTTTCAGTTATCAAATATTAATCCCAAACCCATTCTAATCCATACAACTCAAATACATCTTTATGAAGGCTGCCTTTTCTGCTTCTTTCTCCATTGCTGAAAGGTTTTTTGCATGACTGTATGCTAGGGAGGTCCTTCTTTACAGGGAGTTAGCTAATACTCTTTTTTTTTTTTAGAATTACAGATCAGACAATTAAACTATAATATTTTATATTCTGTACTATGATCTGTTTTCAGATTTTGATTTCTGAGAAAAAGCAGTCTTAGGAAGTTCGAGGCCATTCAGCCTAAGCATGATCAGAAGAAATGCAAATATTCAGAATGTGGAACCGAACTCAGGATCACTACCAGAACCACAGGTTTCTACAAGTTGATCTTATCACCACAGAATCTAAGTAAGTTCTGCCTCCACTGATTAGCTGGACAGAAACCATTAAGCTAACACGTTAAGAAGGCCATGCCCACACCCCTAACATGCAGATTTTACACTTAATCTTAATCTTCAAGAACAGATGAGCACAAAAACTGAATTTCACAGCCCAGGTCCCAGAGACCTAAAAAGATTATCTTCTGTTTTGGAAAGCTCTCCCTCCTCAGAGAAACCTGATCAAAACAATAACAAAGTGGAGTAGTCCAACTAAGAGTCATGGCTTTATAATATAAAATGCTAAGTTAATTAATGAGAATGTGTGAAATGTATTTTTCACCAACTAGGAACCTGACTTGATGACCCAGGAAATCCTTCTGCTGTCATGTGTCAAAAGGAGACCAAGTTTTAGAGTTTAATTCTGTATTGAGTTCTCCATTAAAATAAAAAAACACCTTTTAGCTGAATTGGCATAGTATGGATTTAGGATTCTCATCCTACGCCATTCAAAAATGTGAGTCAGATTCCATTTCACACAGTTGACCAGAGAAAAATATAAAACAGAAAAAAAACTTATTCAGCCTGTTTATCTTAGACCCAACAGTATTTGTGCCTCCAGCTTTCTTACCAAACGTTTTTCCTAGGAAGTTCAAAGACTGTAAAGGGGAGAAGTACTAACCAGTGATATGCCAGCCTCACACTCCAGGGACAAAGGGACATGCAGGTCATTTGAGAGCATACCCACATGTGCTCAGCACAGCTGTGTGGCAGCTAAAAGCCTGAGAAAGAACCTTCTTTGCCAGAGGCAAGTACACCAAACAAGTCTCCAATAATAATAATTTCAACCTCTGTCTTAAAAGCAAGTTAGGTTTCTTGTTCTTCTATTCTTGATGTAAATGGTTATTTTTGTGTTTTTTTAAAAAAATAGTATCATTAAGTATTAAAAGCAACTCCTGAACCAGTTTGTAAAATTGGTCTGATCTTAGATTTTATCCATTTGTTACATAGTTCTCCTCCTGTTGTGTACAACCCTAAAATGCATTGACAGGGACCACATACCTCTCTCCAGCAAACTACATTCAGCATCTCTGCAGCTTTTCTCTGCCCAGTCAGAGATCAAGCCAAGGATTCAGGAGTTTCCCACTTTACAGCAAGAAGCTTGGAGTGTCTGTGGCTTAAAGGTGGGTTTATTGCAATGCAAATACCATTTAGAAAACTATATGCTACAAGCAAATAACTGCCAGGTAGGATGTACAGATTTACTTGTATATGAAGATTAGCCTACTTCCCCAGTTTCTACTCTCCTTGGAGGCTAGGTCCTTTAGCCTTACTGTCCTTGTTGGCCAAACTGTGAATGGTTTCCTGGGTTGTGCAAACTCCAGGGTCTCTCCTAGGACCCCTGGAGTCTCCTCCTCTTCTACGCTGAAAGCTTGGCTTCAACCAGAGCACCACTCCCCACCCACTGCCCACAGTTTGTGTGCCAGCCCAACTTATACAGACACTTCTGGGGAAAGGGACTGTCTCTTGCTAGCAGGACAGGAGTCAGGACAAGGGGAGTAGGCAGCATTTCTTCCCTCCAACCCAAACACTACAGAGCAAACAATGAGTTATAAGTTCAGCTCTGTTATCAAGTCAAAGTCCCACATTGGTCAGAATGCACATCTCAGACATGGACAATCATTTCAGACAAGCTTGTACGAAGATGCTTGCTTCTTTCATCTCCACCAGTGTATCTCAAGATCACATTCTTATTTACCACAAAGAAAGATATTTAACAAGTTCCACAAAAAAAAATTTGCTTCCAGATGGGTGCCTCCCCTTTCTACAGTATCTGTTGCCACCTTCTGCTGACCCTCATCTCCACTGTCATAAGTTATTTCCCTTGAGACATATGTCAAAAGCATTGCTGAAATCAAGGCAGATCGTATCTACTATGTTTTGTTTAGAAAATGAATTCTCATTACATGCAGACATTAAGGTAGCCTGGAAAAATCTACATTTGATACATCTGTGTTGCATTTTATTCAATTTTCCTTTTATCTCATGACTTTAAATATTCTTTTAAAATTTTACAAAACCTTAAATACTAGTGAGATCAAACTAACAGCTCTGAGGCTGTCCTGACTGCCTTCCTTCCTACTTCTTCGATGTAGTTACTACATTTTGTTTCCCCCCACTCCAACTCCCATCCTATAGTTGCAGCATGGTTAACAATAGAGAGTTGATTTCCTTCATCAGGTCTTTCATGAGTTTCAGCTCAAACTACTCTTTGGGTCACTTCAGCAAGTTGTATGCTTTCAGTGTAGTTTCTTCTGTGGTAGAGCGTTCCTCATATCTAGCAGCATTCTGACTTGACTTCTATTTTCAATACAATCATCTTTATAACTAAGTATTCCTTTAGTTTTTGGGTTCAGTATGTTTCTTTATCAGATAAGGACCCTAATTCTTTCCTCATTCTCTTTAGTAATGACTTTTTAAAAAAGCATTAGTAGCTTGATTAGCACCACTCACAATGCCCAAGTGAGACAATTTTGGGAATGTGTAACAGCAGATTCTTAAGATGGAATGATAATTATTTCTTTCCCCACTCCCAACTGTATCTACCCTTTCCTACTCTTCTCAATTCCTTTCATCCTCTTCACTTGTGCTACAATTAATAATTTTGATCTAAAAAAATTCTAGTTTCCAGTTCTTCCACTAGCAAGTTTCCTGTATATCATCTTTTAGGAATGAAAAATCTCATCATGCTTCTGCCAAAGCAAAGGCTATATGCCTCAGCACAAACGTTTCACAACAAATTTCAGCATGTTTCTAGTAGATCAAGGCAATTTCCCAAGAATGTTAGTATGCAGTGCCCATTTTCCTGAGGGGGGAAACTAAGGTAAAGAAGCAACTTGATGAGGGCTAGACAGCAGATAGAGTCAGACATAGCACACAAGGCTCCCACCTTCTCAAATACCAACCAGCTGACACTGCCTCCAAAATTGTTTTCAAATGATATTGTCACAAAGTAATTTGCTAAACAAATGTATACATGAGTTTATTAATTTTTAACTAAGTACAAATGTGTAAATATCCATCTATTTCCCTGTACAGATTAAAAGCCTATCTCCATCAACCATGCCAAGGAGTGAGCTCTCATTGTCCTCGACATGTATTACAACAGTGCAGCATCCTACAAGGCCAAATCCAATGCCAACTGCTCTTTTATAAACTTAAATAACACTATTAGTGCTAACATGATTAATAAATACATTAGCTATTCCACTAAGGTACACTAGATAATTTATCATTAGAAAGCTGGTAGGTAACGCAATCAAAATTGAGTCCAACAAGGGGGAAACTTGATCAGGTTGTCTCCACAGGAGACAAAATGGGAGAGCAATCCAGGACACTATCATAGTGCTTGATGTCTTTGTCAAGTTTCAGAAGTTTTTCCTCAGGAAGAGCTCCTCTGAACTCACTGGTGTATTCCTGATTCAGATTGTTGTATCTGGGAGGAAGAATATGGAAGGAAAATGCTAAAACAGTCTTCCTGTATGGTATCAGTTTCACCCATTGTTTATCAGGTGATATTTTGCAAGTTAGAGTGCTATCTCTATCCTGGGTTTCTAAGCAGTACATATTGTTACCCTATTTTTATTTATTTTACTTTCTTAGAATCTTTCAGAACATCATGATGAGAAGTGCCAACCTGGATGCACAGATTAATAATAGTAATAATTCATCATTTAAATAGATTTTAAAAAGAAACAGCAATTAATATCTGGTGTAATACAAAAGATACTCAGTGTTTTGCAAGCATGCTTTTCTCAGAAATTTTAGTCTACTGTAATTCTGATTTTTAAAGGATGATTTCCTCCAAGTCTTAAATTGGTGCTTATCTGAATAGCCCTCACTCTTTTTTCACTCCACTCTGTAAAATTGCAATCAGGTGAATTTTACTTAGCACAAAATGAATAAGCAACATTTAACCTTAAAAGACATTTCACCTTTGTTTTGGTTGCCTTACTGAAAAATAAGGTACTTTGATACGGAAGTGAAGTGCCAATTTGAAATTAAATTTAAAAAAAAATAAAATGTAAATAACTTGAAATATATATTAAATAGGAAGACATGAAGAAATTTGTTGACTTTCAAAAACATGTTAATTTGTGGCAAAATTATTTGTTGAGCTCAACCTAATTTTATGACCACTTTTTGACAGCCAAAACCCTTCAGTTTTCAATGGTAAATGATAAGTGAAGATTTAATTTTACAGAAGAGTAAAAACCCATTTTGTGAAAGGACAAGACAAAGTACACAGAAGAGAAACAGTTCTAACCATGACTCAGGTCACTGTTAAAAAAACAGAACTGAGAACTAGCCATCTATATAAATGAACACTTGAGCCTCAGGTTACATTGAAGTGATTGACAAGATGCTACAGTAATCTGTATGCTGCAAAGTTAGACTAATAGGTAACAGGAAAAAAAGTTTTGTTTTTTTTTTTTTTTTTAAAAAAAAGAGGTCTAGAAGTACAACGCCCTTGGAAATTTTCTATTGTCATTATCAAATCACTGCTTTGTCAAGGTTCCTGAAAGATTTTCATAGAACTGCAGCCCGGTGTGTAGGAGAGAGTGCCACTTGCACATGACCTAGGTTGCTTCCCTCTCTGATCTTAGCTACAAGTATTCCTTATAACACTGACAACAAAGTTAGTTATGATTAAATATTCCAGAATACAGGAGGCAGGCCAACCCAGAAGCCATTCTGGATGTAAAAGGGGAATGCAAATGTGAATTCCTTGCATTTTACAGGCAATATGTGGGCCTTAAACGTAAGCTCCACAGGTGACATAAAATTACTTTCTGCATGAGGGCTGAGCAATTCCACAGTCTGCAGCAGAAAGTTGCATTTATCTCATTACCCGGCAGAGCATCAGAAAATATTTCAGCATCGCTCTGTTGATACCACTGCACAAAACATTAACCAGAAGCATTCTGCTGTTTTCTTGTAAGCCCCTCACCTACTGTCCCATGCTAAAGACGCAAGCTCATAGGGACAATAGCAATGTTTACCATATTTTGGTACAGTGCCAAGTGCTGTAGTTTTAATCCCATGCCAACATATTTATGTCCTTTAGTAAAGGAAAGGATTCTCTTCTTGGAGGTATTTTTATTTTGGTATTAATGAGGCTCCTTAAATATTTAAAGCTAATTACTTCAATTTTTATTTTTTAAAATCTTATCATAATTGTTACTGTGAAGTCTCCTCTTCTGCCCTCAAGGCAGAAAACAACACTGAAGCCTGAACCCTGAACACTGTATGATCTATCACTACCAATTCCTTATTACACACTAACTTACAGGTTTCGCAAGCATTTCTACCCCTATCTAAAAATGAAATGTCAAGTGTTCATTTCCTCACACATACCTGTGTGCAATGGTCCAGAACCCCAGGGTGTTCACCATCATTAAAGAAGCCAAGAAGAAGAAGAATCTCTCCAATTTACCTTCATGTAGCAAGTGTGGAAACCAGTTGCCTGGCAAAGCAGACATTTGAAGTAGAATTAGTTTACCTTGCAGGATAAGACATGGCTTGTGTGAAAGGCATGAAGATAAGTCTGTATAAGATAGTCACAGTTGTCTTGAACCTCTCTGTACCTATTTATACACAAGTTTTAGAAGGGCTAGAATTAAGGTCTTTATTTACATCTCCCATGCTTTTAACAGGCCCCTTTTCAAAAAAGCATTTTTTTAGTGCCTTGGGTGGTGCTCCATTACCAAGATGCTACCTGCCATTTTACTTTACATTTTATTGCCTTTAACTGAGAATCTGCAACACGTGCTTGTCTTCCACACATTCATTTTGCATGAATCACAGACGTTTTGCTTACCAAGGCTTTAGGCAACAGTATCTGTGACATTCTGGCAGCATAGACTCCCTTCAGTGGAGGATAGTGCCATATACATATGCACATACCTATATATACACCATTGAGTCTCTCATACCTAGAAATTCTTGTCAGCTTTCCATGTTGCTCCTCACAAATTCAAGCTCCGGTGATAAATGATTACAATGGAAATCAAGATGCTTAACAGGAAAGCAAGCCACAGTCTGTCTACATCGGAAGACAGTCAGTACCTGAAGTACCATAATCAATTACAGTAAAACAAAACCAAGGTGAAAAAGAAACTACAGTAGATACAGAACATCAGAGAAAGGTGTACAGTGCCATAATAACCTCTTATATTAGTTGGTAGTACAAGTTGCCTTTGAAGAAGGAGAGACTGTCTTCATTAGCAAGTAGTGAAGTACAACAGGAACACTCAGCTGGAGCTGAGAATCTGATGTCCACACTACACACAGCTCAGAAGGGTTGTATCAGGCTAATTCCTGTTAACAGCCGGAACGCATCCAGCACAGGCATTTGGGGAGTTTAGTTTCATCCAGAAGATTTTTTTGTGGTTCAAGACCACAGTTATGCAAATCAATGCACAAACAAACAGATGATCAGGAGATTCAAATCAAAAGCACACTCGTAATCTGAACTAAAGCACTAGCATTGATGCACCCAAAGATCCCTTTCTTCGTTCCCTCAAATTCTGGTACCAAGTCCTTCCCATCTACATAGAATAGCTATTCACCACTTTAGCTTAAAAAGGAGAGGAAGAAAAATAGCCTTCTGTGGCATAGCTGTCTCATACAAAGCAAATAGCCTTAACCAGTCTTTGGACCACTAATGCCATCTTTAGCTATCCAATGCCATTGTTGTCTTGTCAATTTTTTCTAATTAGATTTGGAGAGAAAAAACAATCAAAGGCTTATGCACACACACATGTACATTCTTCTCTTTTCCTCCACACCTTGGCATTGTAAACATGTTTCTTTTCAAAGCAGTTACCTCTTGCTCTCCTGGGATTAACAGGGAACACCTGCCATCAGCGCAGCAGTTTTCTCTCAACTCCTCCGCAGCTTGCTCTGTGCCATGTCACCTTTCTGCCTGTCACAGCGCAGTACCACCTCACCTGCGCGTGCAGTGCCTTTTGTAGCATTATCTCAAAGCCAGTTTTAAAACGTATCATTTAACATTGTCAGTCGACTGAGCTCCTAGGTGCTATAACTTCATTTTAGTAGCTTATAAACTTTTACTGTCATAATTCACAATCAGGTAGTTTTTCATTTCACATCCCCCAGTGGCCAATAGAGCTCACAGAGAGACCACGTGTATCTGATGAAATGGAAAGCATGCATGGGGTTCGGTGCTACAGCTTGTCAAAGCAGAGTTCACACTGTCTGCTAGGTTATTTACATCAGCTGATCTAACTGTATGAGCAGCAGGAGTTTCCTAATGGAATGGAGTTTACAATGGAATCTGAACAGGAAAATATGCAGTTAAAAATAGTTCCGAGCTATATATATTTACATATATTTAGCAGCTTCTAAGAGGACAGAGTGAAATGGACCTTGGAAACTGTTTTAATGCTAGGAAAGGCGCCACGCTGAAGCGTTGAAAGTGAGATTGGTTGCTTTTATCAGGGTGGAATGTCAGCCTGGGCATTAAGAGATCTGGGTTCTGCCCCCACTTTACCACCGGCCCCCTCCAGGACCTGGGTCAAAGATGATTGATCAATAGGCATTTTCATCAGTGGGTACAGCCAAGATTAATTTAATAATTTCCTGGTTTCAACCAAAAATATTCGGTTCTCAAGATCTTTTTCTTTTTAAAGGCTGTTGGTTTTCCACAGAAGAGGGGGCTGACCTGGACTACATTTTCTTCTACTTGGATACATTGCACAGAGAATCCTCTGCTGGCAGAAAGCCTTGGGAGAACAGCCATCACTCTGAAACTTCAACCAGGTGTTTCAGTCAGTGAAACTACATTTAGGCACCTTATTCCTTGCCCCACTAAAAGCTTCCACAAGCCATCTGCAGACCCTAGAATGGGGCACTGGCTGGGGGTTTGGTTCATATTTTCACGATTTTACTCTAAGCCATTAAGAACTTATTGGGCCAGTTTGTTTGTTTTTGATGGAATAAGATGTTTTTGACACTATTGTGTTTGAGGAGTTCAGAACTTTCGCATCCTTCAATCAGCATGCAATATGCTAACAATTCACTTTTCCCCAAGACACTGCCTTTGGGTTGTCAATCCTTTACTTTTCTATGGAGATTGCCAACAGAAGTGCCAATTACAAGGTTGGTTTGTCACATAGATAATTGCTCACTGGGAATTAACTTTCTACAACAAGCTCCTGATTTCCATTTTTATTCCAACAATGGAAATACTCAGTAGCATGAATCACCACAGAATCAGAAGTTTCCTTTAGCCAAGTATTTTAAAGAGCCTTTTGCTGTTGGCTAGAGGTGAATTGGTTATGCATTTCATGGCAAATTTAGAATAAATTAGAAGACTAAGCCTGGAAAGAGCCTGAGTTCCTCAAGCCTGCTACCATACATTGTTAAAATATAGTGCCTGGTAAACTTCCACTGGCATTAAGCAGTCCTATCAATTTTATATCAAAAATGCTCAGACAGTACAAGGAAGAATATTATACAACACTGAAAAAAACACCTGATCCTACCAACACAAGCAAAGAAGTAGGTGAAGCAGTGACTGGGACACAGACAAGAGCATTTTCCTATGCTGCTTGTGGTGGATGACAAATACTGACAATCAGATACTGCTATAAGCCATGAAAAATTATGTGGAAATGACCGTAGCCCAGTTTTTCCACATATGCTAGTACACACAAGGGAATTGTTATAATGATGGCACCCTTGAATTTTTCAAGGGATTCATAACGAAGCCCAAAGTTGCATAGGAAGGGGTTCACTTTGTTTACTGAATATCATATTTTAGCACTAGGAAAATAGAGAAGAAAGCAAAACAAACATAAGACAGAGGTTAGCCTGTTATGTACAATTCCCACATCTAAGATAATCCCGCAACCTAGACTGTGACTATAGAAAAATGTAATTCAGGTCTTAGAAAGTAATTGTATCTCCTTCCATCATTTCACCAAGTTATCAGGCATATATTTCGTGTTTAATCATATCCAAATTAAAGTCTCAGTCTGCCTCTAATCCTTAATAGCTAAGTAGGCACCAGTGGACACCACCATCTGGACTGCAAGCAATATCATCACTGGTATTTAGAATCAAACAAGGATCCAAACTGGAAATAGAAAAAAAAAACTTTATCTACATACAAACATGTCTGGGGCAGTTTCCTTCCTCTGACCTTTTTCCTTTCCCCCCCTTACATATTTACATTAATATTTTTAGAGAAAAGTGTTTTGAAATGATTGGCATAGCAGGACAGGTTGTGTCTTGCATCTTCTTCCGTTAAAATGTTAGGAGAGGTAAGAGATCCAAAAGAAAGCAGTTTCCCAGCTTGTACTGAAAATATCACTGTCACCCATCATCTGTTTGCACTCGTCAGATTTTTTTTTAGTCTTATTTTATCGTATTCACACCATCCTCCATAGATGCGTTAAAAGTGATTAATGCAGCTTTGACTGTGACTGATATTTGATCAACTTTGCCAATAAAAACCTAAATAAAATTCTAAACTAGTGACTTGAAATAGGATATAAAAAGGTTTAAATAATTTTCTCAACATGCTGTACTTCAAAATATACACAGGAGGATATTCTTTACTGTATCCTGAATTGCTTCATAGCAATCATGGTTGCATTGCTTATATGTGGGAGAACCAGAAATAGCCTTGGCTCAGGTTCTAGAGAAAAAAGAATCTTTGGATGAGGCAAAAGCACCCATAGCCCAAGAGTCACGTGCTAAGCCTTGTTAAATCTTACAAAAAACATTGCATAAATGCTCATCTTCTTTCAGGAAAAGGGAATTAATTTTGATCTTTCATTATAATTAAATCAGTTTATCTTTTCAGAAAAAAAAATCAGAATGGTTTTCTTACCCCCAGGTTTCATAAATTGTCCAGGTACTGAGTGTTTTAGAAGCTCTTAAAACAGAGCTGGAAAAATAACAAATGTGAAGAATGAAAGCTTAATTTATGTCATTTTACCTTATCTGACTTCAGAGAGGTCACCATTTTATTCTCTGAAGTGGTGACTTTTAGAAGTTTCGGTAAGTAACCACTAGTCTTTATAAATTAAATAATTATTACTTTGCTGATCTTAAGATTTTCACCACAAGCATCAAAGAACACCCCACGAGAAGCACAATGGAAGAGTCTGAAGAAATACAGAACAAGAGAATTTCATAGGAAATGTTTTCTTTCAAACTAGGAGAAAAACAAAACCAAGTCTAAATGACTCTCTGGTTTTGTTTCACTCTACCCAGCTTCAGAAGGCTGTTCCCAGGCCTACTTCGATCTATGACTCAGCAAGACAAAAGTCTGTTGGGGTGAGATCTCTTCAGTCTGGAGAATTATAACAAAGTAAGATACAGGAAATTTTCCACTATTATCAAGCTGTGAACTGTGGCAGCTTGGAACAATTTATCTCACTCTAGCATGTGAAAACCCGGAAAGAGATACCCAGTGAGGTTCCACGTATTTTTAGAAAAAAACAAGAGGCCAATAATATGTTTGTTTACATACTAATAGAACCCTTAGAGGTTACTTTTCCTAACTAGAGGAACAGAGCAAGCATGAAACATCTTTCATTATATTTTCCCCTCTAACTTTTCATGTTTTGCAGTGGAGTTCCTCTGTTTAGGGGTTTATTCAGTCCAGCTGCAACACCTTAATCTGAATATAAACTGTTGCTGAATGTCTTTGGAAACTCTAAGAGTGACTTTTGCTCAGGATGGCAGTATGGTCAATCCACTTACAGTAGTGGATAGGAGTATAGGAGTAGCAGGTCTGCCAATGTAAGTAAAGGCATAAGTTATATCTTCCCCCCCACACCCCCCCATAAGCTAAGTGGAGATCTTTGCCACACAACTTCTTAAAAGTGAGAAATATTTTAGCCAAAACAAAAACAAAACTTCTCCAGTTTGCTTGAGAATCTTGAGCAAAAAAGGTTAGAACATAGAATTGCATTCTCTAATGAGTTTTTTCGGTCCCAGTCAGGATAAAATTTTGAAAGCTCTAATAAAATAGAATTTCTGGCAAAAAACACATTTTCTTTTTGAATAATTAAATATTTTCATATAGACTTGCAGAAAACAAATCAATAATATAAAATTAGACAAAATCTACCAAATTGTAAACCATATACAAATGTCAAGTTTCCTCTGGTGCTCTATATAAACATTCTATAAAGGAATAAATGACATATAGTGGCACCACATAGTCAAAATGTTTTGATGCAGACATCATGCTTAATTTTTTTCATAAATATTCAATTCTATCAAAAGTAAAAATGAAGTACAATATCAGCTTTGAAACAAAATATTTCAATTTTATCAAAGTTAACATCTTCCATACTTTTGGGGGAGAGGAGAATAGAGGGGAAAAAAGTTAACACAATCTTTCTCGAAGTGCTAGTTTTGTTGAACCCTCATTATTCAATGAAAAATTTATTCTACTGATGGAAATGCAAGCAGCTCTGCTCTCTGCCATGATGTCTTAGTAGTTCTCGGTTCTTTGCCTGATTCATTTGGGTAAGCATTCCTATTTTTTAACCATCTCCAGGTGACGCTTTTGTGCCTGGTATTTAAAGTATTTAACTGAAGTGTGAATTTAAAAACAGGCCCTATTTCAGATATGTAAACAAAGGTATCCTTGTCCTTCAGCTCAAGGACTCAAGTGCATTTTTTTTTTTAATTTACTTATGAAACAAGTCTTTTATGTATTCAAAGAAGATTTATCAGCAAAGGAAAAAAAGCTTAAACCCTTTGCCTTTCTTCAAAGTCAGCAACCCAGAGAAATTTCTAGTTCAGGGCTTGCACTAAATACTCTTTAACAGGATGAATCTGAAATAACTCATCTTGAAACATCAGTTTCTCTGGGAATGGCATTATTTGTCTGGAGAAGGGTGAAGACAATGAAACTATCTTGTCACAGAATCTTGTTCTTCCAGTAGTTGGGGAAAAGTGTCCATTTGCTAAAGCAGTAATCATGCTCTTGTGGCCAGAAACTTCCACATGAGCCTGGCTAATATGATCATACTTGGCCATGAACATAAAAAGATGCATACAAGAACATTTATTTTCTTGTGTTCTAGAGGAGAAGTATAGAGATTGGAGGTGAGGAGGTGAGGGCTTCCTGCATGGTGCCATTCACTAATTACTCTACCTATCAAAACTAAGATGACTCATTAAAATTGGATAAATACAACTGCAAGGCTATTTCCTATCTTAATTCCATCTTAATTGTGAAAGCAAATCAACTTTGGCATCTCCTTTAATTCTGATGTCTAATTCTCCAAATCAATAATCAATGGGATTAGCAAACTGCTCAGGAACACCAGTCATGGGCACGTTCTTACCTTGAGTGCCTGTGTGGGCTGTCTGAACAAAGAAAGCTCCCATAAAGCAGCCAGCTCCATTGAAGAGAGTTAAAAAATGCATGGAAATACCTCGAATTCTTTCTGGCACAAGCCAGAATGATAGCAATGAACCTTTAAAAAGGAAGCAAATACAGTTACAGGTTGTTGTTGTTGTTGCTGTTTTTGTTTTAAGTGATAGTAGAAGATAGATGAGAGGAAAAAAAAAATCCAAAGTGGGGACTTTCGACATTTTACTAATAGAACCTACCTGAAGCAGAAGGGCAGTCATGTGTTGGTATGTACCCTATTAAAATGGATTATGTAAACTGTTCAAATAAATCTCCGTAATAAACCACCCTATACACAACTAACGATATTCACAAGCACATAACGATTTTTCACCCAGTCACTTTCACCTTTTAAAAACCTGAAGCATAAAAATACAAAGAAAACCACCATCACAGTCATGAGGGGTAAAGAAAGCAGATGGGATATTTAACTACAGGACCTTACATGCAAGAGCCAATGCAGCAAGGCCACTGGTGAATGCTTCTGAAGTTCAGAGTATGCCTTAACTTCGGTAGTTAATTTGCCTTAGTTGAGGCTGGATAAAAATCCCCATACAGAAACCCCACAGGTCACTGTCTATTTTAAGACCTGTTGTCTTTCTTGTCAGAAGACTAAACCTGAAAAAGCAACAACTGGGGGGGGGGGGGGGCGGGCTGTAGCATGCAATAGTAGCATGGATTACTGTAATCCCACCAGTTGTAGTTTGGCTAAACTAGGTTAGAGTAACAGTAAGCATTTCTAACAGCTGTTCTCTTTGAGCAGCTTTCCCTGGTCAAAGCCTCTCACTTCCTAATTTCACACCTTGAGCTCAACCACACTAGCTCTCCAAGCCCCAATGTCTCCCAATCTGCTTTATTACTCGAGTTTGAATGACCTCCAGCCCGAGAAACTTGTCAGCAGAGAAGCCTATTTGGATGCTGAGTTGCCTGAAGCATTACTGAATACAAATGAAACTGCAATTACCATCTCCCACTCTTTTTAATTTGGATGTCCAAATAAGAGCATTGGAAACATTAAAAAAAATTTAAATGTACCATGGGCAGTGCTTTTTCTTCATTCATAATAGGAACCAAAAGCCTGAGGGCAAGAGAAAGCAGGTGAGCCTAGGACACCATCTGTAGATACAACACTACAGTCTGAAACATTGGACAGTCAGTGTCCTAGCTACTTTAAAAGTCTCTAAGAGCCTAGAAGGTGCTGGGTTGTGCTTTTTTTGTTTGTTTGTTCCCCCCATTCTCCCCCAAACCAGGGGTGTGAAGCATGCATCTTGACCAAGTTCTGCTTGGTAATTGTATCCTACTTACGTAAATTATCCCTGCTGTTTCAATTGCATACTCTATTCCTCACTTCTCCCACAGTGCTGCTGTGAACTATTAACCAGCTGCTGCATTTCACCCTGGAGATTATTGCACTTCATTGATGGGTGAAGTGATCCCCGGTATATCCTTTAACTAACAGAGCAGTTTGTTACAAGGCTTCCCATTTCTAAGTGCTTTGAGGAATGATGACAGGCAGAGAAATGTTCTCTGTGGAGAAATCTGCTAACCCTTTGTAGGCCAAGCAGCTACAGTGCACCTGATTGCTCGGACACTGGCAATGCACCACAGCTGCTGTGGCCAGCAGGAAAGCTCCACATCACCAACCTCATGCACTGTGGCAGCAAATGCCTGCTGCAGTGTTCCACCAGACAGACACAACACACCCCCACCCCCTCTTTTTTAAGCACTGGGCTTTAGGAAAGTAATTTTCTTCTTCAAAACAAGCTATGGTTGCAAATTCAAGCTATGTGATCTTAAATTCTAACACTGTGAAGGAGAGCAGTTCTTTTATCATTTTACTTCTTTCTTTAAAACAGAACTTCAGCATTAGTAAAACATTAAAATACTGGTATTATGTATTCTTAAAGATGCACATGCTACCCAAGGCAGGTGATTATGCAAACCTCCTATCAACAAGATAATGAAATATATCATATAAACACAATTGTAAGTTTCAGAGCTCAAAAGTAGATAAAGAGTTCAATATGCCAGATCTAGCTCCTCTAACTAAGCACTTCAAAACTGAGATACTTCCTCACTTCCTTCTAATTACAGGTGCGAACATTTCTGTCTTCAACTTGGATCATGTACTTCCAGGCCAAGTAAATTATTATGATAATTGAATTTGACCTTCTGCATAATACAGCAGTAAAATGTCAGGAAAGGTGAAACAACTATTTCAGTGTCTAGGCTGTCATTAACATTGATGCAGATCCAGTGAATGGTTCCTCAACAGCAATTCAGTTCAAACTGAAGTAGAAAACTAGAGCTCAGTTTAGTAGCAGGAATACAGATGCCCACTGCTGCCCAAAATGCTCTAGTGTGCCTCAGCCATCTGCATGGGGCTGCCCCATAAGATGCAGAACATATTGCAGAACCGTGCTCTACTCTAGCAGCAGCTGGAGGCCAAGCCGGTAACATAAGGAACCTGCTTGCCTTGCACGTCTTTGATGCTCCATCACAAAAGGTGCCAGACATCTACTTGTGGGCAAATTAATGTAGCCTGCATCTCCACTGACCACAGTACTGCTACAGTAGTAACCAATTTCATGTACCTACCTTTATTTTTTTCCATGCAAATCTCAAACTCAGACTTAGCCACAGTGTTCTTGAATCACACCTGTAACTGCAGCTCTTAGTAAGATGCTTAGTCTTTATTTTAAGAGGAAATGCACTACTTTGCTTCCTACCACACTCTAATGATAATCTTAAAAAACAAAACAAACAAAAAACAATATCAAAGCTTTTCTAAAGGCTAATGTCATCTTCCAGTCATTGGACTTTGTTCTGTCCCATTGTGCTAGGTAAGAGCCTTATTCTAACAGAAATTTTCTTTTCATGCAGAAGCATGAGAATACTGTAAGCAAGCCACCTCCTATCTTTTGTTGTTGTTAAGCTAAACAGAGGTCACTTTTTTTTTTTAAAACTCAGCCTGTAACCTAGAAACCACATAACCTGTCTCTGTTAAGTACTTCAGAGTTATCTGATGAAGAGGCATTATTGAAAAGTGTTAAGTATTTAAAACTAGGAGAAATTACCCTTTTAGTGTCAGAACATGACCTGCTCTGAGTAGTCTTACAGTATAATAATGAAGCTAAGTTTTTTTTTTTTATTTAAGAGCAGGAAATAAATTTGAATATTTCTGAGGTTGTACTGGAACAACAGACACTCAACCTGTAAAATTAAATGCTTATGGAAATCAGTTAGTCCACAACTTTACCTGTGTCTATTTAAATGAAAATTGATTAGATAAAAAAAAAGGTTAGTATTACAAAAGTAACCTCTGGATGGTAGAACACACAGACTTTGTGTGCTCCTTAGGAAACAAATCTCCGGAATGTCAGTGCAGTTTTGGAAAGATAAGTTATAGAAGGAAAAGAAGGTTCAGATTTGTAATCAGGAGTATGTCTACATAGTTTATGGATGGTAAGCATGAGCTAAGCTGTGCCTGTGCTCTGCAAAATAGTAATGTTTATCTCTAGCTCCATTACATAAACTAAGACATCATGCTCTGTGCAGGCATCTTTACATGACTCCTGACTGGAGCACAAACAGAAGTCCTGCATCTACCTACAATATTCCTCAAGTTACCATGTCAATTGAATTGTGGTACCCACCTGCATATGCTGTATGTTAATGAAAAACATAGTAATTTTATTAGCTGGGTCCTCAAATGAAAAGGGTTAAGCTAAATTGCTTCACCTTGCTTTGACTGTGGCCTGAAAGGGCTCAAAGACTGTAACCACAGCTCAATTGTCATGCATGTGTTTGTTCAGTCTCAGGAAAATCAGTTACAAAATAGTTGAGAACAGAAGAGATGAAGAGACCTCAGGAGCTCATTCAAATCATCCCACTGCCTGACCAGCTTCCACTTCAAGGCCAGCCATGCATCCAAGCTCAATCACTCTCATCATCCCACTCTGCCCCCCCAGTGGTGGATTACACAACCCAGGGATCTGACTGGGCTGCTGCAGAACCTTCCAGTTAATTTGGAACAACATTGCTCACTCTGCATTACATCCAGCAAGACAAACCATGCTACTTCAAGCAGGTAAAGCATAAATCTGCTCATTAAGCCTGTGGAATAGAGTCAGGGATAAAAATATTACATGATAGTCTAATTACTTTTAAGAATTGATATCATTCTTTGCGAACCAGGACACACCGGCTTTAACCTATTAATTTTTACTTACAGGAAGGTGTTACCAAGGCTTCAGCCACTCCAAGTAAGACATACTGAGGAGCTAAGTGGAAGCAAGGCATGGAGGAGACCAGGAGAATCTCCTCGGAAAGGGTCTGTTCCACCTGAGGGAAATGCTTTCGGTGTATTTCAGAGAAACCAGCAACCATCACAGAAAGTGCAGCAGATAAGTGACCTACAACTGGGTAAAAAGCACAGAGAGTATTCACTAAGTTTGCAGTTACAGGATTACCGCATATTTACAGTGAGTCAGAGACCCAGTGCACGCAAAAGTGTAAGATTTTTTTTTTTTGGGCTGGGGGGGCTGGTTTTGTTTTAATTCTCTGGACAAAGAAACAGACGAAAAAAAAGTACGTCCTACACCAGCAAGCTTAATTTTAAATCTATGTTAAAAGGACAGCAGCTCAGCACACAAAGAATGTAGTGGTGCAGAACAAACAAGAAAGGAAAAACCTTTCTGAAGAACAAAGTCAAAGAGGAGATTTTATAACTATAATTTTTAAAGACTACGGGAGTTAAGAAGAGAAGAGAGCAAGAAGGGAAGGCAGCTTTTCCAGATATCACAAAAGATTGGGTACCAAGAGCAGAGAGAAATTCTCCAGTTCAAGCAGCTGTAAAATTCTGAAATATACATATACACTGTATGCTTTACCCTTTTGTTTTTTGTACAAAAAATAGTAGTCCAGTCACTTAAGCTACTAAAGTTGCAGGCCATGGTAGGTGGGAGAGAAAAAGTTAATCACTGCAGACCACACATCAGGAGATCAAGTGTTCCTACATTTTTCCCTTTCCCTACACTACAGAGTTCTCCTGACCTGTGTTTGAAAGTGTTAGTGCATTTGATGGGCTGTTTAACATTTTAGGATAAGATCAGCTGCATTACTAGAAGAGAGAATCTTCTGGTTTTTTAAGTGCTTGCACCTAAGACATTAGTTGCCTCTTTTCTTCAGTTGTGCTGAAGTATCAGTGCATGATCCAAAATACCTTGTTCAATATATTACTGTACATGCAAAGCATGGAGTGTTACCAGCTGCCTTAGTGGTAAGGCATAAGTACCACACAAGCACAGGAACAAAGGACAGGGAAAAAAGCTGTATGTGTAGCCTCAGTGCAAGACAAAACTTCCAATAAACTACCAAAAGGATCTATAATTACTTTAACATGAAACATTTAAACTTCTGATGTTTTGATCTCCCACTGATTTTGACCAACTTTGCAATTCCTCAGCCCTTAAAAGCAATGATGTAAGTACAGACATGAGG
This sequence comes from Anser anser, assembly GCF_964211835.1. Lineage (NCBI taxonomy): Eukaryota > Metazoa > Chordata > Aves > Anseriformes > Anatidae > Anser > Anser anser. The sequence continues at coordinate 68,250,979 of NC_139720.1, forward strand.
ATTTGTTTTCTTTTGACAACTTTGGCTCAAATACCCGGACCACATATTGTTTCCCTCTTGTCTTAAGAGGACTCATCTCACTTAATGACTGGAAATAGTTACACTTATTAGTTTTGACATTGACAATCCAAAGTTTTTTTTCATTTTATATTTATAATATGTACTGAAGACTGACTCTTTGGGCATTAGGACAGAAGGGGCAGAAAATTCAAGGCTAAGGCTCCTTAGCTATATGCCACCTTTGCCTTTGTGTGGGTACCTTCAGCCTGGAAAATACATTAGCTACATTTCTGTTATCAGAAAGCCTGCTGGAATTGGAAGTTTGTACGTTTCTCTCCTTTTGTCATTTCTAGACAATGGAGTCCACGGTTCCCATGTCAGAAGTTATGTACTTCTCACTGGGTACTAATAAATCTCTCCATGCTCCCACAGTTTTTGTTGTTGTTGTTGTTTGTTTTTGTTTTTAAAATGTCTAGCTACAGTTTCAGTAAGAATGATCTACTCCCTTAACCCTTAACTCTCCATGCCATCACAAAAGCATCAACACTGGCTGTAGAGAAGCAATGAAAGGCCTGGCTATAGGAAGAGCAAAGCTGCAGCAGTCCAGTATTCTGTGGTCTCGAGCTGCCAAACACGTCCTCCTTAGTGAATCCAGCAAAGACACAACCCATTCTCTGCTGAATCTTCTGTACTGCTGGTTAAATCAAGCAGCATAATCTAAAAACTGGAAAGGCTGTAACTTTTCCAAAAACTCATGTTTTTCATGAAGTCCAAATATTCAATATATTTGCAACACAAAATAAATTCACTTTAAGATTTTTCATATTGGTTATATCATACCAAATTTACAAATAAACCAGCAATTTCAGAGAAAGTAACATAGATTGCAGTTTTTACATAGATCTTATTACAGAGCAATCAGATAGTTCAACACTGTCTTATGGCTTGTCTTTAAATAATTTCCTGAAACTTTCAGTATGTTAAGAATATAAGTCCTCAAACTTCCTTCTCTTACAAAGCTTGCATTAAAATGTAGTTATAAACTGGCTTAACACCAACATCCTATTTATACTTTCATTTTTTTTTCCTGAAAATAATTGTGAACCTAATTAACTGTTGGCAAAAATATTGGCACTTAGAGGTCTACCATATTTGCAGTTGCAGTCATATGCTTGGATATCTGAAGTCATTGCCTGTACTCACAGGTATTTTTTATGCCTCAGGTAATTTATCACCCCTAACAGGAGGGTATTTTAATAAATGAAACTATTAAGGATAAACCACTGCATATATTCTACTTCTGTTTAACATAACAGAATACAACATTAATAGTAACTTGAAGTTTCCTTGGTTTTAAGAAAAAAACTATTATCTGAATGTGCTTTTTGTGGCTTAATGCAGATGTTATTTTAAAAACTAGGGTAATTGCAACCTGCTGCGTTATATGCATCTGGTTTATATAAAACTTAATAACACTTTTAATTAGGCTAATTTAGTCAGATTAATACCTCTGTGTGTGTCAGTACTCACAGTGCTGCTTGCCATGGGGCACTGAATTAATAGTAGCACACTGAGAATATAGTTGTTTATAAATATTTTTGTCTGAGCTCTGTAATGCAGGCCAGATGATAAAACACGTAGGAAGTTTAATGAGAGTATCTCCAAAAAAAGAACAGTTTTAAGCAAATGTAAGCAAAGCTGCTTTTCTAGTAGAAGTAGATGTAGCTGATATCAGTAGGTGAATGCATAGGATCCCTCCAGATCCCAGAACATAGGAGGTCTGGGGTCAGGGATGTTGGGGTGGGGGACAGGGCAATGGAAGAAGGACAGTAATGTCAAAGGAAGGAAGCCCAACTTTGTAAGGCACCACCCATATTAAAGCCATCATTGCTTCTAGGCAATGAATTTCTGTGAGATGAGCTCCAATCCACAAGTCTGAGCTTACATGATTACTGATGAAAGTGTTGGAACTAATAAAAGACAAGAATTCTTCACACTCTTTCTATGAGAAAAAGATAACATTTCAGCTCTGGAGATCCCCCTCTGCTTCACTTTATAGAAGCGAAGCATGCAAGAAGATGTATTTAAATTAAGTTTCAGTTTAATAATTTTATTTATTAAAATCCTAGACACCTAGACAAGTATTCCATATTGGATATTCAAATTAAAATTGTAGTGCTAGAGAAGAAGCCTGCTCCCCTCCAAGAAATCTTCCATTTTGAATGTTGAGCCTGCTCACTGGTAATAGCAGCCCAGTGATACACATTGTTTTGTTTTAGACACAACTGTCTGGTATGTTTCCTATTGCTTGCCAGTTCTAAAAACACATATTGCAGACAGAACTAGACAAAACTTTTTTCCCCCCACTTTGGATTCAACTAAAGAGTCTGGAATGAACTATAGTGGTGACAACAGTTTCCTTCTTAAAAGCTGCACTCCTAATGTAAAGGCGTAACATAAAATATGCAAAGATAGCCTCTATGTATAGCTTAATTAATCAAACTCACCATTTTGGGGAACAGCACCTTTCTTAAGATATCAGAGAGCTACTAACTGAAAGAACCCCTCCCTGTCAAAAATAAAAAACACACCACCTTCCAAAGAAAATAAACTTTCCAAAATTAAAGGCTAAATAAACATAAAGAAGATAACGAAGTTGAAGTCCCAAGTTTAAATGGTTAGTACTGTTTTTCTCACCAGTTCCTCAAGATGACTCCTATCTATTTTCAAGTGTTTGTTTCAATACCTAGTCAGAAGAGTATTTATCGCCTTCCTAAACAAAAGTTAGGTATTTTTTCCTTAATACCTTTTTTTTTTTTTAAATAAGACTGTTTTCTACAATTTCTTTGAAACATTCATCTCAAAACCATCCCAAAACAAGTCTGGCTTAATATCTATAATTTGAAATAATTGTATAAGATCATTATCACCTAACGAAGTTTCTCTTTCAAGAAACAGAATACATATAAAAACTGTGTGAACACATGGGTTTTCTAACATACCGATATAAACTGTAGGAGAACGTCCACTTCCCTTGGAACTGAAGAGACATGAGTTAATGCATTCCAAAATAGGAACAAGAATCAGTAGTGGCACGATGCTTATTACATTCATTGCTGCAATTGGCAAGACAAATCCACTGAAGTTCAAGTTGGAATTCATGGTTTGGAGATAATATCCTGATGGAATCTGTATTGTGGAATACAAACCAACTTCATTAGTATACCAGTTACCTTTCATGGATAAAATTTTACTATATTTTGAAACTTCTGTCACTCTTCTGAGAAAGTCAAAAAAACAATTACCTATTGACCAAATGGAACAACCATTCACGATAAAAACACTTTCAAATAGTAATATTCTCATTCTCTGCCAGGATTTAACATTTTCCACTTATTTCGTTTACTCCTCACTTAAAAAAAAATCTAAACTTCAGCCTGTCAGTTCATATTAGCTCTAACTAGGGATGATCAAATAAACTATCAGTCAACACACTAAATAATTCTGTTCAGTGCTTTAAACACTCTGTGAAGAAGTCACTAACAGAACAGAATTCCCTTTTCATTTGAGTATAGCAAGATACAAAGATGTTTTGAATTTATAATTGTGTGCTCTAGGTCAGAGAAATTTTTGGACACTCTTGCCAGCACATGGCTTTAAAAGCTACACGTATTTGGTCACAGTCTTAGAAGCAGCTTAGTGTGACTGACAGCCATAGCAGATATGCAAAGGGTTTCATTTTACTTCTGGAACTCAAAAACAGAAACTAATCATCAGAAGATGAGCAACCCACGAACGGCAATCATCAGGGTATGAAGTTAGGTAGACTTGTAAGACCGTCTCTCACTTCAAGAGCAAATAGCTCTTCCTGCTTCTGTGAGGCTACAGATCTGTTGAGTTTATTTACACATGTATAAAAGCCCACATTTGGTTCTACCAACCAATTTTTCTGCTTGTGTTTTTTGAGGAAGCTTGAAATTTCAATGCTTAATTCACCATGTGAAACACAGTTATAATCCACTCCATTTTACAGACCAATGGGAAAAAGAGGTAATGAGCAATTCAGTCATGACAGAGCTGGATGTAGAACTGATTTCTTTACTTTCATTTCTGCTTTCAATGCACTTTAGATTTCTGCAGTATCCTGCATGGCATTTCAGCATGACTGGTAATGTCAAAAACAGTTAGAATATTATTTATAGCTGTCTGAAAATTCAAGTATAGTTCATAACCCGGTTCATCAAGGGTTACCCATCAACAGCTATATTCAACCCCGGCCACTGGAAGTCTGTTCCGTGCTAAAGAATTACTCAAGTGCTAGTTCTTAATAAAAATATTTTCACTTATATTTCACCTCTAAAAAGAAATAGAAATTGTAAAAGGATGAATAAATTGCAGCAGAACTGTGAAAAATCAGAACCAAGCCAAATTTTGTTGGTTCCTCATTTCTATTTCCTATTGCAAATCAGAATTGACTTGACTTATTAATAGGAATTAAATTATCATCAACATGAATCACAGGCAATAAAATCTGTTAAGTTAATAATATTGAGAAAATATTGATCTTTATGAAAAAAACATTGATTGATTACCTAGTTTAAGAAAGAGCCTTAGACATAACAGAAATTCTGCTGAAAGTACTCTTTCAGTAGTGCAAATAGTCTTTTCTAAATATATTCCCAGATATTACAGCTCTGATTATTGATACCTGGTTTTGTTTTTTTATCTAGTCATTAATGCATCGCTTCAGCCACGGGGGGGGGGGGGGGGGGGCGGGATTTTTTTTTATTTTTTTTTTCTTTTTCTCTCCTTCCCTCTCCTCTCTTTTAAATTCCTGGCATGGATGGGGGAAAAGAAGAAAGAATGAGGCAGATGGATAGGAATGTAGAATGATGTCAAGAAAGTGTCAATAAAACAGTATGTGTTATATTTGTAAAAATTTCCTTAAGCAGCCTATGCGCGCATTTTAAAACGAGTAAGTAAAAATGAATTACTAAACCAGCTCAAATTTGTTATGCCAGTTGCCAAAAGGTAAGCTGCTTCAAACTCCTGCTTAGCCAGGATCATCCAGTCAGAAATTAATCTGAAGGAATCATGTCAGCTTAAGTAACTTCCTGACACATTTACATAACACACACTCAAAAGTGGAAAGAGTCACATAACCTGGTAGAGAGGCATTGAAAGGACTGTTTCTTTCCACAAATGGAAAACCATCCATATCCAGCATAGGTACACCAGCTGCATAATCCCACCAAAACAGTAGATGAAATATGCAACCAGAACAGCAAAGAAAGATTTATGCATTGCCCCAAAAGTGAGTGAACATTTGAAAAACATAATTTCCCAGTTTCTTAGAAGAATGCTGAACCTGAGTCTCCAATAACAAAAAGCAGTATGAGAAGCACAAGACTCCCTAGCACTAGGTGTTTCAACCAATAAGGGTGCATATAAATGAGCAGCAAGAAGCCACACAAGCTCCTTCACAAGTGTTGATCAAGGTGATTTTGCTTATTTAATGAGATGAGAGGAAATAAAGTATAATCTCAGGCAATTAATACTACTCTGCAAAGTGGTTCAGCTGGCAAATCAACAGTTAAACATGCCTGGAAACACGGTACTAAACACATTAATCTTTTTCAAGTCAATTTTTTTTTTTAAGCTGTTTACTCACCTGCATAATACACGTTCTGTATAGAATTTGGAAAGCAAACAGTGGGAAGAGCCTGGCAAGTGACTTTGTGCTTTCCACTTGAATCTCACTGTACTGACCACCATAGTTTTCCTTGGCGTGATCTAGCCAATTTGTTACACCTCCACCAAAGTAGCGATACCGCACACAGCAGGTTTTCAGTGCACTAACAATTACCCCAAAAGTCGTCAGAAGGGAACTGTCTGAAAACAGAGATATTAGCCATTGGTTTATTTTTATTTGCTTCCAAAATAAACAAGACAAACAAATCACTTTGGAATAGAAAATACAATCCAACATATTTGCCCTTATGTCTTTTGGGAAAGGGAGAAGAAAATAAGTCTGGATCTGTTCAAAAGCATTCTGTTTTGAAGTCATTTTATTCACTACTTAAGAGGAAAAAAAATGTAATCCAGCTGAGCATCCACCGAGACAGAAAAAAGTGCTTTTTACTAGCAGTTATTTAACACACCATGGCAATTTGTTGTTGTGGTTGAGAAGGTAAAGTATTACCCTCCTTTGCTTTTGCTTTCTATTGATTGAATTATGTTAGTTTTCAATTCAAGACAACAATGAAATATTGCATATCTACTGAAGTCCAGCAAGGAGACAGCAGTAGCAAAATGAGAAGGAAAGGGAGACCTAAACAGAGCTGATGGGATAGAAAATCTTGAGGGATGCATTTTAAAGCCAGAAATGTTATCTCAGGACTTCCAAGTAGCATGCAGTGGGAGAGGAAAAGTTTCCAATCTATTTTTTTTTAGCATATTAAGATTTTCCCACAGGTTATTGGGCTTGGGAATTGCTTACTTGGTCCTGAGACAGTAGAAACAGAAATAAAACATGGACAGAACTGTTAGCTTTGGGCTCAAAGATGCAGATTCATTTACTTTTGGTAAGATCCCCATCCATGACAGTTGGGGTTATAGCATGTCTCTGTCTTTCTGAAGTGTTTAAACACTACAGTAAGTTTTTTTTTTTAAATACATGCTGTCTAAACATTAAGGTGAACCAAAAAGATGGTAGAAGAAAAAAAAAGTCTCTCTACTATTTCTGGTGGAGAATATATTTTCTAGAAGTGTCCATCTAACACCTACAGTAAGTTCTTCAGATACTAAGAGTACCACGGTAAGGAAATTAAATATAAATATACTTAAACTGACTATTTGGCATTAACCTGTAGACTGTTGACATTGTTGAATAAAATCTAAAATAGAGAGCATTACCAAAACAAAAAGTGGGTACAGATTTTATTCTCTGTGACTGTACTAGGCTAGTATTCTTACTGCTCATGGTAAACGTTGCTAGAGTTTAGGATCTAGAATATTTCAAAATTGAATCTTTCAAGAATGAACCTGAAGACAAAGAAGTCTTTAGTCTTCCAGGGTGAATTGACTAAGAAGGTAATCAGAAAATAAGTGGGACTTCAGGATCTTATCAAAGCCAATTTATTTTCAGAAGTAAGAAAAAAATGGTAGCAGAAAAATCTGTATCAACTCAAATTATTGGCATAGTTAGTAATTACATGGTTTTGATCAGAATGATAATCTCTTGCTTCATCCTGCGTGACAGGCTGAACATTCATGAAGAAAGAATTAAATGCAGTTATGCAGTGCTATTACCACTCTACAAATATTTGGTCACAGTCAGAGTTGAAATTAGGATATGCTCAGAGTACCCCCAATCAGACACAGTGGATCTCTCAGACAAAGCAATGCAATGGCTCTGTCCTAGTCTTAAATATAGTTATGACCATCTCTTTTCCTTTGGATTGGAATATATAGGACAGGTTCTTCCCTGCTTATTCTCATGGAAAGAAAGGCTAAAATAGAAATAAAATCCTGACATATCAGTGCCTTTCCTAATGGATTAGCTGAGGCCCTCTTTAATGAAATTTCAGTCAAGTACCTCGGAAACATCACTTTTATGAGTTACAACTGGCAAATACATTATTTAGCTGCATTTCTTAGCATGGAGTTCTAAGCAGATTATAACCTCTAGTAAACGAGGAAAATAAACCTGCTTGACGTTATATTTCAGATAGCAACTTGAGTGATGCATAGACCTAATCTATATCAAGAGGTTTTTGCCAATTATACAGTTAGAATAAGTATCTCACGTGTTCTTTAAAAACAAATAAGTAAACCCCACAGAAGTGAATTACTCAGATTACTCAAGAACACAGAGTAGTTAAACATCATACACTCTATACTTGTACTGCTAATGTTTTCTTAAAAATATCCATGTCTATAGATACTAAAACTTTGAGAAAGCATTTTTCCTTCTCTGTTATACTTCAGGCCTTGGTTCTAATGTTCTGCTACTTTGACCTTGATGTAATCATGAATATCTATGCTACTTTATTATAATAACAATAAAGAATCCTATATTGCACCCTAGATGGTAGATGCACATTTCTTCCTCATCTCTGGTCGCCTGCCAGTCCTAAAAATTATAGCAGTGGGAAGAAATGCAAATGAAGTCCATGCTTGACAGCTAAACATAATTGAATGCATGATCCATATTTGAAGAGCTACCTTAAAATAAAAAAGGTAGCATATATAAGAATCCTGTAAGGTCACCTATGTATTTTAATAACAGTTATGATGAATTTCTTATTTAGCCATCTTACTGGAAGTTACAAAGTATATTGTCTTTTATTTTGACAATGAAGATAAACACTTTGCAGATGTTAGTCTAGAAATAGGCATTCTACAGAAGTGTGGAAAACATGAAAAATTGAACAATGTTCATAGGGAAAATTCATAGGGAAAAATCTCGACAAAAAATTATTCTGCTTGATTTATGGATGACTAATACAATGATTTATCTACAGGATTATGTTACTTCACTTAGTAAAATTAAACTAGTTAGATGATAAACTACTACAGATTTAGTCCATATGAAAGTTTAGCCTGGGGATAGATACTAAAGAATGTTTTTAGCTTCTCAGGTTGTAAAACCTTTAGTGAGTTCCAGTGAGCCAGAAAAACACCATTCTCCACAAAAAGCTACCTAATTTGATGCTAGCCTTTACAGTACAGACCTGAGTCAGATATTATCATGGTTTTTTGTTTGTTTTTTTAACGTGCATGCGTGCACACAGAGGGAAGGCATTTCTTTGGGTCTGTATGTTTTGACTAAATCTTTCTAGTTTATCCATCCCTATGATATTCCCAGGTACTTGGTTTATGCATCCATTCCCTTGCACACAAATAGTACCTGCTCCTGTACAGACAACAGTACAGGAACCTGTACAGCCTACTAGTGGCTTGAGGGTACCTGGAACAGAACCTGTCTCGACATTGCAGAAGGTGTACATTAGTTTACTAGATACCGTTCTCAATTTTTTCAGCCTATATTGAATCTGCATGTCTGTTGTTACAGAGGATGTCAGTTACACAGAGACCCAAGTAACTACAGCCAAAACAGGGTATTGTTGAAGACCTTATTTATATGTGCAAGTTGATCTCTTCTATGAAAATAATCTCTAAAGATACTTCCTAAGAGACAGTTGCTTCTTACCTGTTTTGGGTTTGTAAATCATTTCACCACGCACCATGTGAATTGTGATCATGGACATAAGTATGGACACAAATGGGATAAGGAAACCGAGGTTCCTGGCCACAGACTGCTGGATATAAGAGATACTGACAAAGACAACCGCTGAATTTAAGTTAATCAACCAATAAAACCTAGTACACACAGACAGAAGAGACAAAATTGGAGAAGCTGAATAATTTATAGACTTCAGAGAATATAAAATTTAAAAGAAGAAACTAAATGCACAGTAAGTATAGCAATTGTAGACAGCATCACACATTGACACAGAAGCTGCACCAAATTTCACTTCAATGTTTCAGGTCCATGAGGTAAACAATTAAACTAACTGTACTAGGGCAGTGGAGCTGAACAAATTATCAGTCTGGTACCAGAAATCTTCTTGTGGATAAGAAGAATTAAATATATCAGTATTTACCGTTTACACTTTTAATACCTGATAATGTAAGCTTTATGTATGCAAAATAATGAAACCACATTTTAAACTTAACAGAGAAATAACAATGTGTATAGCAACCCTTCAATTATTTCCTCTGGTGTGAAATAAAATATTTCCTCCTACTTGGGGGAGGTGGACTTAATCTATTTAGAACAGCCAGTGATCTAACGTTCAGGTACCTTGCTTGGGGTATGAATTGTTTTGTAGCTTTGATCTATTGGCCTGGATTATGCAGACTGGAACAGTGAACTGTGTACCACGAATGTTGGGCAAATAGTTTAATCACTTGGTAGTAGACTTTCACCTTCAGCCTTAGAAGTTCATGGAGGACTTTGATTAAAATATTAAGTTATTGTGAAAGGCTTCTGCTTTGAGGATACCCCTTTTCAGATATTGCACCATACTTTTGGAAAATCCTTGGTGTAAAATCTGCTTTGCAAGACAAAAGGAGTGGATTTGTAGAGCCAATTATCTTGCATCAAAGACCCAGTATCCACATTATATACGTTGAGAATTTTACTTCACTGTTATTCTAATCTGATCCTATAGACTCAAAGCCTACTAGTGGCTTGAGGGTACCAAATATGTCATTTTTGTGGTTAAGTGTTCTAAAAGGAACCCACCTTCTGCAGTCTGAGGTCTCCTCAAGAAAGCAGTACTGATACAAACTGAAATGTTATTGTGAAATGCCCAGAAGAAAATAATTTTATTAGAATGTCTTATGGAAATGTATTCATTATGATAACTTAAGTAGTATTATCCAGGTGACTTTTAAAAGTATTGTTAGCTTTTTTTTTTTACTTAATATAACAATCAAGATGAACTTGCTGAATGAAGACAGATCTAGATTTTAAAAAGCCTTGAAAACATTCTAAAATTGAACTTTCAACACTGTTTGGATTCATTCTGAATACTGAATAAGTATATATTCTGAGTACTAAATAATATTCCTGCCACTTGAAATGCTATTCACTTTTATTTTTTAAGCACATCGAGATCTAACGATTTAAGTTTTGATTTATCTAGACTCAGACCTAGAATGAGAATGGGCCAGTATCCAAGCTATATATTTTTCTGTACTACAACTTTTCAGGAGGTGGTAAAATTTTTCAGAAGCACTATGGAATTCTCTGCAAAGACAAGGTGAACAAAATAAACAGAACGGGTAGAATGAAGGAGAGAAGACAAATACTACTGGTCCCATATTGTCTGATTATTATTTTTTTCCAGAAGATCAATAAGACAAGACTACACTGGTAGGTTATCCTTAGTCTGGACTGTACCCTTTACACTTATTCTCTACTCCTGTAGACAGGATTTGTTTAGGTGGCCACAGCCATAGATCATTCTAGAGGTTAGACCCAGGCCCTGATGTGCAAAGCAGTCATCTAATTCCATTCATGAAGACAATAGATAATTACAAGTTTGTACTTCACTATTTCTTTTATCATTAACACAGTAAATCTGATTAAAAAAATAGAACTTGTCTAAGAACATAGGCTCATCAAGAGTACGCAACCACCTCTTTTCATCTATTATTTTAAAATTCAATCCTGTGAAAAACACCTAGCAATAGAAAACAGGCTACCAAGCGAAAATGATTATATTCTGAGAGGTTAGAACAAGATTAAGATCACTAGGAATATAACCCCATTTAAAAAATCTTGAGATTGCAATCAAGTAGCCCTTCCTTGAATGTCATCACAAAAATTATTTTATTTTTTAAAATCACACACATGCCTTTCTTAATATTTCCAAAGCCCCAAGAATTGATCCATTTGGATTCCCCCAAGGAACATTTTATTCATATTATGTCTCCTTTGTAATCAACACTGAGAAATGTCATTTTGATTAAACAAAATTCTGAATGGCTAAGACCACAGTACACTAAATTCTCTAGAGCTATCTTTCAGAACAACTGATTGCTTTCCAGTCTTAATCCCCCAGAGTCTTATTTAATCAAAATGATGTTGCTAATTAAGGATTAAAACTTAGAATAGAGTAAAAAGGAACGATTTCTTTTTCCCATCTCTCCTATGGGCAGGTTAAGGAGGCAGAATCTGCTCTAAGGAACTAAACAGTCTCATCCACCTTTGGTAAAGCTGCTTTATTCACTCAAGTTTGAATTTAATTCAAAACTCTGATATTAACATAATTGGAGGAAAAAAGAATAGCCAGGAGAGCCATTCCCAAAGGAAGAGAGATCTGATTCATGATCTTCATTGATTCCTCAGCATTATATTGTCAATATGCAAATGTGCTCAGTTTTGATTTTAAAAGTGTGCATGCATAGGGAATGGAAAGAAAAGGGGGCAGTTTAGAACTCGTTTCACCCTGTCTTTAAGCAGGAATCCAGAAGTTCCCACTGATACTTCTTTGATCCTCATTCCACAGTTTAACCAGAAAGTAAAGGTGAATGTTTAGTGCTACAAAAGTGGTAAATAAATACAAACATATGACCAAAAGTGACCCCTCTGACACACAGAGAGGAATAGTTAATTTGAAACAAAAAAAAAAAAAGATTTTTAGGAAGCATTTTACCTCCCAGAAATTTTTCTCAAAGTTTTCTTGAAAAAATATGAAATACTCCAAATGAAACACAAATGTCAAATAGTTTATCTCATGCTAAATCTTCACAGTGGCTGAGCTGAAATAATACAGCAAATCCTTACCACTGATTTTAGTGGTTAGAGGCTAGTAACAATACTTAGTTCCAATAAACCAGCAAACTACTGCTGTCTGTCACTTCTAAAAATTTATTCTGATGCCAACTTTAATGCATTATTGAATTTTGTCATCGTCAGTGAGTAATAGCAAAATATCCTCAAGCTATAGACATGTTAAAGGTAGAACGTTGTATTCCATTTGGTTTCCTAACAGCAGCTAGGTTATCAAGCCTGAATATCTGGACAAATCAATTCATCCTAATTCCAACTGAAGATTTCTGATGGAGGCCAAAAATAGATGATCACCTTTAGCAAAATGAGAACTATAGCAAAAGTTTTTTACAGAAATTCTTGGAAATTATTCCAAAATCTAAAGTTTCTGCAGTTTAAACAGAAATCCCAAAACAAAACCCACCATCTTGGAATCTGTCTTGTAAGTCTGCAAGTAAATTTCAAGGCAATGCTGTATCATCCTCTACAGATATTTAGCTAATATTTAGTTACTAACCAGTTGAAAAAAGAAAGAAGTTCCTTTGGTCCACAGTCCTCAAGGTTGTATGCACTTAATGGACAAACTATAGCTCTTATGCCTCCTATTCCCAGGCTAGCTGTGAGTAGTGCAAAGTAGAATACTATTTTCTGCTCTTTTTTTGTTAGCGTATGAAGAAGAATGTGTCGTCTGTCAATGTAAATGTCTTCAAATGGGAAAGCCACAACAGGTAGCAGGGCTGTGCCTGGAATGGGAAGGAAATTATTTGAAATAGATTAAAATCAGACTGATAAATTAGAATTTTTAAGCAATTATGTTGAAAAGACATGAAAAAAATCAAAGACAACAGAGGAGTGCAAAGAGAAAGGGTCTTACTCCCACAAAGATCTAGAACCTTTCTGGGTATCACTAAATATAGAAAGGCAAGATGACTAAAGGCCTCTGAGAAAGCACTTTTCTGCCCCAAATGCTTGTAAGGATTCAGGTCCTTCAATCAATTGAAGAGCTTACTCTGGGAACGCATCTCTTCACATTGTGCCTTCTCCATTGCCTGCGTGTAGAGGGCAGTGGCTCTCCACTTGGCAGAAGGGACCAGGGGAGGCATGTAATTTGCGTGACAGAAAAATGAACAGCCAAAAAGCCCCTCATTGTGGAACAAAAATCTGTTTTGTATCTCCTTTAAACCCAGACTTTTAATGAGAACTATAATTTAACAAACAAATTCTCAACTTTTTTTTTTTTTTTTTGCTGGGGTTGGGGCTGGGGGGGGGGGGGAAGAGAATTTTCTCGTTTTCTGTTGCAGCTTCAGGGAATTTTTCTTCACCACCCCCCCACCCCCAAACTTTACCGATAGGAGCACTGCAATGAATTGCATTTACCAGCTCTAGACTGCAAGGCAAGTCTTTCAGATTTGGTCAGCTACAGATTCTCTGAGTTTTAATTGGAGGCTAAATTCAAAATACAGCAATGTGCAAACACCACCAATGTTAGTGAGACTAAGACTATGACTGTGCATCAAACAGATCAGAAATATATATAATGGTCTATCAAAAAAATAAGTTTTCAATCAAAAGTTCAGTTTAAAACAACACCCAAAACCATCAAATTCTGTCAGTGTCACTGGTCTCCTACTTCAAGATGTGTATTGAAAGGACAAATTGCAGAAGATTCCAACCCAGATGCCCATGGGGGTGGGGGGAGGGGCGGAATGACAGTGGAACATAATAGCAGTCATTTTTCCAGGCTGCTTACACAATGGTATTGCAGTCAACTCAAGGGCATTCAGGAAACTAGAGAAGAAAATTTCAGGAATGACTTTTTTCCCCCCTTAGTTTGTTGCATGTCTAAACAACATCACGGCTGGCTACTGCAGAAGTCACACCTGCTAATCCTCAACAATTGGTGCAAGAAGAATTTCTATCTGCTCAGTTTAACCCAACAGAACAACCACCAGCTGTGAAATGCACTAATTGCTACAGAAGAGTCATACTTAGTTTGAGCAGTGCTCTTATACAAAAGATCTTCAGAAAAACAGGTGGGGAAGATTCAGAATATGCTATCAGAAATCAGGCTTTCAATATAGGTATGGCAATATAGCCTCTGTACTTACAGCAATGTTTGTTTATACTGATGTGTACTTAAATGCATCTTTCCCACTAGTCCAACTACAATAGTCATATACCTTTCCATAGAATAAACGTCTTGGTACCAACAGCTGGGAAACCATTTCCAATCTCTCTCTGAAACTGACTAAAATCTCACATTTGCCCCCAAACACTAGTAACAATGTATGCTTGTTAATGTGACCAATTTTAAGAAAGAGCTGCTCTGAATAGCTAAGCCAATTCAGAGGAGTAAAATTCATGTGCCAGCTATCCATAAGCCATACATGCAACTGTTTCCTAGTCGTTTTCAAAGTACTGCCTCACAAAATGACATACACAAAAAGCTACAAGACATTTTATAGAAGAAAAATGAAGTAATTAGCTATTAGCGAAGTTGGCCATGAGGCTGGAGAAAATTATTAAATTTCAAACAGTGTTCAGCAATGTATTTCTGTAATACAATTATTAAGACATTAAATCGTCACCAGGCTGTCACCTACCTAGGAAGTGTAGAAACATGCAGATGCACACAAGCTTGGTCCTTCCCACGAGGCATTCGGCAAGCCAGCCAACCAGCACTGGTGTCAACATGGAGGTGCCTACAAAGCACATATTGACAATAGCTGCCTGGTAGTTGCGATAGCCAAGTCTGACAGTGCAAAAGAGGATCATGTTGCAGACAATGCCAAAGAATGTGAATCTCTCACACAACTCCACCAGCAGCACACAAATAGCCTCTTGGAGTTTCTTCTCAGGCTGAGACACATTTCCAGCATGGTTGCGTTTACTGGGTGTCAGTCTTTGCTCCTTGTCAGCAGGATCATCCCAAAGCTGTTTCTCTTGAACCTCTCTGCTGTCTGCACCAGGCATGCTTGACATTTTCAGAGCGGACTGAGTAGGGCAGCGTAAGTTGCAGGTATACTTCTGTTCTTCTCCACTGCAATTAGCAAACTGTTAAGGCTCTCACTTTGAATTCCACACTTCACCACTACAATTTCTTAGGGCACCTGTCACATTTGTGCTATTACATATAGGATCAAAGAGCATTAAATAAATAAATAAATAGATGATCTCTATCAACATTTCAACTTCTACATTTAGCAATATTCAGGTATTCAATCCATTTATTTAATTAATCCATGTGGGGATGAAAAAGATTTTTCCCCCAAATTATATTACCTGTTAAATTAAGTGAATCCAATACAATATGTGCAACTCTATACATATGTTAAAGATAAAGGTCTAAATATATGGGAAAGCTAACGTTTCAGTGGAATTCAAATAATAGATCAAGAAAATAATTTGGATAGAATAAGATGGTGTTTTAATTAGACAACAAATGAAAAAGCAAGCACAATTTTTTAAGGTTAACAATATCTAATCTATTAGATTTGTTATATTTGGTTGAAATTCAGATAAGAAAGTTAATTGTAAAAATAAGTAATGCTACTACATTTAAATTAGAGAACCAAGTTTTAAAAGACAGTAAGTTAAATACATTACCAAAGAAAAAAAGCAAAACCAAAACTATTTCTCTAACCAGATATTGTGCTACAATGCATCATACGGGACAGGACCACAAAAAACACTCTCTCTAAACAAAAAGCAATCACCAGCTTGAACGGAAATTAGAAAGAGCCAAAGAAATAATGCTTTTTAATGCTTCTGTGGATAATACTTTATCCACAGAGAAGTCTGCAGATTTCCCAGATCACTTTTTCCTTTTTATGGAGTTCATTGAGATCACTAACACTTATTCAAAATACTCCCAAATATGAATGAGAAGAATTTTGCATCCATTTTGCACAAACATAAATGTATACAAGGCAGTGGTAAATCAGGCCTGCTTCTCTAAACAGAGCTCTCAACACCACTGATAGCACTTTTTGAAACATGATCTCTGCTGTTTTTTCCCATCCATCTATATAACTACTCAAGTTCTACATCGTCAGATCTATTAGGACTCCTACATCCCAAAATAGATGCACAATAGTACATAATCAGTATGAATAAAAACAGATTCCAAGATTACCTCCAAAAAAATCTCAGAATGTTGCTGTCAAGTTCTGGTTTACTTCCCTAGGTTGTTTCTAAAGCATCCATGACTCAAATGCAAAAAGTGGAAGTTATGAAATCTAGGTTTAAGTAGCAAAAGACGGCTCCCTAAAATAATTCCAAAATATATATATTTTTAATCTAATAAAAGTCTAAAGCTAGAACTCAGACACCAAATAATTTCTTTTTGCTCTTTTCTTTTCTTCACCACCACCCCCCCCCCCCCCCCCCCCCCCGAGAAGTCCAGCTGGAGATGAAAATGGCCATAGCTTGTAGCACAACCAAGAATTGCTTCTGTCTTCTCACCTGTAGAAGATGATGTGATCATCATTTGGACCAACCAAGCATAGAAATCCAACCTAAAAATCACTTGTAACTCAGTTTAGTTTCTCCATCAAAGCCTAGTGAAGCAAACTCTAAATCTAAATACAAGTGACAACATTTTGACTAACAGGCATGACTAACAGGCTTTTTTTTTTGGCATGAAGTTACTCTTATCTAACTGTTCATGAAGAAAATTATTTTTTAAAAAGAAAATATGATTATATTTTAGAATCAGATAGAAAGAATTAGGATAACTATACTCTTACTCCTATAGATATTTCAATATTAAATAGTCTGTTTTCCTACAAAATAGTTTTCTTTAGAAGTGTAAAGTTTACCTGTTCTCATGGGTGTTAGCGATTCAAAGTGAATCATATCATGGGAACCCCTAGAGACAGCAGAGTTACTAGCTAGGATGACTGTATCTTAGTTCTCATGTGGTTTCATTTACTCCAATTTTGGGTAGCAAACAAAGGAAAAGGAATAATTGGTTGACCCATATAAATGCCATAGAAAGGAGGAGCTGGGTGATTTTCATTGTTGTTTAGTTTGAATTGCCTTTGCATGTGGCTGTTATAGGTGTGGTAGTTATGACAGTAACAGAACACAATCAATAAATTAGCTAATGTCCTCAGCACTAAGACCATATATTACTTCATAGAACAATGTGATCTTTCTTGATTTATTTATTTAATCACTTTTGCAGCAGTTATAGGTTATCTAATTCCTTGATGTGGTTTTAATTGAGTTTTAGTTTAATCACCTGGCAATCACTTGTCCTTAATAAAAGAGGCAGTAGGACTACATAAAGTAAAAATTCAGAAAAATAGATTCAACTTCCAATATGAACTTAAAAAAAAAAAAACTAACAAAAAAAAACCTGCTGGTGTCCCTGTTGGCCAATATTTTGTTTATTATATCCTGTTTCACAGGGGGATAATGAAATTTCTTCTACTTAAAATCTTACCTTGGACAACCACTTTAGAGATTTTTGCACTGCCTGTCACTGCAGTCTCGGAGGACTACTGCACAGATAGCCATAAGTCAGTACTGGGATGAACAGGAACCAATTCCAGAACATGATAATGTTTGTTTGGGAGTTCACAGCATCTGAAATCTGGATCTGATGCTTCTGAAGAATTTTGTGAGCATCAGAAAAAATGTGGGCTAATATTTACCTGAATATTTGCTTGACTACATACTAGAACAAATGCACACAAAACCCAAGTGCTCTGTCAACAATGTAAAAGGTCAATTAAGAAACTGAAATGTAGTCATGAGGAGGTTGAGAAAGTTCATTTGTGAAATCTGTTAGATTAACAAATCTACTCTAATAAAACTGTTTTGTATTTCATTAAGATGTATTACATGTTGTAAAAGTAGTCTTTGAAGGCTGGAAAATAACATCTATGAAGTAACCAGTTATTAAAATTTTTGATCATATGAGGAATTCTCTGGGGAGTTCTGGAACTATGGTATCACATCACACTTGGACAACTTTATTCTCCCTTTAGTAATTATTCTTGCAAAACTTTCCACACTTTAATCAGATGCAGCTTGGAACACAAGCCCAGTTCTGCCTTTCTGCAGGAGAGATGTAACTCCTACTGTCTTGTTCCATGGCATCTTTTGTCTGTGAAAGTGAAAGACCAGCGTGAGAATTTTTATTTATGGGAAGACTATGTTTTAAGAAGTATATTTGTTTATTTTTCTTTTTGTAGTCATAATTAAATAGGATGTAGGAAAGATAATTTTCTTTGTTCTGCCAGAAGGTAACACCCCAAGAAAGTGAATTGAACCTTTCTCTCAAAAATGCATCGGAGTGCAGAAAGCTTTCTCATTGTTGTTGCAAAAAGCCTACTGTTCTCTGCTTGTTCTATGAAAGAGTGATGCAGCCATTTCTCCCTGAGTCCTACATCTTCCCTAGTCTATTTTCTTTCTCCTTCCCCTGTTCAAGCATAGAGTGTGGCTAAAGGATAGAATTGACATCCAGCAAAATCTCCATAGCTTTTTTCCACAGATTGCCTCTCTGATTGTGCACAAGCCGTGTTAGTTTTCTGGGATCTTGCTCTCTCCATCTTGACAACAGAAATTGCATTGAATTACTTCACAGAGGTGCTAAGGGTTTAATTCACTAAAACTTACAGTGGCCTTCTTATTCTTAGATAGAGAGCATTACAGAAAGACAAAATATTTTTATGAATAAGCAATGCTAAGCCTAAGCTGCAAAGGCAGTCAAAGAGCGGACAGGATGTATCATTAAGTACTTAAGCAAGTGCAAATACAAGAAAGTACAAGATGTGGACATACTGGAGTGAGTCCAATGAAGGGTCATGAAGATGATGGATGAAGAGAGTGAAGCATATCTCTTTGAAAGAGGCTATTCAGCTTGGAGAAAGCTCAGGGGGATCTGATCAGTGTGGATAAATGTGTGTTGTGGGGGATGTAAAGAAGATGGGGCCATGGTTTTTCTAGTGGTGTCTAGTGATGGGACAAGAGGTAAAGGACACAAACTGAATTACAGGAAACTCATTTTAAACATAAATAAACATTTCTGGGGTCATCAAATACTAGAAGAGGTTGCTCAAAAAGGCTGTGGAGTCCTCATCCTTGGAAATGTTCAAAACCCAACTTGACACAGTGCTGAGCAACCTGCTGCAGGTGATTTTGATTTGAGTGGGGGTGATGGACTGGAGGGTTGCCAGAGGTGCTCCCAACCTCATGCATTCTGTGATTCAAAGCAGCAACACTGAATACTGCGCCAAAGTAGAATCTGAGGAAGAGGGAAATGGAGGCAAGAAAATAAGTTCTTGTCCCATTGCTGGGTATGGCCTAAGTGAGTGGAGAGAAAGGTTTCCTAACTTACTTTTTTCTTTTTTTTTCTTTTTTTTTCCCCAGGGAAATGCTTTTAAAATTGCTGATTCTCAAACCATTGCTATAAATGAGAATTATTTTGGCAAGATTACCCTGTTCCTTCAAACTGCACATCTTTTATTTTGGGGATTTTGTTCAAACATATATAATTATCTATGCTAAGCAGTTTTTCATATGTTCTAAGGCTCTTGTCTTATTACACCTATTTGAAGGTTTTATAATTCATGAGTAATTGAATTGCAATTATTTTTCATGATGCATGGTACAGTTTTATATCATGTTGTTGGCAGATATTCTTTATGATGTCGTTTGGTCTAATGGGAAAATTAGAAGTAGCTCTATCATATAGAAAGATGGCTTTTTTGTGTCATGTTATAGTTTGAAGATGGCACTCAGGATATTTTCTTTTGACATATAGATTTTTAGGTACAGACTGAAATGAGATTCTAAAGCAGTGTGCACAGTTGAGACAATATTATCTGTACATCCAAGATTATTTCAACTATTCTCCCATAGTGACAGTTCATTTATATTCAAGTCCATTTAGTAGACTGTGGTTAGTGTTCTAAAATACATGTATAAGTAGTACATATTGGGAGAGTTTCTGCACTAAATTCGTCCCTGATCCAACCTAACTGGTTTCAGAGAGGCCGTTAAAAGGTGTTAGCATCTTTTTTAGGAGCAAATATTCATCAGAATAGGGGATTGGCAGCAGATCTCCCACCTCATTGAAGAGCTTTCCAAACACCACACTGCCCAGACAGTCTCTTAACCTCCCCTGCTGGAGCTGTTACACAACGAGTAAAGCTTTATGAGTGGTAGGGAAGATGACTTTGTAACCTAGAGATTAGGGTTGTTCTCCTGTAATCTGAGGAGAGGCAAATTCAAGGCTCTGTGTCAATGAATAGTTAATTATGTCAACAAAATTGATAGTCCTCAACAGCCAGGAGCAAGAAAGCACCATCCGAGAAAAACACAGTTTGGCACATTGGAGAATGGTAGAAAATGAGAGCTGAATGCTAAGAGCCAGCAGAGCATCCTTTTACAAAGGAAAAAGAAATACTTGGAAGTTTTCAGTTTTGCCTGTGAAATAATATTTGGAATCTCACAGATTTTCATGGGATGGGACAGTGGTCATATGAAACCCAGATCATCTGTCCATATGAAAATCTCATGAACAGATGATCACACAGAAGTTGATAACAGAATGTTTCAGATAGATAGCCATCTTGAAACCTATTTTGTTTCCCTCATCTGTTCATACACATTTCAGCCTTGTAAACTGATACAGGAAAGAACATCACATAACTTATTTATTCAGCTGCAATGCTGCATATCCAAAAAGCTGAAAACTGTGTGAATTACTAGAGACCCTATCTGTAGCACCTTGTGTGGTCTGGAAGAAACTGGCAGAGCTGATAATGCTTCTTCTTGTGAGGGCCAATATTTTCTTCTTATTATTATTATTTTAAATGGAAAAACAGAGTTTTCAGTTTTTATGAAAGGTTCCAGCATTGTCAGCAGGCCAAGGGAGGTGATCCTTCCACTCTGCTCAGCTCTGGTAAGGACGCATCTGTCATACTATGTACAATATCCTCCATTGTCAGAAATTTGCCTAAAATTAATGACATTGAAGTTATACTCCAAATCAGGGGATATATACACTATTAGTGTTTCAAAAATAGCTCTTATTCTTGCTTCTGCATTTTTTACAGTTTAAATAAAGGCAGACAGGTTGAAATTTTGTACCAAGCATGATCCAAACACAGATTTTTTTGGTTAATGGTTTCAATATTAATCTTCTAGATGTAGGTCTGAACTGAAACCTTGAGTCTGAACAGGTCTGGGCAGGTTTGGATCCTGATGTGGTCTTCCAAGTGCAGGCACTTCGTTAAGCTAATGTTTGGTATTTAATGTAGAAACTACATGTTTCTGAAGTGAGAAGGCACATTTTTTAGTTTCTTTGGCACACGGTTATGTCACCTGCATTTAACTATTGTCATGACCTTTGGCTGAAGTCCCAGCACACACCATTAATGAGCTACAACTAGTACAAAATACTACTGCTAGGATCTAATCCAGCATAAGGAAGGGTAAATATGTAGCTACAGCTATACTTTTAATTATGGAAATAAGAAAAGAAAAGCTCTGTTAGGGTACTATTGACAATACTATTCAGGTTGAGTTTTTCCTGTTTTTAATCCAGTGTTTCTGAAACCCTTGTGAAGAAAAATAAGCCCAAATAAAAATTATATATCTAAAACCCCTCAGAGACTGGGAATGAGGCTTATCCCTCATTTGCAACAGGTAGGTCATTGGAAGTTTCTCCACTTGCTGAAGAGGATTGTTTCATGTTACTCCCGTATGGTTAGATGTAGATACACATGCATTCTAACAAGAAGCCTTCTTCCTGCTCATCTTCTGCCTGGATGGCACAATGAGATAGGGACTGTGCAGAGGCCTAGATCTCTCCATATTGGCCTCTAGGATTTTTACAGCCTCCAAAAATTAGTCCAGTAGCACACAAGAACCTCAGCAAAAGGCAATGTCCTTGGTCCAAGCATGAGCCTCAACATGGAACTGGCTTGCCTTGTCAGAGGCACTCAAGCACTTACAACCAAACTATGGTTGCTTGGTGCCCACAGAAAGGTACAGGATGACCTTAGACACCAATCTTTTGTCACCTAAACCTCCAGATTTCAACACAAACCAAGTCATCTGCTGATTGTTTATGAGTTTCACAAATGATATACAGAAATGCTGTCACTGAATCCATCTAATACTTTCTTCCTACAGTTCTCCAAAGAGATTTTGGTGGGGAGGCTGAGTACACTGTACCTAGGTGAAAGGAGAAGAAAAACTTGGATTCACTCTTCTCTCTAGCTTTCATTAGTTAGCTGGAGTAAAACTAAGCTTATAAAAAAGCACCCTGAGTTGTCTTTAAGGCAGCATGTGTCCTACTGATTTCTGACATACTAGTTTCTGTAATATGCTAAAAGTGATTTGGCTATCATTTCAACCAAAGCATGCTTTTTCATTAAAGTAAGGTCAGTTGTTTTGTTTTGAAATCATCAATACGTAGAAAAAGAAGAGTGGTGCCAGACAGCAAGTTAGTAAAGAGGGAAAATAGTATGTTGCTATCAAAAGTATATAAAAAATAGAAATAAAAAAGTACATGTCTAAGCAGTTTTATTGCAGATGCATGATTTTAAAGGCACCCTCGCATTCTCAGTAAAGTGTGCTAAACTCCAGCAGGAAGGTGCTCTTGAAAATCAGTGGACATTATGACAGTATGTTCAGTGGTTTGCACTGATGATACATGAGACTGAGAAAATTTTGTTAACTCATAAGTATGGGCAGTATCTAGATTTAATTTCTCTGGATGTCTTGCCACTGAACATGACAGGTGGAAAAAAATAACCTGACAATAAATTTCAACCTAAACATAGTGGATTAACTTTTCCAGCTTCAGTTACTGCGTAACCTGGTTGATATTGACTGAAACAAGACTAAAGAAGGCTGACACAATCCTTGCCACTGGTGGAACTGGTGGGTGCTGGGATGTCTGTCCCAGGGTAGTGATGTCTTCAGCTGCAAAGGTTTATGAAAGGAACAGAAATATCTGTCCATGCCTAAAATGATGAAACCAATACATCGTGTAACTTCATAGCAGGCTGTACTTCTGACCTCTGCTATTTGATGACTTGAATGCACGCTTTTCTGACTACTTACAGCAGTTGAAAGATATCACTGCATTTCCAAAAGTATAATTACTTCAATTTAAATTCCACTCTGAGATATGAATTTGTATTTGTATTTTTTTTTCATCTCCTGCTTAAATATAAACTATAACCATCAATGACTGTTACACCTGCTATGGAGTGCTCAGGCAGAATGCTTGTCATGGTTGATACAAGAACTGCCTGCAATATCTGTCTGTTCAGTCTTCAAAGCATGGAAGTAAATTTGGAGAATGAAACCCGGAATAATTATTATTAACCTTTTTATGTTTGATACATCCTTAAGATTAAGTGTTGTTGGTTTTTAAACACTGGACTTTAACTTTCACTCTTAATTGATTCTGTGTTTCAGGATAGAAATACAATTGCTTACATGGATTACACTGTATTTAAAAATAATCCCCTGAGGTACGCAGTATAGTACATTTTGAACGCCCCCTCCCCCCCTTTTTTTTCCAGAGAGGTGTGCTTGAATGTGTGATTCCAAAACAGTATAATCAGACCAAATAGCTTTATCAAAGATAGCAATTCAAAGCTTTTAGTGCAAATGCTTACACTTAGAAATTCTCTTTGTAAGATTGTGTTTACAGACTCTGCCACAATAGGTAAAGGAACAAAAATACCTTTGATGATTTAGCAGAGAAAAGGGTAGTACTGAAAAAGAGATGAGAAAGAGTGGGATGCAAGACACTATTGAAAAATAATTGATACTGTTACAGGGAAAAAAATGAAAAAGAAGGACAAAGATAAATAAATTTGGCATTGGGTGCTCACATTTTACAATTAGATACGCAAGCGTTTGTGCCTCAGTAAAGTTTTGTCATGTTCATCCTACATATTGACCTAAAACCACATCTCAGTTTCTTAGATTTCCTCCGTCTTGCTTTCTCCTTGACAGACTTTTTGAAGATTTTAGATATGAAATCTCTTGCTGAGACGTATATCAAGTAATTATATTTGTGGCTGAACAAATGAAGGTGGAGGAATGCAAACCAGGTTTTGGTTATCACACCAGGATGTAACAAGAAAAGAAGAACAAAAGGATCCCCTGATTTCCTTATCCAGTTCCTCTGGCCAAATTGGAAAAGTCAAATAGAAACTTAGGTGCAATGCAATGCACAAAGGAACCACACAGGCTACAGTGTTTAGTAATGTTACAGTCATATCTCCAAAATGATTGCTTTTCTCCATGTGTAAGAGTGTGCATGAATTTTGGAGGTAAGGCATCAGGCTGTAAGAAAAATATGTCAGGAAGTGACCCAAGAAATCAGTCTGCACATGTATAAAAGGAACCAGTACCACAGCATCTTGCAAACAGAGTTTTGGTAAAGACTATGTTTCATTTTTACCACCACAGTATCTCTCTACCTGCAATACACAGTTCCCTTCAGTCCCCTTTGCCCAAACAAAGCACTACAAACATACATAAGAAAACAGTAAGACGTTAAGGCAAGTACTTTAGAAGCAGCAAGTGCTAAACTTTGGATGACCTGTGCAGAATACGTTCAGATTTTTTTTGTGTAAGTTGTGAATAGTCTTTAATTAAAGAATAAAATTTCTTAATAATCTCAAAGCACAAGATACGTTTATTCTGGGAATAACTGGCATGAAATGAGAGTTTCTATAAAACTCAGCTTTATTTTATGCAGGGTGTGGGAAGGTTTACCCCTAAGGACTGATTCCCTGACCAAGGAGATCCAGTTGACTTCCACCTTTCCCTTCCACTCTCCACCTTTTTCCATCATTATTCCTCTTCAGTCTGTTCCCAGACTCCTTCCTTCTTTCACTACCTTTTTCTTAAGTCTCCCATTCTGCATCCAGAATTGCTGCCTTTTCTTTGATGGGGATGGAGAGGTAAAGAAAGAGGTGAAAAAAAAAAAAGAGATAAGCTGCTGAGAATTTAATTTTCTTAAATATAACAATACTTTAAAAGTTGAATGATTACACTACTTGTCTATGTAGTATAGAAACTGACAGAATTATGCTTGTCAGGCAAGACTCCATGCAAAGCTTGCCTGCTTTCATGTCTGCTACTCCTGTGGCAGCCTGGTGCTGGACTGCCTTCAATCTGTCAGGAATTACAGATGTTCCAGAGCCCACGTCGCTCTAACCATCTACCAGGGTTCAGGCCAACAGCTGGAGTTTGGAACAGCTGGAGCACACCAGGATGGGAACACTGCTTCCATCGGTGAGAACTTAAAATTTTTGGGCCTTCTTCTGAAGTTGCCATAAACACAACTTCAAAAATATTGACTAACTCTGTCTCTACTTTTTTTTAACCCTTTCCACACTGCAGGCTGCATGGGTGCTATCTGGGATGGTTGGGAAATGGAGTTTTCCTCCTTGGTGTTCCAGTGCCCAGAGCCCCATCACCTTCTGATGGTCAGAAGTAGTAAAACCAGCAAAAACACATGTAGCTGCTGTATGTGGTCTGGTACATGCTTAGGAGCAGGGAGGGGATGGGGTGTATTCTTTGCAAATAAAAACTTCTGAAGATGCAGGTGAAGATCCAGCAATCCTTCCTGGGCATATAAAACTGTGATTTCAGAGGAATATACAGTTACTAAATACAGCCACATATTTAGCATATTTGGCAAGAGTTTCAAGGGATGAGGAAAGCTCTGCTGGTGCCAGCAACTTTCCATAATTTCAGCTTCAGGTTCCATGGAAGATATGCAATGAACTTATGTCTCCCAAATTACCATACCTCACTACAGCAAAATAAACACTGAATTCAGATATTTTTTTTTTAACATCTATTTATCATTGATAGCGCGTATAACTAGGACTGTCTCCTTCCAAGAGAAAAGAAGTATGCTTCTTGCTGAAAAAATGGCGAGCATATGCTTAATGTGATTGCAACTAACTGTTAATATTCAGGCAGCTGATGGAGGAAAAAATAGCAACGTTATATGCAGAGGTGCAGAGATGTTACATTTGTAAGATAATCTCCAACACAGCACTTGCAGCTCATGTTTATTCGCATACTGCAGAGGAATGTTTTCTAATCATCCAAAGAAGTTTACAGTGTTGTGTTGAGCTGACACCAGTTGAAATCAGGTCACCAAGCAAGCAAGAGATCCATAATGAAAAATGTTGTATAGCACATATGTGTGCTGTGCAAGAGGCTGCTGCTTCCAGTTTAGTAATGAAATCATGATGATTATTTTTTTTTTCCCAGTGAAAGATTTTGGCAGTCACACAAGCATGCTTTAATGGAGTTGTCGAGTCCTGAGAAGATCCAAGACTGAATCTTAAGTTTTACAGCTTTTTTCTGCTCGTAGTCACAGTGTGACTTTACCTCTGGATTTTGCAGGTTGGCCTCAGCAGGTATGACAGAGTTTGCCCTTCCCTGCGAAAGATGGAGAAAATGGAATACATTGACTAAGACCAGGTAGGATTTTAAGTCCTTGGCGGTGGATAAGGGGAAGAATAAGAGTTATGTTTCGGAACATGTGTATGAAAGTAGCCATTAATATATTTGCTATGATTTATAATAGTGTTTTAAATGCATCTTATCAGAGCACCAACTGCTTTTCAAAAATTTACTTGTGATTTTTTAAATGTGTATGTATATCCAGAGGTTCAACCTGATAGTCTTCAGGAGCCTCAATTTTCACAGGATATGTCTAACTAGTCACTTTTCAAAACATTGTCTGTTGCTAATTAAGTCTGGCACATTTCTGTCAGATAGGCAAGGAATGTCATTTCCCACATTATAGATGGGTCAACTATGATCCAGAGAATTTGTGCCCCCCTTGTAAATCAACAGCAGGGACACATATATAAATGAAGAATCTTAAATAAGATCAGAGGAGAAACTACAATCCTAAATAATGATTCACCAATGTTTTTCCAAAATCTCTACAAGCTGTGATACTGAGCTTTTTTATTCCCTAATCCAGAGCTGTGTTGACCATATCTCAGGAGTCATTGTAAAAAGATATATGAAGCTATATAGTTCCTACTCAGTGTGCATTTTTTGCCACTGAGGGACAGGATGCTTGTCCCCTGGCTGTTTTTCCCTGAATGTCAGTCAGGTAGATCACATAATGCAACCAGGTTCCCAGAGTAAATAACAATCTCTTAATTCTGAGGCAGTGTACGTCATTTGGAGTATGACAGGATCTCTTCATGTTCTTTTTTCTCAAAAATATACAGAGGACGTGCGGATTTCCTGGAGATCCAGTTTTTCTTGTATAAGGACTATCTGTCCCATTAGTTAGGTATTTTAGCATATCAGGCATAAGAAAATACCGTCCAAGTATTTTTTTTTTTTAAGTTGTGTAGACTATATTCTATTTTTTTACAACACAAGAAAGTGAGCTGCTATCATATGTCACTTTGGAGAACATAACAGCTCTTCACTTCCTCTTTTTTAACTCTCTACTTCTTCAGGCTATTTAGTACTTTGCCTTTCCACACCCTGCATAAAATAAAGCACACTGAATATGTATAAGAAAGAGAAAAAAACAAAATCAAATTAATATTGCCACTAGTTATGGAACTTCAACGTGGCAGGACTCCACAGAAAGCAAGCACAAGGCAGTGATGCGTTCTCACTGGCTGTGAACTCCTCCTATACAACTCAAGCAAACTACATGAAACCAGCAGAAAGGATTTCTTGGATTTCTGGTACTTTCAATATTGCTTCCAGGTCATAAGCATTCAGCTGATGTCCCACTGAAAAATTCCATGCTTCCACTTTGCAGGAGTTTGTCACACATTATGTTGTCCCCTTCAGTACCTGGCTGGGGCTGGCTGGGCCACTGAGGAAGAAACCATCACAAAACTCCACAAGACACCACCACACCATTTCCAACTGGGCAATGCACCCAGAAGCTAGGACAACGTGAGCCTCATAGTAATACAGTGCTTCAAAGTGACATACACCTTCACTTAACTAATAAACAAAATTATTCTAAGTGTAATGAGAGCTTTGTTAAAGTCTTATCTCAGTATACTTTTCTACTCAGCTGAATCATAGAATCATTAAGGTTGGAAAAGACCTTCAAGATCACCTGGCCCAGTCATCTCCCTACCACCAATGTCACCCACTAAACCATGTCCCTAAACACCGCGTCCAACCTTTCCTTAAACACTCCACCACCTCCCTGGGCAACCCGTTCCGATGCCTGACTGCTCTTTCTGAGAAAAAATGTCTCCTTATTTCCAACCTAAACCTCCCCTGGCGCAACTTGAGGCCATTCCCTCTGGTCCAATCACCAGTTATCTGGGAGAAGAGGCCGACCCCCAGCTCCCCACACCTTCCTTTCAGGTAGTTGTAGAGAGCAATATGGTCTCCCCTGAGACTCCTCTTCCCCAGACTAAACAAACGAGCTCCCTCAGCCGCTCTTCATAGGACTTCTGTTCCAGGCCCTTCACCTGCTTCATAGCCCTTCTCTGGACATGCTCCAGGGCCTCAATGTCCTTCTTGTAGTGAGGGGCCCAAAGCTGAACACAGCACTCGAGCTGCAGCCTCACCACAGCAGAGTACAGGGGGACGATCACCTCCCTGGTCCTCCTGGCCACACTATTCCTGATACAAGCCAGGATGCCGTTGGACTTCTTGGCCTCCTGGGCACACTGCCAGCTCATGTTAAGGTGAGCATCAACCAGTACTTCCGTATCCTTTTCCTCTGCACAGCTTTCCAGCCACTCTACCCCAAGCCTGTAGTGTTGCATGTGGTTGTTGTGGCCAAAGTGCAGGACCCAGCACTTAGCCGTGTTGAACCTCATCCCATTGACCTCTGCCCATCAACCCAACCTGTCCAGGTCCCTCTGCAGGGTCTTCCTACCCTCTGGCAGATCAACACTTCCGCCCAGTTTGGTGTTGTCTGCCATCTTACTGAGGGTGCACTCAATTCCTTCATCCAAATCATCAGTAAAGATATTAAAGAGGATGGGCACCCAACACCAACCCCTGGGGAACACCAGTGGTGACCGGTCACCAGCTGGATTTCACTCCGTTCACCACCACTCTCTTGGCCCAGCCTCCCAGCCAGTTTTTAACCCAGCAAAGAGCGTACCTGTCCAAGGCACGGGCTGCCAGATTCTCCAGGAGAATACTATGGAAGACCATGTCAAAGGCCTTGCTGAAGTCTAGGTAGACTATGTCAACAGCCTCTCCCTCATCCACCAGTCGGGTTACTTGGTCGTAGAAGGAGATGAGGTGGGTCAGGCAGGACACGTGCCTTTCATGAACCCATGCTGGCTGGGCCTGATCCCCCGGTTGTCCCGCATAGGCTGTGTGACTGCATTCAAGATGACCTGTTCCATCACCTTTCCTGGCACTGAGGTCAGGCTGACAGGCCTGTAGTTCCCTGGATCCTCCTTACAATGCAAAAAATTTCTGCTGTGACTCGGATTCGAACCGAGGTTGCTGCGGCCACAACGCAGAGTACTGACCACTATACGATCACAGCCATCCTGTGCCTGGCACCACCACTGAGCACAAACTTTTCTACTCCAGCTGGTAGTGAGGATCTAGCACAACTCTAGCCTTGAGCTGGAAAGATACTGACCAGACAGTGAAAAGCTATCAGCCTTTGCAAACCTGCAGATACTATGGTTCACCAACTACCTAAATTGTATTCATACAGCTCTTGTCATAAGAAATATATTGGGTAAGTTTGGGGGCAGGTTAACTTGCCATAGACTCATAAACTTTATGTATATATATATATATTTGTATATATATATATATATATATGTGTGTGTGTATATGTGTTTATTGCCTGAAACAGTTTCTATAAAAGTCTGCTTTCATCTTTTAAAGCAGTTCTGAAGTAAGCTAGATATCAATGATAGACACCCAGTAATGGGATTCTTTCTCTTCCTTTGTTGTTGTTGTTTTTCAGTAGAATGGGAGGAAATAAGTTCTCCAAAAAATCCCCATTTGGTGTTTCTAAATGCTGTTGAGGACAAGCCCTCTCCAGGAGTTTAAATTCCACAAGTTTAAAGTCCATTCTGTCCTCTGCCTGCTGGCTGCAGCTACCAACAAAGGCTTATTTAATGAGTGCCAATCGTGACAGCACATTTTGCAATGCTGAGGGACCAAAGGGTGCAAAACTTGCTCTGAGAGAAATGCCTGGTCTCCATAAGGGAGAGTGTGAAGAAAAAATAAAAAAATAAAAAAAATAAAAGACAGTATTGAGGAACTTCTGCTGGATAAAGGCTGAAAAATATTTTAAACCTCATTAGAAATATAAAGTTTGCCTATTTCTCCTGTTTCATACACTGTTCAGGCAATGAACACATATGCTGTCACATTCGTATTTTACGGGCTCTGTTTTTTTCCCCAAACCTTCATACCTCATACTTGAACTTTAAACTTGTGACAGTGTTATGTTCATTAGAATAAGAATCACTTGCTATTTCCATTGCAAAGCTCCCCCCAAGAGGTTATCTTAGCTGTTTTATAAATCATATCAGGAGGAAAGCTGGCATAAAGGTTGACAGCTCACTCTAGATAATCATTTCCCCTTCTCTTAAGTGACTTTAAGGAGAAAGGAGTGTGTAGCTTGCCAGTTCGGTTTTTAGTGGTCAAGCATCCACATGTAACTACCAGCAACATCCTGACTAAATTAACTTTTAAGCATTTTACTGCAGTACAGGAAAATCACAGTCCTGCTCATAAGGAGAAAGACTCAAACATTCATCAGCCATCAAGCTGTATTTTCTTTGTCCTCCCAGTGCAGTGCTCATTATGCACATTAATAAAACTAAATCCTGGGCAGAGAGACTGAAGGAAAAAAGAAAGAAAAAAGGAAAAGGAAAAGGAAAAGGAAAAGGAAAAGGAAAAGGAAAAGGAAAAGGAAAAGGAAAAGGAAAAGGAAAAGGAAAAGGAAAAGGAAAAGGAAAAGGAAAAGGAAAAGGAAAAGGAAAAGGAAAAGGAAAAGGAAAAGGAAAAGGAAAAGGAAAAGGAAAAAAGAAAAAGGAAAAGGAAAGGAAAAGAAAAGGAAAAGGAAAAGGAAAAGGAAAAGGAAAAGGAAAAGGAAAAGGAAAAGGAAAAGGAAAAGGAAAAGGAAAAGGAAAAGGAAAAGGAAAAGGAAAAGGAAAAGGAAAAAAGAAAAAGGAAAAGGAAAGGAAAAGAAAAGGAAAAGGAAAAGGAAAAGGAAAAGGAAAAGGAAAAGGAAAAGGAAAAGGAAAAGGAAAAGGAAAAGGAAAAGAAAAAAAAAGAAACAGAAACAGAAACAGAAACAGAAACAGGAAGAGGAAAAGGAAAAGGAAAAGGAAAAGGAAAAGGAAAAGGAAAAGGAAAAGGAAAAGGAAAAAGAAAAAGAGAAAAAGAAAAAGAAAAAGAAAAAGAAAAAGAAAAAGAAAAAGAAAAAGAAAAAGAAAAAGAAAAAGAAAAAGAAAAAGAAAAAGAAAAAGAAAAAGAAAAAGAAAAAGAAAAAGAAAAAGAAAAAGAAAAAGAAAAAGAAAGAAAAAGAAAGAGAAAGAGAAAGAGAAAGAAAAAGAAAGAAAAAGAAAGAGAAAGAGAAAGAGAAAGAGAAAGAGAAAAAGAAAAAGAAAAAGAAAGAAAAAGAGAAAAAGAAAAAGAAAAAGAAAAAGAAAAAGAAAAAGAAAAAGAAAAAGAAAAAGAAAAAGAAAAAGAAAAAGAAAAAGAAAAAGAAAAAGAAAAAGAAAAAGAAAAAGAAAAAGAAAAAGAAAAAGAAAAAGAAAAAGAAAAAGAAAAAGAAAAAGAAAAAGAAAAAGAAAAAGAAAAAGAAAAAGAAAAAGAAAAAGAAAAAGAAAAGAAAAAGAAAGAAAAGAAAAAAAAGAGACCTATCCCTTTAAAACTGCTCTGCTCCACCATGAACTGATTCCAGGCTTTTGAAATCAATAGGAATCTTTCCACATTTTTATTGGACTTTGGAGCCAATGTTGTCGGAGGAGAAGGGCTCACTATAGCGAGGGTAAAGTGGTGGGTCACTGACAATAGATCAAGATAGATCAAGAAAAGACTTTCTTGGAAGTTGATAGTGACAGCAGCAAGTATTAAGGAAGAAAAAGAATCTAGTGATATTGCTTAAAATGTATGCATGACTCATCTCCTAATTATTGCATCTATCCCTGAAATTGTTGTCTCTTATTTGAATAAGGATAATAAGGCTGTCCTTTATAAAACGGATAATCCTGAAAATGTGTATCAGTAACTAAGATATAGAGAGCTTATTTTCTCACTGTCTTGTAATACAGAATCAGAAGACAAATTCAGTTCAATGCCATTGGGAAGAATAAAATCCAACCCTGATAAAAACAATACCTTTTTACATGGCATATAATTAGACTTTTAAATTAATTTATTTTGGATGCCAAGAACTTGACAAGATACAAAAAGGGAGTGGACATTTATGCAGACAATGAAACCATGTGCAGTTGTTAATTATGTGGAACAAATGTTTTAAAAAATGTTTTAAAATCTTATATTTCAGATATTTAACAGCTGTAAACTCACCAGCCCAAACTGACAAAGAAAACAAGTATTTTAACTTGGTTAGCTACCAATAAATAGTTAATTTTACTGGTGTAGAAATAAAGGAACTTCTGAAAGTAGAGCAGTCTGAATCTTATGCAATAACTTGAATGGAATACAGCCAATTAAAGAGATACTGCATAAAGCAATACTGCTTGCAGATATTACTAATTCTCAGTGTTCTCGTCACTTTATTAAGCTGCTCTTTGCTAGTACAATATCCCCAGGAAGTAGATGAACCTTATATCTAGTACACGCTGGTAGTTTCAGAGCTTGGCAGTCTATTCGCATTGATAGAAGAGATTACTATTATCACTGAGCTACTTACACATGTAGCTCTTAAGAAGACAAAGGACTACACAAGACGGCACCCAGTAAAGTGGGTCACAGTTGAAGGCATGTTTGCAGATAGGCGTGAGGACGCTGAACAGCTTCTACAATCAACTCCTTGCTACACGATACTGGCGCTTAGTTTCCAGGGCTGTCAGGCTCCCTCCCTTAAATCTGCATGAAGATGTTTTAAAACACACAGATTCCTTGTCTGGTACAAAACCATTGAATAACCAGATTTTTTTTTTTTTTCATTATCAATAACATTAAGAGTTTTCATTACCAGTTGCAGAGCTGTGTGTGACTTGCTGTTAAACAGGTTTTATTCCTAGCTCTCACCTGCCACCGGCTGAAATGCTGAGAAACAGAACTAGGAGGCAAATACAAAATCAGTACTGTGTTTGCTCTAAAGGAAACAAGGAAGCAAGCTGCTGGAAGCAAGCTGAACCAAAGCTGCTGCATTTTTTCTTGGGCTTAACTTGTTTTCAGTGTTGTAACATGTATTGTACTAACTGGTAAACTGTAGATAAAGGTCACTTCGTGCTCCTTGAATGCAAATTCATGGAAATGAAACTTGTTAGCTATTAAAAAGGAGCCCATGATTTGGGACATGAAGGACCATATCTAATTTCTAGAGAAACTACCTTAAGAAGGTAAGGAGTTACAACTGGCTTTATTTTTCGTGGACTTCACAGACAGAGAAATACTGACTTCTACAATGAGAATCTAGTGGAAAAACCAAGCAGCTATTCCTGAGCTTGGCCTGCGTTTTTATTGAAGTTAAGACCAAAGTGTGTGTTTAACATGCAGGTCATAAAGAAAGAAAGTTGTTGCATCAGCGGGAGCTCCTGTCAGTGCTGTCTTAAACTCCTGGAGAGGAGTTTGCCTTGTGACCGGTGTAGTCACAGAAAACAATGCACTGTGGCTGGGTGCTGGAGTCAGTGATGAGCTTAGGACACAAAACAATAATCACTTGGGCCCTTTGTTCCCAGAAGCACAAGTGATGTAAAGCATCTTTCAAGAAGACAGAGGAATTCTCATGCTGGGATTTATTTATTTATTTTTTCCTTTGCTTTCGACAAAGGCCAGGATGGTATGCTCTTGGTATGCTCTTCCGCCTTTGCACTTCCCTGGCAGCTTCTGAGGATGTGGCTTCATTTCACCACTTATGCTCTCTGAGAGAGAGAAAGATCATTCAAGTGTGTTGATAATTGTTTTGGACAAGAAGTGCCAGGGAAACAGCTCTATGTGTGGAGGTCTGTTTCGATGAGAGTTAAATATCATT
This sequence comes from Anser anser, assembly GCF_964211835.1. Lineage (NCBI taxonomy): Eukaryota > Metazoa > Chordata > Aves > Anseriformes > Anatidae > Anser > Anser anser. The sequence goes on from NC_139720.1 coordinate 68,285,496, forward strand.
GTGTCTAGAAGGCCATTTACATTTTGTGTTTGATTTGGACACTGGAAATGATGTTGTTCTTATAAAGATCTAGTTTACACAGAATTCATTACAATGTCTGATAAGCCAGCTACATCTCAGCACTCTGAAAGCATCGGGGTATGGGTATGGGATGAAAATTTTGCCTTGTTTATTCCAGACTTACCTTAAAACTCTAACATATTTTGCATAGCCCTTTTGCATTTTTTTGTTATAGATGCCAAGCCATTAATATACTTTCCCACTTGTAATAACCTAAAATTAATGAATGAAATGTTTATTATTATGACCAGACTTCATTGTTTCTTGAATGTGGACAGTTCAGTACAATTTCTAACCTGCACGTGCTTGCCGCCTGGGGGCTATGAGTCATGTTTGTTTTAAAAGAGGCAGCACTCACAGACTGTCAGTCACCCGGGTTATTAGAAACAGAGCACTTCAAGAATTACTCTGCCACCTCCTCGCCTCTAAATATAGCTGGTGTGCGTGGGTCTAAGTGATTTAGCTAGTCTGAGAAAAGGTCTCATTCCAAATAATCAATTAAAAATCCATCATTTTAAGAACTATGTGGGCCTCAGGCCAAATGTGTCTTGGATGTAATATCTTTGACTGTTTAATGCTGATATTAATTATTTGTATTAAAACTCCAGGTCCTAACTCAGAATGGGATTTCTTTTTACTAGCAGGTAACAAGGCCTGTTCCAAAGAGCGAGCTATTTAAGTAGGCATGATGGACAAAGAGCAGCAGAAGAAAATCATCATTATTTCCTGCTTCTCAGACGGGAAACAGAAGGACAGATTCAATGACCTGCCAAGGGTCACATAGGAAAAAGTAATTCATAAATCCTAGCACAAGGTCTTAAGCCATGAGATTTCTTCTCATTCTTTAATCAATAATAAAATACCACAGATGTCTAAGTATCTAATATCTACAAAATTGCTCTAAGGTCTATAGGCTTGATAAAATTAATTTCCATTAAGAGCAATGGAATGTGAGGACACCCTGTACTGACCAGAAAAGTAGGCCTTGCATAATTTGCAGTCTTCTAATATTCTTTTAATAGAGAATGTAAAAATCAGGGATAGTCAAATTAAAAATAGAGGAAACAGTTGCCAAACCTAAGCTAAAACCAAAATAACTGATTCAAGAAGAAAACCAAATTAAAACAAAACAAAACAAAAAACAGGTCTAAAAAAGCAGACTCTATGAGTGAAAACATTTCTAATGATTTTTCCTTTTTTAAATTAGATAGTTGTTTGTCAGTGTTATGTGTTCTGTTGTCTTGAGCTTTAGGGGTGCACTTGGTCACATTTTTTAACTCCCTCATAGCACAAAGGACTACCAACAGAAATTCTCACAGAATCACCTACCTGAAGGATTTGAATTTCAAGGAAAACATCAAGAATCAAGGAACCTGAAATATGATCACAACAGTCAACAACGCTGAATTGCTTATGCCAATACCTGCAGGTTGTAAGAAAGGAGTTAAGCACTGTGGGAAAAGTTCATCCCTACTACCCCCATAAAGGCCACCACAGAGAGCTTCCAAAAATACCTGAACTCCTTACACCCAAATCTCTCTTAGTCTCTTTCAGATTTTTCCACAAATGTAACAGGAATCATCACTGTGTTGTGCAGTATGTAATCCATCCTCAGCATGTAGTGGGTATAAACTTTGAATCTGCCCATCCCCCTCTATTGCTTGTTGAACTGACTTTTTACTATTGCTCCAACTTAAGCCTGAATCTTGCAATGAGTTATCACCATGCCTTAAACTGGGCACAGTACACACATTACTGACGTTAATGAAATTGCATAGCTAAACATATATATCCAATGTAGTTGTTGTGACAGGTATGACTTCGTTTTTAAAGCACCTAGCTTAACTGGAACATGCAGCTATTGCTCCAGTTAAAATATCAAATAATAGTACTCATGTTATTTTTAATAAAACGTGCTACATTTATAGCACTGATGTTGCAGCAAAAAATGCAGAAATTAAACCATGTTTCATTACAACCTATCCTAGTCCTCCATCCTTGTCTATATGTAAATCAAACCAATTTAACCATCACTGCTGTAAGATACTGTAAGACACTACAGTACAATACTATTTTCCTCATTTCCAGTGTTATATAATAAACTTTGATTCTCTCAGGAATTTGCACAGGGAGCTGACCAGTATTCCTTGTTAAAACTATTGCACAAAAAAGCAAATTATTTTTTTTTTTGCAAAATGCAAAAAAAAAAATGCAAAAATTAAATTTGTTACTTTATAAGACAAATTGAGGTTCTTGGTTGGCATGGACTTACTAGATGGAAACTTTGTCCCATTAGTGTTTATTCTGATAAGTTATCTTTAACTGTTGTAGGGCAAAGTTCTTAGGAAATACATGCCATTGCTATCACTCTCTGCAGTTGTGAGACGTACCCTCCAGATAGGCCCTACTCATTCAACATCCACCCTATTAATCTTCTTAATCACAAGGAAAATTCAGGTTTAAAGAAGGTGCCACTGCTTGTGGCTGGGCTTATTCTTCAAAAGCATACAAATAATTGAAGTCTTTGTGATCCACTTACAGAACACTGGTAGTGATAAGGCATTTAGTTTACAGTTACTAGTTTGACAATTTCACTTCTGTGGAAGTGTTAAGGCTGCTTATTTCTGCAAGAATGGTAGTCAAAAGACTTGACTTTAAGTGAGTATCAGCCCATTAATCAATGATTATATTTTATGTGTTTCTGAACTTATAGTAAAAGGTCACGAAACTTTCTAGGTGACTTGTTTATTCCATAAATTTTAGTAAAGGAAGGAAACTTGTGCTGATGCTCATGATTGAATGGAATGTCCATAGAGTTTAACAAGACCTTCTGTGGAAGACTGGTAGCAGAAAGATCACATTCAGGCAAATCAGGCAACTGTAATGTGCCCTTGACCTCCATTATGTAGCATTAATATCAATTTATCTGCCTTGTCATGAGTAGAGTAGAGGGAATACTGAGTGGTAAGTAGAGGTGATAAGAGTCCCTGAACTGGCTTCAAAAGTAGAGTGGGTATAACTTCAGACAGGCTTTTTAGAGCTTATAAATCAAAGAGTGCACCTGAAAATTCAGAACTAAATGACTGAAGTAACTTCATGAAAGATTTAAAAAAAAAACATGGATCAAGAGTAATGGTGAACATACACATAATTTAAATATATGGTGCTAGAATGTGCCCTTGGGTTATCAGGTTATAAGGGAGATAAAAGGATTCATTTATGCTGCTGGACATTATGTTTGCCTTGACTGCTGTAGACTAGAAAGGTAATGAATAGACTGAGTGCATCATGCAGTGCAGTGCCAAAAGCTGAGAAAAATGAAAGCAGGATCCCCCAAACGAGGGGTAGTCACTTAGCTCTATTACAAGTCTAAGAAGTTAAAGGGGAAATCCTTCAGCCTTACCTACAAAGAGCAGCTGGTTTCAGCACAAGGGAGGATAGAACTTGGCTTTTGCCCTAGAGTAAGCTTAACGGCTGAAGTTTCCTTTTCAAAAGGTTGTCCTTCATTAGGGATGGATCGAGTGTTCTAAGACATGCTTGTGAGTAAAACCTCTATAAATACCTGAGGGGACAATGTAAAGTGGATGGGGCCAAACTCTTCTCGGTGGTGGCCAGTGATAGGAAAAGGGGTAATGGGTATAAATTGAACTACAGGAAGTTTCATTGCCATATGAGGAAGAACTTCTTTACAGTTTGGGTGACAAAGTATTGGAATTGGCTGCCCAGAGAGGTTGTGGAGTCACCTTCTTTGGAGATATTCAAAACCTGCCTGTATGCAATCCTGTGTAACATGCTCAAGGTGACCCTGCTTGAGCAGGGGGCTTGGACTGGATGGTCTCTGGAGGTCCCTTCCAACCTCATCCATTCAGTGATTCTGTGAAAAACTGCCCCATGAAAACCTGCATGTGGTATTCAGCAACAGGCTTCAGTGGAGCTATTGAGGTGAGACAGTTGTTGGTTTCTGGGTCACCAACATCTGGTAGACATGGAGCTAGAAGGACGCTGTATGATTCATGAACTTGAGCTTTTAATTGAGCTTAGATATGGAGCATAATGGGAAAGGATATTTAACATTTACTGAACACAAGGTCTAAAGTAGTTGGTCTTTTCATTAACTTTGTTAGACTTCAGATCACCATGTGAAAGATCAAAAGCTACTGCACAGAGTATGAAGCCCACAGGCTAGAAGTGGAGCATGAAATCTTTATCCCTGCTATCAGCATATCAGGATGACTAGCGACCAAAAGTCATCATCTGACAATTAATTGTTCAGGTGGCTGTTGAAACAAGCTCAGGATCTTAGTTCGCTTCCCAGCAAATGACAGTATGTGACTGTCGCACCAGTATTTTAGTCAGGTGTCACAGGAGGGATCAAGAACTGAGTTGTTGTCACTGACTAGTTCTTCTCTCACCTCTTCCTGTAGTTCATTCAGGTCATTGTTGAGGTGGATATAACAAGCCTTTCTGCTCCTGTCCTTAGAATAGGGAGGTGGGAGCAACATGCTAAATATTATCTGCCCTTTTAGGAAGATTGTCATTTACCTGCCCTACCTCAGGTTTAGTTATCTGATTAATCAAGTAACTCCCCACTCAGTACAAAGCCTTAGAAATTGAATTTGGCCAATGTGGACCACATTATGATTCTCAAAACATCCTTTATTTGTTTGGATCTCATAAACTATGGTATAAGTGGTCTCAGTCTGACTGTATGTACAGTGCTCCATACTGTGCATGACTGAGTAAGATAATTATATTTCACAGTCTCTTGCTGAGTCTGAGTAGTACAGTACAAAATATAAAATGATATAGACTTCTTAAGTCCCTAAAAAGGGTTAAAGGAGGTTTTGAAAAACTTCTGTTGGAAAAGATCTGTTTGGTAGATGATTACTCTGAGCTCAAACGGGCTATAAAGTTTCAAGAAGAAAATATGTAAAAGGAATGAATATGACTGCTATGGAATAAGTTTTTGACAATTGTTGTCAGTAAGCTGATCTCATGAAACAGAAACAAATGAGTTTCTTTGACAAGGCAGTAAATGACTGGATTTGCACACATATGCCTATTTATTTTTTGTTACCACACACACCATTTTCAAGCACACAACATTACAAACAGTAATAGCATGAGCACACACACACACACAGAGAATCTTGAGGGGCCAGTGAACAGAAAATTAAATGCATCACAAAATAAAGAACCTTTTAAAGGAAGCAGTGATGATGGAATGAAAACTCAACAAAGCAAAGGAATTAATTCTGAAATCGGGGTGTGCTACTACCCAAGACTCTCTTGGACTGCAGTGCCCAAATATGTATCCACCCAGACATGGTTTATCTGATAGCAGTCATGCAACTTCACTAGAAATACTAAAGTAATGTTACCAGAATTTTCCCTTGTCTTAACACACATCCCATCCCTTCTCTGACTGTATTCTAATCTGTATTTGTGGACGGTGAAGGCAAATTACATTTAAAGGACAACTCTAATAGTATCTACACAATGGCTCTCTACAATTCATTTCACTTTTTGTGTTCCACACTCCCTCACAATATAGAGATCCTCAGTATGTAGCTTCTTGTAGATTCTTTACTGCACCAGAGCTATAAGTCTAGTTCACAATCAGCACAATCGGGATACTTTTCCCAGGACAATATGACATGGACTAGGAAGAGGATTTATGTCAGGTATCTTTGCTTTGTTCTTTTCTTAGGATATAGTCAATCACATTTCTCCTACTATCTCTTCAATGCGTAATTCACCAAAATCCCTTATTTAGCTTCACAAGAAAGTAATTTTCTAGTGTGAAGACCATTCATGCTACCATTAGAGGGCAATAATCAGATATTGCCCTCTGAAAATATTTATGTGTGTGGAAATGAGGGTAGGGTAAATAGCAGAAGGAGCTCAGTCCTGAATACTCTTGCTGTAGCTACCAGGGTGGGAAGCCGTTCTTCCACGGAAAGGGACAAAATCCTCCTGTCCTTGGGGTAGTAACCTGGTTACTTTTTTTTTTCTTTTTACTTTTTTTTTTTTAAGAACGCTTTCCAATTCTCAATTATTGCATAGCTCCTACAGTCACATATACATACACATGTATGTACTGGTGAGTCACTATAGCTACTGTCAAGGCCTTTTTTTGTTCCCCTCAACTTCAGTGTACTCAATATATAGTAAATGCCTTTGCCAATAGGAGATTGGCACATTACTGCTGAAAAAAAGAGCAAAGTTATTGCTTTGTGATCCTTCCTGAGTAAGGAGAGGTACATATGATATTCCATGGCTCAGAAAACCAGCAGGAAGAAAAACAGTTTTGCTCCATGAAGAAGTGACCAGCCCTAGATCTGTACCATCTCATGATGTGGTGACTTCTCTCCTGTTCTGAATCCAATCCTCTTGGCCAGGGTGCAGGAGATGGGAAGGGAAGAGGAAAGGGGTGAACTCAAGGCCTTTCCCTGCTGCATGGCAGAAGGAGGCTCTGTTCCTACTGCTAACCTCCACTCCAGACAAGGCCAGTGGAATACTTTTTCTGCAGAAGGGCATAAGAGAGTAGTACAAAGCTCCTGTGTGCACTGTGCACAGATAAGAAAACCTTGCCCTAAATGTGAGAAGAAAGATTACAGAGGGGAGAAAACAACAACCCAGCAAAAACTGGCATAGCTACTAGAACTATGTTATTGAGGATGCTATTTGTCATCTGCTGTATAGTAGAGCATGCATTTGGAAACAGGCTGGCAATTCCATTTCATTCACTTCTCTTTCCTATTCCACAAGTGTCATTGAAAGTAAGCAGCAAAGTCACCCTCTTCATGAATTTCTCAAACTGAAATGCTCTCCTGAGGATTGTTATCCAGCTGCTATGTGATCTAGTCTGGAAGCCTGCATGTACCAAATTAAAGAGAACTCTATGAATCAAAGCTGTGAGACCGAGGTATATAATGAACGCAAGAGCATATAAGGCCCAGACCTGCTCCTGCAGAAATGAGCAGCAAGGGTCTGACTCTGATTTTGCTTATCCAGCTATAAATCAAGAACAACTTCACTGAAGCATACATCAGTGAATAGTGAACAAACAGTCTTTCAGTACCAAGCCACTAAATTCCCAACATATCACGCACTGTGTTTAGTATAAAACACTTTCCCAGCTTGACTTTGTCTGCAGGGTCATCCTGGAAGAAAATGCTAAGGAAATGTTCAAACTCTGTCTTAAAAGAAAAAGTGGTTATGATACAGTTGAGAAGTGGATTAGCAGAGCCTACTGAGCCCCCACCAACTGCCCATCTGCAAGGAAAAAGAAACAGGGACACTTCTCAGAGACCAAACTAAGCAAGGCTACTGCTGTCCCTTTGCTGTACTTTCAAATCCCTTCTGAGTCCAGAGCTGGAGGCAGGATTTGATGACCAGACAGCTACGATGAAAGCTATTAAAAGATTCCATAAAATTTTATGTGTGTATGAGCACTCTTTTTTTCAAGCTAAAAAGACAGTGCAGCTAAATATCCCTTTGTAGAATGAGACTTAAAACATGGAGCATCAAGCTAAGCCACAACTGGGCTATATGGGCCAATAGATTTTCACAAGGACTAGTTAGAATTGCAATGGCAGAGAAATAATTAGTTGCAACAGAGTGTAACAGACAAACGCTGGTTATCATGGCTTGGAGGAAAGAAAGAGAAATGGTATTTTTGTTAAGGCATAGTACTCATCAGAATGGCAAGGCTGAAGTTATGCAAAAGAAAATTGCCCATTTCTACCAGAGTGAAGAACACATGATTTTGTGATGTTCTTTGTAAATGGGACTGCACCAAAGAACATCACTACCAGAGAGAATAGCTGCATCCCTGTCTTATCACCTCTTCATCTTTTTAATGAGAATTGCCTGGCAAAGCACCATGTGCTAGGTCACAACTTTGCCCAGAGAGGGTTTGTGTTTGTGTTTGTGTAGTGACTGAATATGAATTTGTAGCCTATTACTGGGCATTATAGCATTATATAGGCCACTAAATGAAAAATGGTCTTTTCCCCAATTACCTTTTAAATCATTTGCAAATTATTTATTTATTTATTTGTTTATTTATTTATTTTCCCCAAGCTAAAAGATGGAACAAGACACATACTCTTGTCTTGCTGCTGTGGTTTGTTTGTTTTTATTTCCCATCCCAGGGCTTTAGGGAACATGTCTCTGCTAAGTGTTTCTGCAGCTGCTCAAAGGCAATCTTACTGCACAATACAGTATCTGAATAATTGTCCCAGGTGACTATTAAAGTCTACGGCTGCACCATAAAATCATGAGGAGTAATCTTGCACTGCAGCAGAAAACACCCAACAGCCAACCCTGCAGAGTGTCATTCCTGTTAGCAGAGAACTACTGCAACCAAGTAAAGATTCAGGAAGACAGAAAGAGCACAGGGAAGGCTTTGGACCTTAAATTGTTGCTTTTCTTGCCAACTAAGCAAAAGTTGTAAATGATTGTTAAATATTGAATTGTCTGTATTCATCCCTAGCCAACTGAAGTCAACGGACTTACATCGAGGATGACATTAACCCATTACATGCAAAATGTTTGTTTTTTTCCTTTCCTTCTCTCTCTTTCCCCTTACAGTTTTATATACTGCAGGAGAGGAACCCCTTTAAAGCCTAATGTATGGTAATACAGTTTAATTGTGGTTGGTTGGCCTGTTGGGGATAAAATGTACTGGTTCCAAGTCATTTTGCTGACTCTAAACTTGGCACAGTGCAGAGAGCTGGGGGAAGGGAGATTGCTAATAAAAATAGCTGTGCTACCTGGGAAGTCTCTGCATACTGCAAAGGTACTGCTGGGGTAGGCCCTGCAATTGCAGATAATCGATTTTTTAAAACAATGATGTTTGACTCACTGACTACACAGTTTGCCTCTTAACCCTTAAATAAGCACAATTTACACACAAATTTAAATCCCAGATGAGCATTATGTGGGCACCCAGTCCTCTCTGAACAGCAGGTACTAACTTTGCATTTATTATACAACTTCTTCCGAGTTGTGAGCTGGGGAGAGCCGAATTGCTTAAGGCAGGAATCTCTAGTCTTCATTTCCTGCAGCATGACAACTGAGACCCAAAAGCAGGGGTGCTTGTTTCCTCTTCCCACCTCTTCTGATCTGTCATTTGGACAGAATCCCACCCCACAGTCCTCCTACCAGGTAAGTGATTTGTGCCAGTGTGGAGCTGGCTACCCACAGCTCAGGACACAGGCTTAGGAGAGATGATTATTACTGATCGATACCTTGCTTACATGGAAAACTTGAATTCTTTCTTTCAGATGGTTACTCCACAAAGGTAACCACCTGTGCAGGAGTGCACCTCTCCTTGTCGGCCTTCAGCTCTTGTAAGTATCTCCAAACTGCCAGACAGAAGCAGCTCTATTAGCTACACGTGGTTCACATCACATCAGTGATATGCATACAAACATTGTGTACACAACTCCAATTTTAGATGATTCATAATGGGCAATGGGGCCTTTGAGCCTATTCACATCCATCCGTGATATGAAACCAGTTAAGATTATCAGTGACCAAAGGTTCATACCACCACGGAGCTGTTCAGCACCCTCAGGAAAAAATGAACTTGCTTCAACCAACAGTGCCTAGCACTTTTACTCTTTTACTTAAATACCTACATCTACATGAGTTTAAAAACCTCACAGTATGATTTCGGAGTGCTTTCAAAGTTGGCTTTATAACTTCACCTATTTGGCTATAGACAAGTACAGGGCAGTAAGCCCTTTCCTAACAGCCATTATTGATGAATCTTTTTCCTGCACCAGCAACCAGCCCAGGGCTAATGAAGTGGTGGAAGCTGAAACTAGTTTCATTTTCCTCCTCATCGCAAAGGTAACTTTAAGTGCAACATATAAAACTGGTTCTCATTCAGGCACTGCTGATGTTCTTTGGTTTCAAGCCTCATCATTCTGAATTTCAGAAATGGAACAGCAGGACATTCATCCTGAGTTTAAGATCATCAGAACTGAATAGCACAATTAAATGATTTGTCTGTGCAGCACTGAGTTACGGTGTCATGCTCTGAAAGCTGGTATTAGTGCTCTGGACAATGAGGAGGAGAGTTTAGATCTGAGATAGCATTCCTACACTGTAGTTGTTACGAAGTTGATGAGACTTGCACAGTTTGGCTTTATGAATAGATAAAGGGATTTCACACTTGCAGCTGTGCTAATCACAGACACTTGAAAATTCATTTAATTCTACCCAAATACATCCTACTAACCTGGATTTTCCAACTTCCAGTCTGCTGTGTAGCAGGCACTCTAATAGCCACAGCTGACATTTGAAGAACTTAAATGCACTTAGCAAAGTTCCAGCTTGGCAATAATTATGTTCTACCCATCTAAAATGCTGTATGTAATTTAAATTTCAGATGCTAGAGGGTTCTCAATTTCTCTACCTGCAAAGTCTGTCATAGAAGTGCAAAACCACTAATATGTCTTCCTCCCTCTCCTCAACATTAGCTTTATTTCAGCAATGTGATGCTGAAGTAATTAACTAGTCTGTGAAAGTGCGTTTTGAGATGGGATACATCACAGATTCCCTGTTACAGATTTGCCATTAACAGCAGCAAACTTTCCCATCTGTGGCTAAATCACAGCCTAGCAACAGCTCTGATAAAAAGCTGCAGCCCACATAGGAGAGAGGTAGTTGTGAGTGAAGCTGGGAATTGCTTCTTAATTTTTATGGCAGCTTAGCAAGGAAGTGCCCAAAGAACAGACCTAGAAACACCACCTCACAAAGAGGAGGTAAATCAGATGGGCTTATATTTATTTCTTCACTCTGTGCAAAGAAGCCTGTGCTTTCTGGGCCCACGCAAAGTTGAGTAACACACGTGGACTAGAATAATAGAAGACTGTGGTCCTCAAGAGTTGAGAAATTCTCGACAAATTTTTTTTTTTTTTTTGAGAATGAGTACAAATCTCTCTCTGGATGCTTCCTGGAAGGTTGTTATTGGTGGCTTTTTTGAAAATAAAAACAGTTAGTAAAGGCTGACAAAGAATCTGAGTGGATGATCTGATCAGGAGGAATATACGTGCAGACCTGGGAAAAGGAGGGAATCCAAAAAGAGGACTTATTATTGTTCTGCATTCATTGGGATCCTTACTTAAGTTGTGATGCAGTTTCCATTATCTGTAACATTTTTGCTTGTTCACTTCTAGGAGTCTCTTGTCTGCACAAATACCTTGGCATCCTCTGTTTATATATTTTTTATCAGCCCTGTGTCTTCTCTGTAGTTCACTTAAACTGACTGCAAGCCTCCTTGTGTCTTTGAAGTGGCAATGTAGCAAGAAACCTCCCAGCTTGGTCTCCAGCCATATAATTCTCTTGTGCCACTACAGCAGAGCAGTAGTACTACAAGAAGGAAAACTTATCCTTACTGGACTCTTCCAGTAATGATTATAAACTCAACGTCTTAAAATTCATTTTGCTTTATGTACTTTGACTCCTCTCTGGACTTTGTTCACTTTGTGAAGTGAAACTTGATAAGTCTTTCAGCTTTTATAAATATTTTTCTCTTTCTGCTACTGCTGTGCTATTTTAAAGGATCACATTTTGCTCTGCAAGCTGCATTTAATAATTCTTAACAAATAACGCTCTGTACAGGATTAGCTTAAAAGTAACTTCTATGGCATCTGCATAATCTTTTTTTATTGGCACATCTGAGCACTGTAATGATGGCGACTCTCTCATGGCCTTTACTGAAATATCTTGCTTTTCTAATAAAAAAACAATTTTACAGATCGAACAGCCTCACAGGAGCTGAGATTTAACACTCTTTTCACTTCAGTGCAGCACAGAACTTTAAATACCTCACCACATATGTCAGCCACCACCAGTCAACTGCAAAGGTGGCTCTGTGCTGCTGATGTATCTTCAGAGGCAGGTCCATTGCTGCAGTCTGCACAAGCAGGAATCAAAGCAAACAGTGTTCCATGATATGCTTATAAACAGACTCACTGAAACAGTTCACCTATATGCTTGCTCCGGCTCTTCCGAGAGTCTTTGGGCATCAAGCTGTGTGGGACACCAGTCTATGGATATTTCTCATGTGTTTGAGTATTTCTTATATGTCCACATCCTAACTTTTGATCCCTGTCTTATATGGTCCTTGTAGCAACTATGCTAATTGATGGAGGGAGCAAGCAACTTCAGAGGATAACCTTACTCATTGTCTCTTTAAATAGCCATCAAATGAGCTTTGTGGGACTTTTGAATAAGGTATTAATAATGTGTAACTGAATAGGCAAACATTTGACATGACCATTCTTGTGCTTTGTGGAGATGTCTCCTTTCACCTTCCCTCGATGTTTGGTGGTTACCACCTACTGTGGGCAAATATGTTATATGCTACTGTTTTCTTCTCTAAGTGAGTGACTGTGATTCTTTAAACAACCTGAATTCCACGACTGAGAATTGTTGTCTTCCAAATAGTAGCATGAATAAAAACCTATTGAAATGAATACTTGTTCAAAAAGCAAACAGAAGAATCATAAACACGTGCAAAGCAAGTACCTGTTAAAAAGGTGAAAAGAGTTGTTTTTATTACCTAGTGGCACTGGTGAGCAGCCCTCGTTGTGAACCCTTTGAATGTAGCCAGGCTGGTTCTGTACAAACACAGAACACCTCCTTCTTTACAGATCTCACAATGTGAAGAATGTTGTTTTGTATCAAAAAACAGCATTTACCTTACGCTCGGTAAACCGGGGAACTGTAAAGACATTTTTAATGAGGCAAGAGAAATACATTTTGGTGAAACTGTTTCTGACTCATGGTTACATTGCCTCAGTTTCTGTGGACATTTTGAGCTTTTGAGTTCAGATCTTCATGACTGAATTATTAGAAGAGACACGCTGGATGTGCATGGATGCTTTGGAGTCCTAAACCCAACCAAAAGACTGCTTATACCAGAGTAGCCTTCACTGGGTTATAACCAGTAGGAAGCATTCCTAACTGCAGAAGGATCCTTTCTTGCTGTTTTTGAAGCAGTTCCCCAGAGAAACTTGATAGCAGTTTGAGATCTGATGCAGAAGCACGTGAATCACAGTGAAATTAAATAGGTGTCAACATTTGATATAGCGAAAGTGCTTTCTAACCAGAGGGTGTAGATTTTAACAGAGCAGCACAAAAACTGACTGTGGTCTGCTATACTAAACATTTTTTAACACTTTCCCTTTGGCTTTAAACAGTAATTCAGGTTTTAACTAAATATGTACTGAATCTCAGTGTTCTTGATTTGTTTTACTCTGCAAATCATCAGTTAATATAATTCAGGAGGTATTATTTACTAATTTTACAGAACAGCTGTTTGAGGAAATAACTACATTAGCAGTGGGGTGGTGAACAGACGCTTCAGGTGGGGTGAAAATGTATTGTTGGTACATTCTTTACCAGTCTAATCATGGTGAATAAATGGAGCCACAGAAGGAGACAGGATGGAACGGGGTTGATCAATACATGCTTCTCCCTCACCTTCCTTGCAGTCAAAAGAGAATGATTACACTTATCTGAACTTAGTGGGCAATATCTATTCCTTGCTGGAGGTTAAATGAAAAACTCTTGTGTTCCTACTTTTATGCTGACCCTAAATTTGTGTCTTGATTCTACTGTCTCTGGCTATATGGATAGTTCTTCAAGTCAATGGGAAAATTGTCATGAAAAAGGGTTGCTCACATGAATGAGGTTTGCAAGATCAAGCCCTTCATGATCAGTATAACCCTGGGCATCAGGCTGATATGGCATCCCTGATTTACAAGAGTAATCCTATTAGCATCAAAGGGACAATTCACATGAGTAAGGGCTGTGAGAATGGGTCCCTCAGGAGCAACTACCACCATAGTTATGTATCTAACCTCACTTAGATCACAGCAGTTTTCAAATGTTGCACAGGCACTTTGTGCTGCTACCGAACTTTAAGAGAAAATAGACCTTGAGCACAAGTTCACTTCTGCTTTACTATGGCCCCGATTTTGCACTCTATTTAGACTCCTCTTCCCCCAACTCTTAAGGAGTCAGTTTGCGAGAAATATTGGCTTCGGTTCTTGTTTCTTTTCCTTCCTTCCTTCCTCCCTTCCCTTTCCCTTTTTTTCTTTCCCCGTCTTTTTTTTTTTTTACTTTTTTTTTCTCTTTTCCTTTCTTTTTTTTTTTTCTCTTTCATCCTTCTCCCTGCCTTCTTCTCTCTCTCCTCTCCTCATAACTTCTTTCTGTACCTTCCTTATAACTAGGGGAATTCCATGGTGTTAGGAAAAAAATGTTGGCCTCAAAATTCAAAGACTGGGAATGTATAAGCTTTCTGTTTCAGAAGTGTTTGTTAAGATAACACAAGTCAATCTAAATTTGCAGAATCCATAAAACAGAAAAGAGAAATCCAAAGGAAACAGTGATTTTTGTAGAATTTCTAGCTGCATTTCTGCATCTCTTAATATCCTCCCTATATCTACTGAAAATGGCCTTTCTCCTGGCATTCTTGTATCTCCAGGTCTGGTTCTGAGAACTGCATATAAATCAGTCACCAGCTTTTCTTCTCAAGTATAATAATGTGAGTTTAGTTTAACTCTGTTTAACTTAGTAAGTTTGCCTTCTTTTTAAACCTGCTTCAGATAAAGAAGAGTATCAATCAGAAAAACAAGAATTGATAGAAAATAAATATATTTCTATCGTAGTAGGACTAATTAGACGATGTGATTGGGATATACTATGTTTTAGGTTGTGTATAGATATTTTTGAAGATACAATTTCTGCCTTGAAGTAACAGCTAGGAGCGGCTGAAACATTTCCAGATTTCTAATAAATACATTCCCTAGGAAAGGAAATTTTGCAGATTTTCCTTTCTCTTACCTATTCACATTCATGCGACTTGTTCTGTTGACTTCAACTGAAATACTATTTACTGTGTCACTAGTGGGAACAAAGGTTGTTGAACCCAGCTCCTACGGCACTTAAAAACAGTTCCAAAGCTACAGTCCTTGCTCAACTGAGTTTTGCTGTTTCATGGTTGATATGAAGTCTCAGAAGGTCTGCATACACAGGTACGTAAGTAACACGAATCATAGAAGTAGCCTCAATGAACACTGAATATATGTATGCAAGACTAGTTTTTCATAATGATGCAGCTTTAAATATGATATCCCCTTCCTCCTTTACACGTATCTACATATACTACTTCTGAAATTTTTACTGTGCGCCTGCCTACATTTGTCTACATCTTCATCGCTCTTGTTTACATAATCTGCTTAGTCACAAACATCATTCAGTTACGAGAAGTGCCCTGAAGGTTGTGCCATTTTCTCTGCAGAAGCAGAGGGAGGTTTGAACACCCCATTTCCTTCTTTCATCACATTCTGGTGTGTTGGGAGAAGTCCTTGCCCAACAGTGAAGTTCCTTTATTGTTAGGTTTTGCAAAACAGCATGATTAACTGTAATAGCACTGATGGTTTTGCAACATAAATAGTTTGGTAAAAGTTCAGATCCACCAAAATAACACAGGCGCTGAAATCACCGAGATTTTTCATAGAATCATAGAACCATAAAGGTTGGAAAAGACCTTCAAGATTATCTCACCCAACTACCAATGTCACCCACTAAACCATGTCCCTAAACACCACGTCCAACCTTTCCTTAAAGACTCCCAGGGACGGTGACTCCACCACCTCCCTGGGCAATCCTTTCCAATGCCTTACTACTCTTTCTGAGAAGAAATGTCTCTCCTAATTTCCAACCTAAACCTCCCCTGGCGCAACTTGAGGCCATTCCCTCCAGTCCTATCACTGATCATCTGGGAGAAGAGGCTGACCCCCAGCTCCCCACAACTTCCTTTCAGGCAGTTGCACAGAGCAATAAGGTCTCTCCTCTTCTCCAGACTAAACAACCCCAGTTCCCTCTGCCGCTCCTCACAGGACTTGTGTTCTATGCCCTTCACCAGCTTCACAGCCCTTCTTTTTGGTGCTTTCAGTATTTTTTCAAGCAACCTTCAAGACCACTTAGCAACTTGTGTAATCGCTGAACACAGTGCCTGATGATGAAGTCTGCCTGGGTTGCAATCTTTGCCTTCCCTCCAGGGTTTTAAAAGCCTTTAAGACCATGAGTGTTCAAACCAGAGGGCTTTCCCTTTGCTTTCTCCCATGGTTTTCTTCCAACTAACCTCCGGGAGGGCCGAGGCCTAAACCCGGCCTCAGCGGGTTCACCGAATCCCGCGGAGCCACCAGGCGAGCTCTGGGGCCCCCAGACACATCCGCCGCCGACCCCTCACTGGTGGCGGAGCACGGCCCTCAGCCCCCCGGGGGCCAAACTGCCGCCCAGCTCCGGACCCGCCTCCACCGCCGCGCCCGCTGGGGCGAGGCGAGGCGGGGCCCTGCGGCCAGCCAGGGTTCAGCGAGCGGCCGGGAGCAGCAGGGCGGCGGCGCCGGGCGCGCTCTCTTCGAGGGGACCCGGGCGAGGTGCGTGGGCGCTGCGAGATGGCGGCGCCGCGGCCGGGCGGGAGCGGAAGGTTCCCCCCGGGGCCGCCGCCTTCCGGGGCCGTGCTCGGAGAAAGGCAGCGGGGTTTGCTCGGGGATAGCCCGGGAGCGGGGTGAGGGGCTCGTTGGGTACTGGCTGGGGAGAGTGGGGAAGTCGCCTCCCTCTGAGGAGCCCTCGGGGCTGGGGGAGGTGGGGGAGGTGTTGGCTGCCACCCCCTGTCCCCTAGGCTGCCCCCCCGAGCTGGGGAGGAGTTGCTCGGCCTGGGCTAAGGAGCGCCTAGGGCGTGTTGAAACTTCCCGATTTCTTTCTTTTTAAAGGGCGCAGTTTCTCTTTGGACGCTTGCAGCAGCCGAAACGTGCTTTGAATTCACAGCTGCGGACGGCACAGGTTTGCTAGGGAAGCCCCGTGACTTCAGCGTGGCCGCGGGGGTTTTGTTATGGATTGAGTTTTGAAGGCGGGTTACATTATTACAGTTTATGGAAGGGGTGGGTGTAGTGTCAGAGCTTAAGGATGAAACGGGGAAGAACACAGCATGTATTTCTGAGAAGCTGGACTTGCTATCAGCCTTTGAAAAGTAGTGTTTTAACAAATGAACAACACAAGGCCATCCCAGCTGGTATTTAGCTGATATTGCCAATTACAACTGCATAGGGAAGGCCTAGTCTGTCAGCATTGGGACAAAAATCATGTGTAATGTGAATATTAACATAGTTAGGTTCCCAGTGAGGGCAACGTGGCTGAACTATCTTCCCCTCTGTGCTTTTAAGAGCCTGTACGTGGGATTCAAACTTTGACTTCTGAATTTTGCATTCACACCACAATGTGGTATTACATTTACAGATCAGTCTGCTGATAGTTTTAGTAAGCATATGCCTTTAAACCCTGACCTGTTATACAAGGTAAGGTTTATTTTGGCTTTTCTGCTGATGAATTCTTTGTCTTCAGTGAGGTTTTGATCTTCCCTTTTTGTAGTGAAGACAAGGCCTTGAGAATTAGAATTTAGGAGAATTAGAAGAGGATAACCCTAGAAGTAGGGAAAATGGATAAATATGGTTTAGTTCCAGCAGGTGAAAAAAGAGACCTTGGTGAACAGTTTTTCATGACTTTACATAGTTCTTGGATATATTTTTAATGTGCCTTTCAAATTCAGTGGGGGAAAAATGCTCCGAAGCCACAGATTTACTTTTTTTTTTTTTTTTAAACCATGCATACTTTTTGCCGTGATACTAAGTTAAAAATGACAGTGTCTATTCATTGCTGAGAAAAACCTTTGCCAGGTTGCTGGTTGTTTTCAGAACTGCTGGGCTGCAGTGGGAGTAGAAAGAGTTGCTCTGAGTTTCCCATAATCCCTAGATCCAGTGCTTGGCCCAGTGACCGAAGCACTCTTTTGTAAAGAATAAAGGAAGGAGCAAAATCCCATCCCCACATCTAGACATGTTCAGGCAAGGCTAGATTTGCATCACCGAGCAAACAGCTGCTTACCTATGTCCTGCTCACTTCGTCACCGAGGATGTACCTTCAGAACAAGAGTCTTCTGCTGTGCACAGCTAGTCCAGTTTCCCTTGTTTGGTTGTTGCTGGCAGTGACTACATGCTGAAGGCAAAATGAGTGAATGTTAGATCTGTACATAACTTTAACTTTTTAATGTTAAAATATTATAGGAAATTTTGAAGTTAGCTGTGACAAAAAAAGGTAATTTTGTTTTGGTCTCAGAATGAATGAAGTAGCTGTGAGCTAAGAAATACTAGTTATATGGATTCCTACTCACTAAATGCATGATTAAAGCAGCTGGTGAGGCAAAAGCCTCGCTCCGTGCAGAGCACAGATTGGATGTGCAAGTGGACATGCTTTTCATTTTATATGCATTCAGTCCTCAAAACTTTCTTAACTTGATGGTGTTGATAAAAGATACCGCCTCCATATGATGGTGGGTTTGGTACAGCCTCACTGGAAAGAGACTTCATTAGCTTAAACCTCCCTTGATAAAAGCATAAATAGTTCTCTGCTTTTTGTCATTACAACTTAATCTTTGCCCGTGAATCATGCTAAAAGCAATTTTTAAGAACTAGGTCTCAAAGGAAGAAAATGCATGTTTAACTCAGTTTGATCGCAAGTTATTGCTGGGTGGGAAGATATTGGCTAGTTTGAAAGCTGAAATGCAATTATAATTGTGTCATTTTACAAAAAAGGTAGGCAATACTAATTTTCCTCTTTAAACACTCTACTACATACAGTATGTCATCACACTCTTTCTATTCTGGTAATTGCTTAGGGAAATTCACTAGTTCAAATGACTTGGTCTAAAATTGGCTTTTGTTACTTGGAAAGTGTACTAGTTTCTTTGGCTAAATTTTGTTTGTGTGATTATGCTAAGTATTTTGCTTGTTTAAAAAAATAATTTTAAAATAATATTTTGAAAAATATTTTTTTCAGAGAGCCAAAGTTGTGTTGTCACTGCAGTGATGCTAAAATGAGCTGTTTTGTTGTCAGAACTTTGGGCTTCTCTAATGTTAGTCTAACTTCAATATTTTTAAGGGTCATCAGTGAGAAGCGGAGAAATGGCTAAACTTACCCAGCTAATTGACAATGAAGTCTTCCGCGCCTATGCTACCTATGCAACTATTGTTCTCCTAAAAATGATGCTAATGAGTCTTATAACTGCATACTTCAGAATCACGAGAAAGGTAAGAAGTTGGGATTGTTGTCTGGTAGAAGAGCTTGGAATCTGTATTGAAATACAGAGATATCACAGGCATCTCTTTTCACCTTTCAAATACAGCTGCTTTTCTTTCTTTTTTGTTTCAACTTTCTCTTCTTTGCCTCCCCTAATGATATGCTGGATTTGGCCAGCTGGTGCTTTATTGCTATCAAATGGAGAATGTTTTTAACCTAACTGTAAGATATTTATGAGACTGTCTCTTGCAGTCGCATTTGACTTACGCTACTCTTCTAAAACATATCTATTCTTTTTAAATTAGAAGTTTTCAGAACTGTAATTTCCACTGTCTTGTGGATAATGCTGGTGTCCAGGCTACCCAATTTATAAAGAAAATAAAACATGATATGAAGCTGTGTTAAGTGAATAACCAACCAGTAGGGTCAGAGAGGGGATATGAGTTATATTTGTATGCTTCTATAACCCTTTCATCCAGTAATTTCAAAGCTTTTTACATTCCCTAATTGTTTTAGCCTTCCCATTTCACATAGATCTTAAAAAAAAAAAAAAAAATTCAAAAATGAGTGGCAGGCTGAAAGTTTATGTGGATTGATGGATAGTCTGGATAAGTGTATGAAAGATCGAGTGAGGATTGCTAAATAATGTAGAAGCTAAATGATGTAATGCTAAATAATCTAGCTTAGGAGAGGGTGCCCATGGGAAGCATCACGTTGTGTTTGCAATGTTCTTGGTGATCTCTAAGTATCTGCTACTGGCCACCCTTGGAAACGCTTGGTCCTGAGATGAAAGAGCCCTGGGTTTGCCCCGTATGACTGTTCTTGTGAGATTTGCTTCTGCAAGACAGCATGTGCTTCAGAGAGTTTGTTGCAGTCCCTTAGTTGAAATGCTGCTTTTTATACCTGCTGGTTGAAAGAGAAAACAGCTCAATTATTCTGTTGTTTGTGATGTTACACAGTACCTCTGAGGTCCTAGTAGTATGGCATTTGAGCAACTGCTGATTTCAGATGGTTTTCTAGGTCTTTGGCACAGCTGAATGTTGAGTCTAGTAGACCACACACACTCACATGTTCAAAACAGAACACAGATTTCTGTGATTTCTGTGTTGTAACCTTATTTCCTTTTGCTCTAGAAGCAGGTCAGCTGTATGATCCTATATGTAGATCTAATGAAGTCCTGTATTAATGCTCATACTGTGTTGTGATCCATATGTGTGCAGATAGCAATAGGGCTTTCATTAATTTGGGGTAATTGCTTTTCTTATGATGGACAGTGATATTAAAAACAAATAAGTAAAGTTCTTTTCATTTCTTATTTAAAACAAAAAAAGTCTTTAAAAGAAAATAGACTAAAGAAGTATTAAGAGAAAATGGAGGAAAGCAGTGGAGCAAGGGAAGGTAGGGTGTTGCTGACACTGTTAATGTCTCCAGAATTTTGAGGCCAAAGATATTTAACAGCGAGGGATCAAGGCTGCCTCAGAAAGCAATCATGTACTTCTTAAAATCTAAATCCTATATAGCATGAACGGTTCACAGAATGCATGTGTTACTACATCTTGGCAAGGAGACATCTACTGCAGTCTGCATCAACTGAAGTGAATGATGTTTTCAAATGATATCTTAAAGTATTGGAGGTAATAAAGGGTCATATAGGTGGCAAAGTTTGTACCTAAAAGGAAAGGGATCAGCTTATTTGGTAATAACGAGGATGGAAGTGGATGCTATTCTTGTATAGACTTCTGAAGAAGGAAAGGATCCAAAAGGACTTTCAGATAGTTTGTCAAGAATAGTGAAAAGAGGCTTAGGCAGTACAGACACTTCTACCTTCCAGGTTATGATGTTCCTTCAGGCCACTGGCATTGCTTCAGTCATCCACTGTGTTTGTCCATATTACAAGAAAGCATCGTTTACATGCATAAATTATGTTAATTTGTCAGCATGCATGCTACACGTGGGCTAGGTTCAAGAAATTATTATTGTATTGAATGATGTATTGTCCCCTGTGCTTTTAACTGCAGGTAGGTTATGTGGGTTTACAGGGGCATTAGTAGAGAGCATATCTTTGTATGAAGCTACTTTGGCTAGAAGCAGCATCCTTGCATCTAACGTCTCTTGTATGCTTTTTTTTTTTTTTTTTTGAAATAGGCATTTGTGAACCCAGAAGATACAGCATCATATGGTAAAGGCGAGAGTGCCAAAAAGTACCTGCGGACTGATGCAGATGTTGAACGTGTACGCAGGTAATGCATGGGAGTCTTTCAAAAGCTACTTTAAGTAGCAAAATCAGCCTAAATCAAAGAACTAATTTCATCACATTCTCTTTGGCAAACCCATGCCTTTTTTGTGTTGCTATTTCTAATAATCTTTTATGTTAATTTGTCCAAATGAACAAACTATTCCACATTCAAATGGTCAGCATGCATACTACAAATAATGTCATTGGCTATAATAGCACACTCTTGGATAATATCCTGAGTGGATGGGAAAAGTGGTGAGAAGATTGTAAAACATGATTGTACATTGATTTAGTATGAATCAGTGTATATTAAGTATAAATCAGCTTTCAATATATTTCAGTAATAGTTGCATCTTTTACTAAAGTGTAAAGGAAATAACAGGGGGAAGAGGAATGAAATTGTATTAACATTATGGAACTCCAGAGTTGTAATGAGGGTGTGATTTGGCAAATTATACTGAGTGGGAGTCCAAGCTTGTGTTCTTTTTGCTGGATTGAATTGGGGTTACTGCCTGATGTATCAGTTGTACAGGGAAGTTGACCAGCCTTCTGGAAGGATGCTATTAATAGTATGGCAGTGTGCAACCTGCAGTGTATGTATTTTGTTTTGCAAGATTCATGGCAGAATGTAAAGTTTAGTTCAGTGGGCTAAATGTTGCAGCTTATTTAATTTTATTTAGCTATTGGCAAAAATTTTCTGATATCAGAATTATAAGATTAGAGATGCTGTTTGATATACCTGTACTAACAAGGCACAGGAACCTTTAGTATTCTTAATGCTTTCCATATCATTATTCCTTAATGAAGCTTGTAGTTTATTTGCTATATTCAAGTTTTATACCAAAAACTTCAATGTGAATGAACTGTTCTCATTAAAACACCATTAGGGAAGATCTAGAAAATAAATATCAACTTTGATTTCAGAACAGTAGATTCTTGCAAGTGTAGATGATTGTAGTTCCATGAAGGCTAGTATATTTCTGTATATCTCTTTTGGATTAAAATCTCAGAAAGGATGGTCTCAGTGGGCTGTAAAGATATACTGAACTTTCCTTTTCTTCCCTTCTGTCATTCAGGGAGTTGTTGTTTAATTTGTTGGTTGCTACATAAAACTGGGCACTTCTTGTTGAAGAGTAATTCCTTTCTGTTTGTGATTTGTAAGAGGACAGCTAAATTGCTACCAGCTTTAGGACCAAGTGCCCTTTTAATTCAAATAAGTATGTTAGGAAAATGACAGTCACCTCACAGTCTCAGCTACACAGATAGGGTTTTTACAAGACGGTATTCTCAAAGCCTGCGCTGCTGTTTTGCAGTGTTTGAGACTTCCCCAGTACTAGTAAGTCAGCTTGTCTCTAGTTACTCCATTGGTGTTAGAGCATCCATTTTTTTTTCTCCTGACAATGGTTCTTAATGGATGTTTATTTTCTGTTCCAAGCTTCAAGGCAACAGAGAATGTTGGATAGATTTATCATGGCTTCTCTTCTATATAAGTGACTGGAATTTGTTATGTTTATGGGTATGGAAAACATTACTTTTTCACTGTACTTTTTTGGGGAAAAAACAAAAGCAAAAAACATTTCTGGAGGATATGTTTTCTTGTAATGATACATGAGTTCAAAAAGCAGCTGCAAAACGGCACCATGTTCTGTTTCTAGTTGGCAGTGAAATTTGACATAATTAGTAAGGCTTACAAGTTGTTTCAATCAGCAAATTTGGCTGGAATTACAGTTTATCTGAAGAAGTAAAGGGAGCAGGGAAGGTTTAGGAAGAGCTGTGTAAGGGTTCAAGATCCGGAGATCATTCTCAACACATTCTTAGTAAATTATATTATGGTTTCAAAATTTCAAACACTTTTCCACTTAGCACTATTTTAGTGCTTACTAGTGAAGAAAATGAACCAAGAGTGTAATTGTCAGACATGTTAGGTGCTAAAAAATAACATTCTTCAAGATGATTGAGGCTCATGAAGCTGGATAGAATGTTTGATATATAGGGTATTTCATATTTTCTTTATGGAGACTACAAACTAAGTTGATAGGGTTGGAGTAGATCATGAAGGTCTACTAATGAAGTCTAATAGTTGTGGTTACTGTCATCCAGTTTAATTGATGTTCGTTTGTGAGAGGGTACAGGAGAATTCCAGCTGTTGTCTTCTTCCTTTTGTTTCATTCTTGCACGCCATGGTGCCCTCACATACTTCATGTAAGTCCCTTATATTACCAAGATCCTAGAGAAAAAATAAGACATTTCATGTAGAAGATCAGAAGCATAAAAGTATGGGGGTGCAGCAAGAGAGACCAGAGCGATGTCAGGTGAACATACGTTCAAGTCAGGGCCTCACTGTAGAGAAAGCCAGCAGTAGTGTTAGGGCCTTAACAATACCACACTTTGAAGATGCTGAAAAATAATAAGACTTGAAGTGATTTACTCAACAAAATGTAACACTATAAAACAACTTTGCTTTTCTTCCCAGAGGCCACCTGAATGACCTTGAAAACATTGTCCCATTTCTCGGCATTGGACTGCTGTATGCTCTTAGTGGCCCCGATCTGTCCACAGCCTTGCTGCATTTTAGGATCTTCGTTGGGGCTAGGATCACTCACACTTTTGCATATTTGATCCCTCTTCCCCAGCCTGCCAGAGGTTTGTCTTGGGTAGTTGGGTATGCTGTTACCATCTCAATGGCATACAAAGTGCTGAAGACGGCGTTGTACCTGTAACTGAGTCATAGCTTCTGTGTATCATTTGACATTCCATGCAAAGTTTCCAGTGGTGTGTGTTGATGTCTTGAATGAGCCATCATAAGTTTTACAGGGTGACTGGAATTAATTTTTTAACAGAGGCTTTTCATTTCTGGTTAGAAATATTTCTTTTTGAAGAAAAAAGTCCCTCTCTCTGCATTCCCTATTCGTGGGCTGCATTGCCAAAATGTTAGATTGAATGTTCTCTTTGCTATTTGTCAAGTGCTTATAATTCTAAACATACGATGATGCTGTATTGATAGCATGTGTGGTAATTTTCTACAGATGCACTATTTTTGGCTATAGCTCTGAAGTCTAAATAAATAAAGATAAGACGAAAAAAAGTGTGTTTGAATTTTTGTTTTCATTTTGACTCTTCTAACTGCAGCCAGCAGATAGAATGTCACTATGTATCAGAAAGAGATTTCCAATCATACAGTTCTTTGAAGAATGCTTACCTTAATAATAAGATGTAGCCAGTAATGCTAGGTTTGTTGTAAAAAATCTTTGATGAAATTGTTGTTTGTGGAATCCACTTTGGGATTAAAAAATGCAAACCATTGTAGCTCCATTTCTCCCAGATGAGTAGATTAAAAAAGAAAAGAAGTATTTGGGTTAAACACTATTTAGTGACACTGGTGAAAATTTGAAGTAATTATTTTTGTAGAAGTTACTTTATACATAGGTTTTGTGACTGGATAAAGTGTAGACCCTTTGTAAATGATCTTTTTTTTTTGGTTTGTGAATAAATTCAGCATAAAATGAGTGACACTTGCAGATGTATATATCGAGTAATTCAGATGTGAATATATAATTAGTTTGCATGTCATACTGTCATAAATATGTTGCTGATAGGAAGTTTTGCTCTTTGCTTATATCTTTCTACGATGTGTTAGTTTGAAATAATTTCTTTAAAGACTCTTTCTGGTCTTTTTTGTTTGTTTTTGTAACTGTGGCTTAAATAGTAGCACGAGATTTCAAGGAAAGAAAATAACCCCCAAAAGACTTTATATCCAGTGTGCTGGTCATTGATATAAGTGGCAAGTCAGAGCCCATTGTGTTTGGTTTTCTTTCCTGCCTCTATACTTCAGAAGCTGTTCTACTAATGGACAGCCCAGAGAGGAGTGGAAGACTTTATTCTGCTGTCTCCATATGCCACAGGCTTTTTCTCTTGGCCTGAGTAAAGTTGTAATAGTGCAAGGCACATCGTGCTGGGGCCTGCCTATCTACCCGTTGTTGTGGTGAGTCACTGAAGGTCAGACAGCGTTGTACTAGGCTGTAGCAGAGAAGGCCGATAGGAGGAATTGGGAAGGATACAGACGGACTGGGTAAATGCAAAGAAGGGGGATTTTTATTGCAATTCAAGGATAGTGTCTAAGTCTTACTTAGTAAACAAGAGAAGGGTAGGACATGAAATCAACAAGTAAACATTGATTTACCAGAAATTAAATTTAACTAATGACTGAAATAATGAGGAACTGGATTCTTTAGAAAGAGGTTGTTCAAGAGAGGATGATTAAAAGTCAAACACTCTGGAATTGGAAGTACATGTCAACACCTTTGGGTTACCAGGGCCTTCAGAAGGGAACAGAACAACAGAAGCATGGACTTCCATGTTTCTTCTCCTTGCATCTTTCTCTACCGCTTCCTGCTTTTGCTCTTTTCCTCCTATACCTTCTTTCTCTATTAGCTTTTTATGAGAAGTTGAGACCAGCTACCTGGTAGGGTATGACTGTAACGAAGTAATGTTGCCCATCAGCCCTTCCTAGTTTGAGAGGGGCTGGTAGTGGAGATGGAAGAGGCCAGGCTGGGACCTTGAACTGGGGCCCAAACCAATAGTTGTCAGTCAGCTTGACAACTCAGACTGATCCGTCTGCGACTGCCCTGCCCCCTAGTATTGTAATGTCAGCATCTAAAGTTGTATTTTTCTCACTTCTTTGTGGCTTGCCTCTTCTTACCAGCTGTGTCTTTCTATCTGTTTAAAAAAAAAAAAAAAAAGGAAAGTAGCCACCATGTAGAGGGATCTGCTTGAAATTCAGCAGAGCTAGTCCTTCCCTTTAACACAAAAAAGGCATTATTTGACAGAATGAGAAACTCACAGTACCAGCTTTCCTACAAAGGAATTCTTAGTAGGCTTTTGAACCCTTAATTTCAAAATCGTTTGGTTCTTAATTGATTAATTTCCAAATTTTTGAGTTTTTCTAGTACACCTGCAGTAGCACTAAGGAAGCAGAGGTCTGTGCATTCAATTCATTCTGTTGTTTAGTAGTACATTATCTTAACCACCTAACAGCTATGTGTTCATAACACCTTACGTTTAAAATAGGAGGTTAAGTTAATTAACAGGCATGTTAGGAGGTCAGAATGTCACAAGTGGTCCACACGGAGGGATGCAGCCTAGCACAATGTATTCAGGAGCAGCTTTTAACTCCTTTTGCATCAAGCTTCTGTATAGAAATTTGCTTCTGTATAGAAATTTCACTCTAAAGAGAAATATCTGGAGCCTATCTTTATTTCTGTGGTTTCACATTTGAAACAAAACTAATTTTAAAACCCTTCCATTTGCTCAGTGGTATCAAAGCCTTGAACATACACTCACTATGTGCTGAGAAGTAGAAAAGATAAACAGAAACCCTTAGAAATACCTAGAGTGATTCAATATTATTCTGTGTTTCTCTTGCACTTATTTTAAACCTATATTTTATTTTCCTTTGCTCCCACAAATACCATCTGTGAATCTGGGTGGGGTACAATCTGTGAAATCTGCATTACCAGCTTCAATGAAACTCTGACTGCCAGCTCTGTGGAAGTTATGTTTGAGTGGTCCTTTTCAAATGGCTCTTGCATTGCTCCAGGCCATGCGTTAGAGAGATGTGTCTGTGTCATACCCAGTTGTACAGGTGTATACTTTAAAATGTTAGCACATTTTCAGAACTAGTAAATTAAAAAAAAAAAAAAAAGAAAAAACACTAGTTGAATACACTGATATAAAATGATTTTTCACCTTTTGTATATGTGAATTTCGGACTGAGATTATCTGGCTCTATTACAAAATCATTAAATGAGGTAATCTGTAACTCTGATGAAGCAACTGACTGTTATCGGCAGGTAGAATACATCTGAGATGGTGAAAGTACAGAAGAGGCTAGACCATAGGAAACTCAAACCAGTGTCTTGCAGGCTTCATTTCTATACCTTATGCATCCTATTTCTACCAGTAATCGTAGGTGGCTGGAGAAACTACAAGTTTTCTTCTCTCTGCACAGCATTCCTGACATTTTATATTCTTACTTTTGTAAAGTACATCGTGGTTTGAAGTGTCTCTAATAGGTTACCTTAAGGTACTTTAAAATACTAGCTGACATAGCTTGATCTAGTTAGTTAATTTCCTTTCTCAGTGAATTTCATGGGCTGCTTCGTTTTCGGAAGTGTAAGCTTGTGAGCAACTCCTCAATTTAGATTTCAACTCAGAAGTAAATGTTTACGTGACTGTAGACAAGGTTACTTTGTCCAGGTTTTCATGGCTGGAGACAGATGTGCTGTAGGCAGTGAGTTGCTGAGAGGGCTGGTGACTGGCGAAGACCTTGGAGCTAGGACTTGCCATCTGAGCATGATTTCATGGCCTGGCACAACAAAGCAGGTGTTTAAAACTATAAATGATACATTACATGTTTCCTTGAATTTCTGGGAGTAAGTCTGCCTTCAGGGTTTTATTTTCAAGAAGCTGGTACAATGCTTCTGAAAATGATGACGTTGCATGTCATCAAAATGGACAAAAAGAAAAGCTTAGGCTCCTAATTCAAATCACTCTGGGGTTTTAAAAAATGTAGTCACCCAAAGTCTGTTATGGTCATTACTCCATGCTTAGCACTGTTTCTTCTTAGTTACTTATAGAAACAAGTTCAGTCTAGTTTTTTTGATGGACGTTGCTTGTAATGTATATCCTTTCTCAAGGCAAAAAATAAAAACTTGAAAAATACCCTTTTAAAAGTAATTAGAATGTTCTTTGTTATTAATCAAACTTTTTAACGTTTTTCATTTCAAGGCTGAAGTTTTAAGAAAAACTTTTTTATTGCAGTACAAACCTTGTCCTGCCAACTGAGATAGCACATCAAATGCTCCGTGAAAAGTTGTATTGACATGCATTAAAATACTCTCACGATTAAATACCTCCAGCAGTTGGATGCTTAGAAAAACACATCTTTGTCATGTATAAGTCTTTGTAAGTGAAACAAAGTGGTATTAATTAAATTCTGATTTTCAAACTTCCAAAACTTGATTAGTAACTCTTGATTAGTAACTTGATTAGTAACTCTCACTCAGAGATTTTGAAGGCTAGAATAGATTATTACTTCCTTCAGCCTGACCTCTAGTGGAAAATATGCCATGGAATGGCTGTCCTTCTGCTGAGGTTAGTTTAATTACAGCATGTCTTCCAGGAAGGTATGTGATCTTTATTCAGAGACATTAGGAAACAAGCATTGATCAACTTTTTTCTTTAACCTGTTTCTCTCTGGAATACGCACACTAAATTTAATCTTTAAAAACAGGATTATTATTATTTTTTTTAAGTCAAGATAGTTATTATATTATTGCAATGCAAGGAGGAATATGAAATATTTTAAACAGGTGCTTTCCTCCTACAATGCACACTGTTCTTCACTCCTGTTCACTCTTGGAAAAATAAAAATAACACAAAGAGAATTTAGAGCCTCTTTCCACGTGTACAAAGATACTACTTTTCTATTTTAAAAGTAGTCATGAGAAATGTAAAGTATAATGCCTGAAGTTTCTTCTGTATGTTATTGCTAATTAAGCACTCTTAGGAAAGTATATTCTGGTGAATATGTTTCACAAACACTTGCAATGTATGAAGTTGTAACCATGACCCTATGTTATAAATTCTGTAAATAGTAGTATAGTGATGTAGGGCATCGCTTGCTAGCCTGGAATGAAGCGTCTTGAAGTGGGTGTTTATAAAAGAGAGGAAAATGACATCTCCAGCACACTTTCTTCAAAGCCTATGGAGGTGTAATATGGGCAGGGGAATGGTGGCTGACTTGTATTAACTAGTCAGCCTCCATGCCTTGACATGGCATTCCCAAATACTGACCTGTGTGCCAGGTGGCTGCTTTTGCCATGGAAACACATTTGAGAGTCATTTATTTTTATGCCTTAAAGGACGTTATTTTAGCAGTTGCCATATAATCTCCACAACCAAATGCTTTCATCTTTAGTTCTTTGCTGGTGGATCCCAGTGCGCATCACCACTGACAGTTAGCATCTTTCTTTTATTCCACATCTTACATGTGCTGCTGGACTTTTGAGAGAGCATAAGAAGAGAAGTTCCAAGAAGCCTGTCTGTCATAAAAAAAAAAAAAAAAAAAGGTGTGTGGGGATTTGTCTCATGGGTACTGCTCGTCCAGTGAGGGGGAATAAATTCAGAAGGTAGTAGCAGTCGTGCAGAAACAATGAGGAGAAAAAGAAAGAGTGAAATGAGAGGGTTATTTTCATGAAAGCTTGGTGCAACCTGAAGTAGCAGACTCAATGCAGTACTATTAACTGAAGATTAATAGATTAAGCATTCTCAAAGAGGTAGGCAGCATTCTGCTTCTGCAGTTCTATTTTATAAGCCCACTTTACTATCTCAAGTTAAAATAAGTTAATTTTAAGGATGTTTTTCCATGTACATCTAGTCATTATATATCTGCAAAGAGAATTATTAATATCCCAAATCAGAATGGATATGACCTTTGGGCTGGGCCAACTCAGTAGGTAATTCTGTTTAATCAGCTGCCTCTTAATGCACCTTTGTGACACACAGTCCACCACTGTGGGAGATAGGAGTTGACATTATGCGATTACAAAGAATAGCCTATGATGCTGCCCCAAAATTAATGTCACACCTAGAGCATTGGAGAGGATGACTTTTTTTTTTTTAATGGAAGTTCACATATGATATATGCTTGCAAATTTATGGGAAAGTCTCCCTTTTCATGCGTTCATGGAAAGTCAGAAAAGTCCATCAGAGCAAGGGTGAAGTTCTCTGGGAGCTGAGCAGAAGAGGGCTCAGCCCTGTAGGTTGTCCCCTGTTCCTTGGAAGAATTTCTGTGCTTTGTCTCTCTTTAAACCTCACTTTAGAGAGGAACTGTAGCGATCAGCATAAGTGGAACTGCCACAGAAGTGCTTGAGATAGGTTAAGTTTACTTCTCTTTTGGTATGTAAAAGACCCTTACATAATTGTTATGAAGCTAGAAGTTCATCTGCTTTGTCTTTTGATAGAAAGTAATGCTAAAAACCTCAGTTTTCTGTAACTAGTTTGCAGTTATATTTTAATATACATGACTGTAGCTATATAACACAAAGTTGCTTGTTATGTGACTTTAACAAAACAAAAAGTAATTGTGGACCATCTTACAAGGCTGCGTTTTTGACAGAGAGCAGCTGCCCAGCATCATGCAGAGGAGGATGGGCAAGAAGTTTGCTCCTCATCATCAGTGTCCTTGGTCCATAGAAAAATATGTGCACATTTCATGCCTTAACATACTGATGTTTGGAAGGATGTTTTGTTATGGATTGTAAATTCATTGCTCTCCATTCAGACATCTGTTTCCCTGTGAAAGAACCAGCTATAAAATGGGTTCTTTTTTCACCCCAGCTGTTATCTCGAGGTAAGGTCCTACTTCTGCAACTTATGCACTCTTTTTGGGGGTGTCTCTTTATGCTTAAAGGGCATTTTCATAAGAAAGACACAGTTTGTTACAAATACAGATGCTCTTTGATGCTAAATTTAACTGGGACTCTGTGGCTAGTGCTACACAGCTCTGCTTTTTCTTTCCAGCATTCAGGAACTTGCTGTTGATCTCTCCTTGTCTTCAGCTAGGAAAAGAGTCCAGTACTACTGATCTGCCTCACTAGCTGACAGATGGCTTAATTCACTAATATTTCATGAGCACTTCATGATGATTATGATGAAACGTTCACTTCTAATATAAGTTAGCACTAAATCTTATGATTTTCTCATTTGGTGACTTTTTGGAAATTTTGTTAAACTGGAATTTAATTCTAGTTTCTGTTGGTGTTCAGCCCTTCACTGGAGTTTGATATATCTGTAGACTTTCAAGGTAAATGAAATTAGTTTTCCTGATCTTAGTTGTCATTGGGATTGTTCTGCTAGTGAAAGCCAGAGTGCAGCTTTTCTCTTTGTGTCTGGAGTTCTGTGGTAGTGTTGTTTGTTTAAGAATTTTTCATTTATAATTAGTTAATTTTGCATAATATGACTTCAAACAGACTTAACTTGATTGTTAGCTCTCCTTTTGTTTCACTTCATCTTTCTGGTTTGCCCAAGTGGTGTTTAGTATTAAGTATATTACCATTATAAGATTTTGTAGGTTAGAAAATAATAAAATGAACAAACTTTTTTTTTTTTAATGATTTAATTTCAGTCTTTCGTTCAACTTTTCCTCATTTCCGATGAGAAATAAACTATTCTCTCTGATCCATAATAGTCATTGCAGTAGGCTTTTCCTTCCTCTGCTGATGCTTAATTTCGTTCATGTTACCACTAGATGTCCCTCTTTGGCTTTTTTATTAGGATTTAGATCTGGTCCTGTGAAGAATGAGGTAGCTGTGTTCTGCATCTCTGGCAGATTGAGTTGTAGGGCAAAAAATATTTTGCTAGCTTTAAAGAAGAAATTTGTAATGGATATTAAGGCTAACTACTGTCTCTTAGTACTAAAAAACCTTTATGGGAAAAGTGACCTTTGTGAAAACAGGATATTTAACCCATGGCTGAAGCATTAGAACGTTTTGCTTTATTTTTTAAATTAATACAGCACCAAATAACTGCAACGTCTAAATTATTCTGTTGAGGTTTCTATAGAGCTATGCAATTTATCTTTTAGTTTTCCGCTATTGGTATTGATAAGTAAACACACTTTATGATTTGTATGTAGCTGTAGGGTAATCTGAGCAAGACCGAGTCTGTTCAAAAACTTGAATTGAGTAAAGCAGAAATAAAACTTATAAGCTATGTGTATAGATCTAACAGAACCCTGTTACCTGTTCTGCCACAATATCCAATGGAGAGACTCAGAGCAAATAGTTTTATTAAAAGTATCTCAGTGGTTACAAAATTCAACATGGGAATTTAAAGCTGCTGTTAAAAATGTTGCTTGTATTTATACAAAACTGGGATGCCCTCTAAAGTAATGTGTGCACAGCAGATTTACTTGTCACACCAAATGCCAGGGAAGTGGTGGGGGGCATCTTTGAGTGATCCACTTGGCACAGAGGTGGAGTACAGTGTCAGCATAATGAATAGGACCTTGCTTGGTGGATGGAAAATATTTTAAATTGAGTTTTTATTTAATGGATTTGAACTTTTCATGCCCAATTACCTTTTTGCTGAAAGAGAACAATAATAATAATAATAATAATAAAGTGCAAAGGTTCAGTTTCATTCTAGAAATGGGGAAATATGCTTGGAGAGCTGTCAAAAGACACAGTCAGATCTCAGGAGCATGGAGCAAGGTAGCTAATGCTCTGCAGAGGATGTCCGTCAACTTCTTTTGTGGCTTTGCATGTCCTTGTCAATGGTAATGTGACAGACTGGGATGAGTCATATATGGGGAAGGATAGCAACAAAGAGTTGGTTAGGGTCAGAGAAAGTATGTCCTTGCAAGGGGGTTTATATGATTTTCTTAATTTGTTCAATTAAGTCTTATGTATGCAGGAATTATAGAGAAACCCAGCAAAATGAGGCTATCAGGATTCAAGGAAACTATTCCTGGACATACAGGAGTAAATCCTTCCTACAAAAAGTTTAATCCATCCTATAGCAGAGGAGGAAGAAGAAAAGCAACAGTCCCTATTAAATTTGGTGGGTCTTTTCCCTCTGAAATAATAACCTGTTCTCAATGAACTTCAGTTATGAGTTTTTAACTCCAGGCACATGTGTATCTAGGAAGAGAAGCTTAGCCCAGATGTGTTGAATTTACTCAATAAAAGTGTACTTTTAAGAGTGTATGTAATGAATAAGCACACATCTGTATGTTACTTGTTAGTTCTCATCACTCTGATATCTGGGTAGCAACGTATTGACTACAGACCTGATTCAGACACTAGTAAATTCAATGAAAAGGTTCCCACTGACTCTTACAGGCTTTGTATCTAGACAAGTAGTCTGTATCATATTGGCTTCATTTAATGAAATATGTGCACAATAGAGTCCATGTTAGAATATATAGTGTCCAGATAATTTTATATTTTTTAACATCTCAGGGGAAAATAAATAAATAAACAAACTTGTTAGGTAGTTGCCACCCTACTTTAGGTTTAACTCTGCTATAACTACCTCTAGAAGTGGCTGGTCCATTGTTTACATATTCTTGATCACAGCAAGAGCTTTATTGATGGTTGGCCTTTGACTTGGCGTTACTGATGGCTCATATGGTGCAATCCTCAGCAGGGGACATAAGAGAGCACCACTTTAAAATGGATCCTGCTGGCCATGTGGTGCTGTTTTGTTCTGTACACTGCTAAAAGGGACACTGTCAACTTGAAATCTAGTCAATTAAAAACAAACAGGCTAATAGGAGCTTCATGTCTCCAACTCCTTCTGCCAGTTTCTGTGGGATTACAGTCAAAAGGATCCTATTTTTAACCATGTTTTTCTCATTCATGTGGGTGACTTATTCATTTTTATTTTTGTGCATGTATGTTTGTGTGTACAAGTATGAACCATTCTAAAGGAGGTACTGGCTACTTCACTGACATGGAAATGAATTTGAGTAAACCCAAAGCACACAAATAATAATCTACATTTCCTTTGTGCATTTCATGAAGTAAGAATAAAATGGTATTTTGCCTTTAACTCTTCCAGTTGCTAAGATTATTATTATATATATTTTTTAATTTGCATGGAATGAGCTTAGCAGTAGCATAGATAAACTTAGTGCTTTTTTAGCAACCTCAGAAAATATTAGTTTAAAAAATTGAATAGAATTATAAGATCTGAATAAGCATTTCAAAAATACTTTATGAAACAAACTTTAAAAAATCATTAAAATTGCTGCAATTAGAGAAATCAAAATATTTTATTTTGTACAATGATACGATTATGTTTACAACAGACACAGCAGATATTCTGTGCATTACAGATGACATTTAACTATGTCTGTATAAACTCTTTCACCTAGAACCACCCTATCTCAATAGTTCCAACAGTGCTTAAAAGCGGAGTCTGGATCAGCTCAAGAAAGTCCATGTTCAGTCAGTCAGTGGGCTGTGTACTGTGTGATATGCCACGGAGGCCAGGCAGGGCTGATCACTAGGGGACTGATTCTAGGGGCGCTGAGTATCATCTGTTTCTATGGACTGCAGCGTGAATTCACGGCACTTTAGTTTGAGTGTGTGGGTCAGAACTATTGATGCAGGGTATTTATTGAAAGACCCTCGGGATGTTTTCTGACCAGAGCTCTGGATGACTTCTGGAGAGCTACCCAAGTACCTGTGACAAAAGTAGCACAAACTGTGGACAACACATATCACATCCACTGAAGACCAGTGACTGACTGACCTTTGAGTTACCACTGCAGAATATACTGATCTCAGTCCTATCATAAGGGGCCTATCACACAACTGAAATAGTTTCTCAGCTGTTAATATAACTGCTGCTTCTCTTAGCTCAAATATAAATTTTTTCCCTCCTCTGTTTTGAAGTATTAAAGTGAGACTAGCAGACATACCGGAGAGTGATCTGAGATCCTTGTATTCTCCATGGTCTCCATGCTGTCAGTGAACTTGGTGTTGGCAATAGAAGGTCCATTGCAGCCCTGGCAGAGCTGGTTGATGGAGTGGTTAATGATGCTACACTTTTTTTAGTAATGTGTCTCATTTGGACACCACAGCACATCCTGTTTGTATTTCATCTCCTTTCCCTGATACTTTATCGATGTCCACTACTCTTGTGTTTTGACCCAAGGGACTTTTATTTTAATCATTTGCTCTTTCCACCTGAACTTTCTTGTACATACTTAATATTACTTTACTTGGGACTTGAACATATGGAACAGGTATTTTTAATTCTCACAGTTAGGCTTGATTGCTTAAAAGATATATTTTTCTTCTTTCAAAGAAAGCATTTAAAAACTCCTATATTCTCACTGGCTCACCCAGAAGGATATTTAGTGCTGACCAGAAAAGCATACAAAGTGAAACTTTTTTTTTTCTTTTTTTTTTTTTTTCTTTCCCCTCAGCAGGTTTAGTGAATGAAGAAGCCTTATTTAATGGAAACTTGATGTTTTGCAGCCATGTGAGCTCACTTGGCCCAGTCATGGATCTGTGCTATGTAGTCACATTAGGGAAGCACTAAATGCTGGCAAGTAGGTTTTATTATCAGGGCCTTAATATTATGAGAATCTGGTTACAAAACTTCTAGATAGCTCAGACCAAGAATAGCAATTGCTTCTGCTCATAAAAACTAATTTTATGAGTTTTATAATTGGAGCACAAAAGGCCTGTGTTTTATCCCTATCTTGTTTTTGACCAAGTCAGATAATATCCCTGTTTCTGTGTTTTCAGTCTCCAAACTTCTATTAATAAAAGAATTAAAGCTTAAACAAATAACAGTTACTAACATTGCCTGTATACAAGTTGGCCGAGCTGTAGATCACACACATGCACATGCACTCTCAGACTTTCATGCATAAAGTGAAACATTCAGGTGTAAGGTAAGAGAAGAGACATACTGACAAAAGGCCAAATGACAAAGAAAAAATTAAATGTGGTACCTTGGACTTGGTATTAGGAAACTTGCTCTACTGTTGACATATGACATGAGCTGGGTCACCTCTTTTTGCTTTGATTTTGTTTCTGTCACCTTTATTCTTGCCACTGTGAGCAAGAAGCTGTATCTTATTATCACTGAGATTTGTACAGAACCTAGCATAGCAGGATAATGTTTATGATGGGAGCTGCAATTTTAATTTGTTGCTATAGATGGTACTGTAATGTTAATACATAATATTAAAGAAAAGGAAATAATAAAAGTGTAAACAATGAAAAGAATGGTAGCAACCAAATGCTGGTGTTTCATACTGTCTAAGAAGAGTTCCCCCTGAGGTGACTTTTAAGCTTGAAGGAGATATGGTGACATTCACATGGTGGCTTTTAAACTGACTAGTACAAGTCTGTTAGATGTTTAATTTTCAGATCTCTTCCACCAAACTTCACAGAGTCAGGGCTGGATCGCACCCTACTCATTTCTACTGACCTAATAATTGTCTGTGATGAATACCTGAGTGCTGTAGCCTGAGTGCTGTTGCAAAAGGCTGTTGCAAGGTGATCGGGAAATCTTGAAATAAGACATGGAAGTTAGCAGATACCTTTCCAAAGGGAAAATGTTCTTTATATAGGCAACCAAGAAGAGTTTGAAGGGAGTGTTGTGCAGAAGACAAGAAGACTTAATCTCCATGGTCTTCTCCAGTCTCATCTTGAACAGGCTTTCCTCTCACCTAGCTAGACTCTTTTTTTTTTTTAAAAAAAAAAAACAAACTTTTTTTTTTTTTTTTTAACTTTTAAATAAGTAGTGCTACTTAGTTTTCTTACATTTTATAGTATTGTTGTTTTCAGGTTATGTAGTAGTCAGTCCAAAGAGGAACTGAAACATAGTAAGACTTGTGCATAGGCCTCTTTTGAGAGAGTTCTGTAGATCTCCCATTTGAAATTTTTCATTCTGATGTATTTTACTTTGGCCAGAAGTGTGAACGTCAGTATCAAACGCTCCAGCTTTTCCTTGGTTACTAAATCTGGAAGTGCAATAACATAAATCAGTATTCAAGGCAGCTGGATTTTCTCAAAGCTCCTATTCTGACAGGATAATGCTGACTGATCTTCTATAGTGGCATCAGTAATAACACATTTTCAAAGAACATTTACTGTACAATAAAGGTGATTCTTTAGGATGTTGAGGTCAGCATGCATCTTCTGGCTTGTCCTACAGCCTCAGTGTTTAGAGTTCTTACATACCATATGGGCTTTGAGTTCCAAGAGAACAAAGAGTAAGAGTCGCTCTTTAAGACTTTAAAAAGACTTAGGGTATGGGACACGTGTTATCAGCAGACATGCTCTGTAGAAATACCCAGTTCATTTTGATAGTACACCTCTGCATGTTGAAGGAATTTGAACTATTTTCTGTAAGATAAGAAATATCGGGGGGTTGAAAGAAATGAAATTTTTAGCACGTCAAGGAAGACATCTGAAGTCTAAAGACATAAAATAGAATCATAAAATAATTTGGGCTGGAAGGGAAGACCTCTGGAGATCATCTAGTGCAACCCACTGCTCAAAGCAGATCCAGGTAGTTCATAGCCTTGTCCAGCTGAGTCTTGAGCACTTCCAAGCATGGAGATTCCACAACCTTTTTTGGCAACCAGCGAGGTTAATTACCAAAGTCTTATTTATTATCAAAAGTTAGTTACCAAAGGTTTTAGAAAATTGTATAACATTGTCCAAACACTTTTCATGGGGATGCCTGAAATACTGAGGTGCCACTGTGTCACTGCATGAAGGAGTGGGCGAAAGGTGGCTGGGAGAATAGCCAGTGAAGTTCTTAGGGAAGTCCCTGTCTTAAACATTTGAGATGTGTTGCTGTGACACAGAAAACTATGTTCTTTGTAACACCTCTAGGGTGCCAGAGCATGGAGGTATGGGAGTGCTTGTTGGGGTGGCTGGTCCAAAGGAACAGAATTTCTTTCTGATGAGTTTGTGCTAAGACATTTGTAAGGAAGACAAGAATGCAGGTTCAGTTCCCACCTGAACCACAGCCTTTTGTTTCCTCAGACTGGTAATCTGGGACCTGGTCTGGAAACTATGAGTTACTTAGACATTCATTGCTTAACTGGAGTAAGCCTTTAAACTTCCCTGCAGTTCTGTCACATTTAGTAAAACAAAGAAGGTGAAACTTTTACCTGCTTTGCTAATCTACATCACAGGATCTTTGGGACAGATATGATTGTTAATTGCATAAGTAGTTCCCATGCATGCCACCATTACATTAATAATAATAATAGTAACCATTTTTCTGTATGTGATTATGCATTTCAGTATAGACTAAATGTAATGGAGAAGGTATTCCACAGTGTAAAATGTTTATTGTATAGTCTGAAAGGTCTTTCTTTGTGCAGTGTGTGCAGTTTTTCAGATATAGTTATTTTTATTCTGTTCTGTCTATAAAATATATTTTAACCTTCCCCCTCAAAATACATTCCACTGTATCACTCTAATATCCTTGTGAAACAAACATTTGGGTTTTTTAACAACCAACACTATCATTTCACAAGGTTTTATACAAATGAGAAACGTATTTAAGATTTATTTATTATGTAAAATGGCAGGGATTATTATGTTTATTACTTTTAAATTGCACAATGCTTTTACATTAGGATCAATTTTAGAACAGGATTAGCTACTATAACTACTGGCAGTTTGGGTGCCTTATTACCTTCTATTATATTCTGAAGTAATTTTCATTTATTTAATTTAAACTTCTGTCATTCTGCTTTTTCAAGCCTTAATGTCTCAGTTTCTAAAAATCCAGTTGGTGTTTTCTATCTCCACTGCTACAGAAGTGTTGTTACTAAGTGATTCAATGGCTTGTTTAGTCCCTTGACTATTCCAAAGCTCACTTTGCTTAATTTAACTACTGTACTTGCTGCTCCCTTTCTTCTACCCCCCTCTCACCCACCCCTTTTTTGTTCCTAATTGTTTTCTGAGTACTCAACTTCCTGTGGGGAATCAGTCAGCATGCCAGACTTCAAAGAACTCGTTACAGTAGACCAGTTTGGCAATATGCTAATTTAAGCCTATTTTTATATCATTCTACGTTGTTTCTACGCAAAGAAAGACCATTTTGGACATTAGCTAAAGAGCCAGGTCTTTGGAGGTTTTTTTATTAACTCAGATCTTCTTGGAGAAAAAAAAAAAAAAAAAAGAGTGACTCTTAGCCACTGGAGATGGAAAATACCTGTTGGGTTCCATTTAATACAGCCTTCTCCTAATTATTTGCTGCATGTCCAATCCAGCCCTGGTCCTTCCAGTGAACCCACATGATATGGATTGGCTTTAAATCAGGATAAAAGGGTTACGGCTGTTACTGTATGACCATGGAAATGAGATGTGGGGCTTATGGGCTGTACAATCAGCTGTACACATCTTTATGGGTGCACAGAATGAAATTATGTGAAAAGTAATGAACACTTAATTAAACAGTTTGGACCTTTGAATTTCTAAGAACAGTGAAACAAGTTGAATATGTAAAGTTTTTAAGTGTGCTGGGCAAAAACATTGCATATATAATTGCATACACATTTATCAACACTGTACAATTTAAGCAATCAGGCGCCTGACAGTTGAATCTAGGAAACGCACACAAAAATGAAGTACAAGTTTATTCACACATGCAATTTTATGACTGAATTGCTTAGAAGGATCATTGATTCATGTTCCTTCATGGATGATGGGTGTGATCTAAGTTACAGGACGGTTCAGGCATAATCCAGGTAAGATTTTATGTTGTACTTAAACATCTCACATCATCTCAGCGAAGTCAATGAGGTCATAGTTCCAGACTCGTCCACAGTGGCTGTGCACATCACTGAATAATGTAGCTTTAAAGATTTGGTCTGGATCCTTCACAAAGCTGTGGTTAGTGTTATTTCTGTTAAAATAAGACACAATTTGTTGCCAGCTTTGTGCTTCGTTCTGGTTGTAGGGCAGAGGACAGACGATCTGGCAAGAAGTATTCTGGGACAATTTTTTGAACAAATTTTAACCGGCAGAACAAGTTTGGTTTAGTTTGGTGCTTTGGGTCTGGAGAGCACAGCATTTTTGTAATGTTATAAGGGGCCAGTGTCTTGCAAAACCATGACCTTGGATTTATCATCTGCTTATAGTTAGGAATGTTTAGTTTTTCAGTGGGATTATTTGATGACAGAGAGAGAAATCTTTGCCAGGTTCTATAAATCTTCAGTAGAGTCAGAATCTCGTTCAAGGCCGCTATTAGCCTTATGTTTAGTAATCGATGTCTTTGCAGTTCTTGATTATGGTAATTTCATTAGTGATACTGTTCCAAAATGGCATGGATTGATTTTTGCGAGGGGAGTCTTGTATACAAGAAAACGACAGGAATTCTTTTATTCTCATAACCATTTTTCATAATCAGACTGTGGAACGCATTTTCAAAACGCTCTCTCCGTTTAAGAAGGCACTTCTGTGCTGGAGGACTTCAGTCATGAAAGGAGAGGCTACTGTGTCAGCAGAGGCTGATGGCAGAGGCTGCATGCTTGTGAAGGGCACAGACAGGTCATAAAATGAAGAGTTACCAGGAATCTCTTGCATGTAACATATAATTTTTCTTTAAGATGATGGTGAACGTGAACTCGGTGTAGAGTGCTGGAACAAGGACCCTTATGTGAAGGCTGTGCTTCAGGCAGAGGGGCTACAAAGTGGATTCCTGCATCACCTGCTTTCTGCAGAGGGAGCACTGTGCAAATACTGGAAAGGCCAACCTGAAGACTAGATCTGAAGATTTTCCAGCTACTAGCTGAATAATTAGTTTGAACTTGTGGCCCAAAATCATACTGAGTTGCTAGGGATTTCCATAAAGAACTGGCTCTTTGGAGAGTTACTCTGACTGATCTATTGCTGTAATTTGTAAGGCTGCCTTTTTGGATGGGTGTGATCTAAAGGTGGTCTTTTGGTTCACAGACTCAGCTGAAAAAAGGAAACAAATATTGGGTAATTCCCAAATGGTATTTTATTTGGGCTTTCCTACTGTAAGAGAAAAATGAAGGAGACATATAGGAGACAATGAAGGAGACCTGTGTTTTTTAATGGGATTTAATTCCTTCAGTTCTTATAAAAAATAATAAATGTCAGTGGATTTTAAAGTGAAAACATAATTTTTATCTATTAGGTTGAAAAACTTTATTTTTTTATTTTTATTTTTTTTTTTACTTTTCCAGACTATCATTCAATTATTTTCTTAGAGCCAAAACTATTGTCTTAATTCTGTCCATCTGGTACACAGTTTTGGACCCTCTAAAATAGCATTTCTTGGTAATTTTACTACCAAATGATATAGTTGATATTTATATACATTGATGCAGTACAGTCTTTCTATAAGAAATGGTTTCTTACACATTTAACAACACCCATAATGTGGAGTGATGCCTGCATGCTCAAAAGATCAAACTATAATAATGTCTTTGCAAATGGAAGATAGCAGATTCTCCAGTAGCCCTCATTAGTGGAATTATGTAGTTGTAGCTAAGAAAATTATTATCTGAATACTACAGATGGTTCAATGGCTTCTTAGTGCAGGGACAGAGGAAAAAAAAAAGTAAGCAAAACATGCTGGGAATGACTAAATGGAAAATGAGAAAAAAAAATCTGACTCCTAGTAGAAACGGCTCCAAGTCAAAATGTCAGATTCAGATAGCTGCAGACCTTGAGGCTAATGAGATCTGGATCTGTATTTTGTAGCTTGGATCCATAGTTTAAAGTGAATTTGAGATCTAAATTTAGATGTGTGATGCAGTTTAATATCATTTGAGTTTTTGGTTCTGGTTCCAAAAAGCTCTTAGACTGATCTGAGGAGCTTCTGAAGAAGGCAATGGAACGTATGTCTCACATTTTGCCTGAGTCTTTAAAATCAGAAAGATGTTGTATTCTTTATGAACATGAATGTACAAAAGAAGTGTCTGTATTGCAGAAGCATAGGAAAATAAAACAACTTCTTTCATAGTAAAAGTTTAGGTCTTGTCCAGTAGATGTTTGTTGTTATTTATTGAATTTTGCTGTATTGATTTCTATAACTCTGACCATTTATCTTTCTACTGCAACACACATTTCAGTAAAAACTCTTGGGGGCAAAAGGCCAGAATGAAGTCTTTGCATGGCTTATCTCTAAAGTAGGAAGTGAGAGACTCAGAAGTTGCACCTACAAAAACCAGCGGGGACTCTTTGATGTCTCTCTTAATGTGCTGGGTTTAGATTACTTCGTGAGTACAAAAAGGGTGAAAGGTTTGAGGTTACTTTCAACTAACTCTTAGGATCATGATTTGTCCATGGGGTAGTTTTTAATGGAGCAGATACAAGGGGATGGGCTATCAGATGCAGTGTCTTGAGGCTGAAATTCAGCCTATGTCCGTAATAAACTTGCACAATCCAAAGATTCGTGATCTTAGTTTCAAAATCATACTTGTTAAAAAAAAAATAATAAAAAAGTTACAGCATGGGATATTTTTTTCTCCAGATTTTGAGCCCTTTCAAGATATTTTCTATAAATCAGAGTACAGGATTGCCTCTTTATTTTTTTTTCTAAATATGCAGATGGCTCCAAGGTGTCTTAATGTAGAATGCTAAATACCACAAAGTGCAAGATAATGTCACAGGAGTATACTGCATGATGCAAGGGATTTAGCAGGCACCACCAGTCCTAGGGTCTTGAAGTACGTTAGGAGCATCCTTATTCTAAAGCAATCAGATAGTAGTTCCTTTGTTCACAGTCTACTGTATTATCCATCAGTTTCTGCTGAAATGCGGAGATATGTGAAAAAGAAAATTTTAGGGCTAAAGCTTTCGATCCAGTTCTTTCATTCTGAAGGGGTTACTGTCTTCAGCTGAGCCCAGTAGTTATATTTTGAAGTAAATTTGTTCCATAGCAAATGGAAGTGA
The DNA here is from genome assembly GCF_964211835.1 of Anser anser. Classification (NCBI taxonomy): domain Eukaryota; kingdom Metazoa; phylum Chordata; class Aves; order Anseriformes; family Anatidae; genus Anser; species Anser anser. The sequence continues at coordinate 68,328,432 of NC_139720.1, forward strand.
CATGATAATGTTTAAATTAAGGTGAAGGAATTTTAAGATAAATAGCATTTCTGTGAGTTTTGCATAGGTCAAGAGCATGCAAATTCACAGTTTTTATGGGTCATCTCATTCATACTAACAATAATAACATGATTCAGAGGTCAAGCCTTAGAATGGGGGCAAAATTCTGACCCTTGATTAGTCTATTGCTTTTGTTAATGCTCTTCCACCTGTATGGGACAATAGAATATTGTGTCAATAGACTTGCATTCTTCTGACATCCTAATTTAAACTACCGAATTTCTAATAATCTGCCAATCCCATTGCGTATTCAATTTTTGCGATAATACCAGTCCCACACTATGTATCTTCTGTTAGACGTTCCATAAACACCATAAATGATGTCTACGTTACTGTAATGACACTGCCCTTTTAATTTGGTTGATTAACATGTGATTCAGGTGTGTTGTCTTTATTTAAGACATAAGGCATTCAACTCGTAGCTCATAGGTCATTATTTAATGGTTAAACTGATGTTACTGGAATGTTCCTTACAAGTGAAAAAGTACACTGAAGTGTACAAACAAAAAATATGAAAATTGATCCTTTTAGACCTAATGCTGATTGGAAGCCTAATGGTCTCATCAAGATTTCCTTTACAATCTGAAATAACAGTTAAAATCAGTCTACCCCAGATATATAGCTATGTTACGTGGATCAGAACCTAGCCTAGGATGTTCTGCTTGTTTCTCCACTCTACTCACAACGGGAACTGACAATTTCTGCTTTTATTTTATTTTATTTTATTTTATTTTATTTTATTTTATTTTATTTTATTTTATTTTTAATAGAAATGTTACATTTTCACTGCATGGATAAATGGATTAAGGATTTGTCAGGCCAATTTTGCAGCTTGCTTTCAAGAAATTCACAAATCTTAAAAATGTCATTTGCTTTTATTCTTCACAACGTCTGAAAGATCTACCTAGGGAAAGGATGCATATTATTTATTACTTTCCTATGTATCTTGGCTTCAAATATTGAAATCTGCTAATTACTGAGAAAAAAAGACAGCTGTGATTTCTGAAGTACTTAAAAAAATCAAAGAATATTTACAGGTTAGGTATTTGTTAGTATGGTGACAATGAGCCCTGTATAATTATATACTAAAATTATGAGCTAATTATATAGGTTGAGATTCTGCCCGTTAGATTCATTCTGGACATGTATAAATCTTCTGTTGCCTACTCATATCTCTCGTTTGTCGCTGTCCTGTTCCTGACGTTAAGAGAAGTAGGGGAGAATGTCTTTGTCCTTTCAACATTTTCAGAACTGCAAGAGAGAATACTTCTCATGTGTTGAAACAGAAAGGGCAATACTGGCCCAGATCTCTTCTGCAGAAGGATAAAACCTACCTCTCACAGAAGAGGATCTGGAAAGGTTATGGGGGATCTTCCTGACCTGAATGAATTTATGTAAGGACCACCAAATGGACTTCAGACCCTACCTTGTTCCTGTCATTGGACCTTTTTTTTTTTTTTTTCATTTTCTTTTTTTTCTTATTTTTTCCTAAATGTAATGCTTTAATTATCTTTAGGTTTCCAGGATTCTCATGTAGTGGCCACCATATTCAACAGACAATTTGAATATGGATTGTTTCATAATTGAAGCTAAGCTAGGACACTAATTAATCCCTTTTCTACAGCTCTGTAATGAGTTGGCTAGCTTACAAGTACCACTGACCTCTAATGGATGGAATCAGAACTGTTCAGTCATTTGTCATGTCTCATAGGGCACAACTCATGGCGAACCTGCTTTAAGTTAAATAGCAAGGACTTTTGCTTTTGGGTCAGGAGAATCCAATTTCAAGCTCAGTTGCTGCCAGGAATTTCTGATCGGTTGTGGTCTCCATCTCATGAGTAGAGTGTCATTAGCAAGCTCATACTAGTGAGCAGTTACTCACAGGAATGAGTTAATGCTAATGTTACTTTGCTCACCACTGTAAAAAAGTTTGCAGTCTGTCCACAGTAACAAATGTGAAGCTGTAGGTGGTGAGAAGTATAAACAGAACATTTCTGAGCTATTATAAAATTCAAGATTTGTGGTGAACAGAGCTCTTTATTATGTCTCTGTTCGTTGTGGGCTAGCTAGCAGTGATTCATGGAATATTATTGTACATCTGATTTTAGTAGTTACCCATTACATCATGTTAACATATTTCAGTAAGTAATCAATTCAGTTTTCCGTACGCTGCTTTAATTCAGGTTTCATTCCTTGCCTAGTATTTATTTGGGGAGGTGTGTTGTCCATCTTTCTCCACGATCATACTGCCCTCTTTACCGTAGCCATTTTAGGATAAAATGCTTAATAAGATTTGCATTTAAAAAATGAACTAAAAGAACTGGACCCCCTCCAGCGAGAAACAAGTAATTATATCATTTGTATTGCAAAACAGGAGCAGCTATAAAACATTAGTATACTTTTTAAGAAGATTGATATTCTTAAGAAGCATTACATTACATATAAAATGACAGCCCAGGCAGAGGGGAGAAGCTCTCTGCAGGGCAAGTAACCCTTAGAAACATAGGCAGAGGCATGGCTTTTACTCTGGATTCAGTTTAATCAAGAACTCAGAATTTACTGCTTCTAGTTTTTCCCTTTTACTTTCTTGGTATCGTTATGAAAGCTAGTGAGTGACATTATTAGACTTTGTGATCAGAAGAATTTTTTTTGGTAGATTTGTCCCAGAAAACCATCCAAGTGTTGCATAACACATACAGAAGTCTTTTGTCTGGTTATTTTATCTTACATTTCTTCCCCCTACCCCTGCCAAAATATAAGCCATTGAAATTTTTGTCTGACTGTGCAAAAACTGACATAACTAAGGTGTATTTTCTGGTGTTGGTTAATGTGGCAAAAGATATTTCATGTAGCTTAGATGTTCCTGACCTTAAAATCTCTTGTTCTAAGTAAAAATACAGGAATTGTTATTCCTTTCTGGTTGGATGACTAAACCAGTTTAAACAGTCTTCAGGCAAAGCACTGTTTGTACTAAAATCCATGTAATGTTTTATGAATCTCAAATGGGAATGCTCATCAGTTTTCCAAATAGTTGTGAATAATATGTAATCTTATGAACTAGAATCATGTGTGTTTGGCATTTTATTAATGAAAATATACCCAAATCAGTTTCTGTTAGCTTGTTTAAATATTCAGTAACTTCTATCCTTCTAGACCATTTGCCAAAGCTGTTAGGTGAATATTAATAAATTAGTATGTTAATTAAATCAGTATCTGTGTATGGAGTTTATTGTTGTTTGTTTTGCATCTTTTTCAAATAAGGCTTTTATTTTCATGTGTAGCAAACTTTACATTAGATTTGGTCAATCTATTCTCATATTGGCAGAAGGGGATTTTCATTGATCGTTTTCTCAGTATTTGCCTTTTTTCCTCCTTCTCTAAACCCTAGTGCTGTAATGCAGAAGATTTATTGTCAATGATTTATTAAAATGCAATTCTAAGGTGACTCCTTATCGTGAAAGTAATCTGCAGGCTATCTTTGTTTAAACTTGCAACCTGCTTTGTCAAAGAAAACAGCCTATGAAATTTTCATTATAATAGACAGGTTTTTATAATGAACTTGGAAAAAGCTATTATGACCAAAAAACAAATTGTTAGGAAACTTATGCATTGAAACAATATGCTCATTAATTGTAATTTTTTTGGGAGGGTGAACAATTGCCTTTAATGGTTACATTTCTCAGTCTTATAAATTAATTTCAATTACCCAATATCACTTAATTTTTCCCTAGGAAAGCTTCTGCTTGCCCGAGCAATATTATAACTGCTAATTCAATTATGCTGAAATTGTTTAATAGAAAATATAATTGCTTATTCATACAGAATACCCATTAAAGAAGTGCAAAGGCCTATACCCTAGGGTTACTGCATATTAGTACTTTGGGAATTCAGATGGGAATGCTGAGTAGGGAAGGTGCTGACTGATCTTTAATTGTTCATCACCTGCCTCCAAAATAATATGAATGGACCCAAACTAAATGACCACTCATTACAAGTTTCAATTTAGGAGCTTGGCTGGGGTCAGCAGATTGCTTATGCTGATCGCAATGATTTGAAGTTGTGATTACCATAAGCAATTTAAATTTTATTGATCTACCCTTCTGAAAGTTGTAATTGAGCATAGATGTTGGACCCGTAGCTCTCCAAACTAAATTGTACTCTGAAGCCCTTGCTGGATTACTGCAGGAATCAATAAGCAGTCAGTCACATTAACAATGAAATAGCTCCATTAACATACAGTGCTACTGGTGAAACTTTATTTAGGAGGGGTGTTAGCTCACTTCATTGTTTTATCAATGAATTTCAGTTGTATAGGGAAAAGTATAGCTTGTGTATGCCTAATGAGCTTGCATAATGATAATCTTATATGCTTTAACTATGAGTCTTTTTATGGGAGAGAGTTTTTGTTTTTGTTTTTTTTTTTCTGTGACAGATTTGCTTTATTATGAGCAGAGGGACTATGTAACTGAAATTACAATTTGTTAACCACAGTACAGTGGAATAACTTGGGCACCAAAGAATTTTCTACCATTACATATGCTCACTATTAGTGGGTTTCAGACAAAAAGCCATGTCTCAAAGAAGAACACAGACACATAGTGAGTTTGTCACTTACATATTTTTGGAACTTCCAAGTGGAATTCTGGGTCAGGGGAAGAAGGGGTTTAGGAGGTTGTCCACTAAAGTCTCCTGCTCTGTGGCATTGCTCGGATGATAACAGTGACTGGGGAAAGGCACGTTGTTCTTAAATAAAATAGACACTAGAAACAACACAGAAGGGTGTAGTTAGATGGATAACAGACCTAGTCTGGATTGTGTGAAACATTTTTTTTCTGTTGAAAAAGTGGCCCAAAATTTTGGAATTGGAGTTTTGGAAAGACCTAGACTAGTAGAAGTATGGTGTAGCTTGAACTACAGAAGAACCTCTCATGCATCCCTTCTTATCACTGCTTTCACTGCATCTGCTACCTTAGTTTGTCATAACTTTAACTCACTGCCATCCTCTTTACTGCCTAGAAGCCCTAGCTACATACAGCATGCCTCAGTTCCCTCTGCATTAGGTTTTAAGTTAGCAACGAGCCTATATTGGTTGACTTGATTGGCAGTGATATTGTGCTAATTGAGTGGTTTTAATTTCGTAATCTTGGATTTGGGAAAGTGCCATCATTGTATTCACCAAAATGATAGTGGGAGAGCCATAATGATCAGCACTTTACGTTCATAGATTATGTAAATTTATACCTCTGTGCTACCTAAGGAGCTGTTGATTTTGTAATGTCCCAAACAATCCTATTGGCAACATATTCATGAAGAAATGAAAGACGCTAGTACACTGGACCTAGTTTAGAGACTGATGGAAACCATAGCCATTAAATACAACAGTTACTTTTCAGGATCAAAAGACATCTCTCCTAGTAAAGGATTCACATGTGTTTGAAGGGGGTAATGCTATAATCTCTTGCCATGATGTTACATAGCAGTATTGAAGGTATCAGCACTGGATTACCACTCTTACACAATCCTTGACTTGAACACCTCTCATAGAACCCAAACTGCAATTTCATCACTTCAGTACTAAAAAAAGTTGTAGTCTTATTGGTGTAATCACTCCAAAATCAAAATGTCTGACATCTATCTATGCAGAGCTGTTACAACTATGTTTGCAATAAAGCTTGTTCATAAAAATTTAGCAGTAGATCAGCTTTTGTACTCTAGGACATACTTCAGATCAGTGAGACCACCCCTAAAGGTTGTAGGCATGCTACAGTGAAGAGCATTCACAGTCCTCTTCTAGAAATATACTCCTGTATTTTGATATGAACTGTTTTTTTTGTTTGTTTGTTTGTTTGTTTTTAGTGTAGGACAGTTCAACCATTTCTTTGCAGCTATAATGACACAAAATGATACTTTGGCTTGTCCTACAGGTGTGAAAGTATTTCATGATATTTTTGCTGCCTTTTCAGGAATGTATTATTTTGTCCAGGTTTCTGCCATTATATGCCACATCCTTACTGAGATGATAAAGTGTTTTCTCCTAGATCTTGGTTTCTCCAGGATTCAAATGAATGTATGTATTCTGTGATCCAGCTCTCAGAATCCCTCTCTCATTCAACAATTCAATTGGTATGGTTTATGTGAGGTTCCTCCTCTGACCCACATCTACTTTATAGAAACCCATGTAGAGGATGAATTAAAGAAAAATGCATAAATTGTTTGTCATTCCTTCAACTGAGGCAGTGTTATTATCCCAGGGAATATGTGTGGAACAAAAATATGTGCTACTTACATATAATTTCTATACCAGCTTCTGACATAGAGCAGACACAGACCAATGTAAGATGTGGCATTGATTCATAAGAGACTTAATGATATGTTTATGAATGCAACACATCCTAAAAAAGACACAGCTAATTTTTATATATGAAATATCATCAAGAATAATATTCAGTGAAAACTGTCTAGTTTAAATTACAGTTCTTTGGTTAAGATATTATACTTATTAGAAGACTTAAGTATTTTATAAACTGTAAGATCACTCACAAGGTTGCGAATCCAATACATACTTAGTTTTCAAAAGGGGTTTTTGAATATGGTGTTCTACGGCTAATATATTTCTTGCAGGAAATCTGAGAAAAACATGTCTGATTGATCTATATCCTATATAAAATGTCATGCATCAAGAAAATTCCACATGTACTGTCTAAGTGTTATATTGAAGGGATGAAGAGTTCTCTGTCATGATAGCCCGATTATGAGATATTACATATCAAATTACATTGAGGAAAGAAGATTCTCTTTTAATATTTGAGATTCAGATCTCTCTATCCTCTCTTTTTTGTTAAAGAGCTTGGGGTTTTCAGGTCATTTGTGATAGGAACTCTAACAAAAAAAAAAAAAAAAGAGAAAGTATCCTTTAATTGAGAGCCCTTTACACTAAAAACAATTAATTTTTGAGATCCATTTAATTTTTACATGTTTTAAGCACCATCATAAACATCTGCCACCTGGCGTAGAAATTGCTTCATATGGCAGGTGGAGAGATGAGATTTATTTAAAAGTTCTTTGTCTTTGATACTTCTCCCTGCTGTATTTTCCAGTGGAGTAATTTGAACCTGATGGCATTTAAATAACCATTTATTGCCGTAATGAGAGAATAGAGTTAAAAATACATAGAGTAATTACTGCTATTCCAGGATAAGAATACAACAGTAGGCATAATGGAGCAAATGATCTCCAGTCTAGTTTGGCCTCCTGCCATAATATTGGCCAAGACTTGGATCATTCAGAAAAAAATAAAATGCCTTCCATCTCTTTTATTAAACTGGCCAGAAAAGTTTTCTTTTTCCTTCACTAGATAGTGCTGGAAACCCCAGATCAGGGAGCTGATTATATTCAGTTTTTAGCTCATCCACAAAGTCAAAATGAGTTTCATGTCGTTCTCTGAAAAGCACAATGTACACATGGAACCTTGTTCCCATGAGCTGCAAACAGCCCTGTTCTGTGTCTTTCCTCCCCTACATAATTTGTGTATATTTTTTTAGTGCCACTGGAATTCCAAAACAATTTATAGAGAAAGAGGAAGCCTTCCCATTGAAATTGCAGCAGTGCTAGAATGCAAATGTTAAGAGTTAGAAGGAAAAAAGAGAGAAGCCAAGTTCTTCTGCTTATCTTTTCCCTGCCTTGGTGTCCTTCACATTATTATATTTTTTTTTTTGCGTGACAGTTTAGGGACAAAGAAAGGTATTTCTGATTGTCCTGCTCATGAGGCTTTTGATCTCTGTAACAGAATCATCTAATAAAATCATATGTTCTTGCAAAATTTGAAACATCTTGAGCAAATGACCTAACCTGAACAGTTCAACTTACAAAATTTTTGCTGATTCTACTTGGTCCATAAGAGCTTAATACAGAAATAAGACCATACAAATAGATAGTCAAGAAAATTTGTAAAAAGATCTGAGTGCACTATTCGCAACTATAAAATCATCAAATTTGTTTTAAATGCAACCGTAACACTTGATTCTCGTGTCAGTAATTTTAAACGGCTGAGTATGAATGACTGCAAAACAGTATTTTATATTTATCTGATTCATTTTAATTGCTCATACATAGAGAGTGTTCCTAAAGCTTCTTCTTAGTACTGAGAGGAGGAGAAAGAGTGAAGAGGATGATTTTGTCATGGTAATCCTGTGGATTTGGGGTACTTTCCCCAGCTTTTTTATTAGGTTATTTAAACTTCACTTTGTCTGTGCTGGCATTCGATAAATATCCCTGTGACACCATTCATATACTCGCTATAAATTCCGTAGAAACAGCAAAACATGAGTAAATAATAGAAAATATGCTTGAATAGGAAATTGTAAAGTTGGTGACATGAAATTTTCCACAAAGATCTGGCCTCTGTGTCCTCTGACTTTTTATTCTGAGTGTGCACAATGTACTCACTGTGATTAATCTAGAGATCAAAATTTGTCAGAATTATTGGGAAAATGGTTTTGAGTTACAAATATATCTGAGGAGAAGAGAAATGATGTTTAAATGGAGGATTCATCTGTGCTCAAATACCATGGTCTGCCCTATTTTATTCTTTTTTTCCAATTCTTCAACTGATGAAAACAAAACTGAACATAAACCATTGTCTTATATCGTTATGAAAGTTTCTTGATTGCTCTTTCTTCTAACTTTATTTTTAGCTGCTGAGGGAACAGGGCAGATATACTCATTATGGCATTCAAATCAATTTCCCAGCATCTTCTTCAGAGAATTCAACTATACTGGTTGTCCAAGGACCATGTTCAAGGACTGTCAGTGTGTGAACATGGATTTGTTTTGGCCAGCAACTGTCAGCTTGCCAAGCTTCAATTCCTCTTGACTTTCCATTCAGAGACAAAGCTGAAATTTCCCACAACTAAAAATAATTTTAAATTGAACCATTGCTAAATTAAACTAAATTCACTATTTTTCCTTTTGAATCATTAGTATCAGATGCAGACCAATCAAAAGCCAAGTTTCACATTTATTTTGGAGAAAAGTAAGTCCCAGGCTCTTGTGTCTAGGCTTGTGGAAATTCAGGTTTCATTCTCTGCTCTACTACTACTTTTACTACTACGACTAATCAGTTCAGACTACATTTCTAAATGTTCGAATTCAACCACCATAACGGAGGTTAAACTACTGTGGTGGTTTTGAAAATTCCAGTAAGCACTTATGTGCATCGCTCTGGCCCACATTTTCAGAGATATTTCACTGATTTCTACTGATCTCAGTTAACCTTTGTGCCTCAGTCCCTTACTTGTGTTTTGTTGCAAGGATATGGTAAGTCTGAAGCCAGATAAGGATTTTTTTTTTTTGTAATAGACACAAAATTCTGGATGTAAATAATGCACTGTGATTGTAAATATGGAGTAATCAAGACCAGATACACTTCATTTTGCATAGCAGATTCACTTTCAATATTAATTTTAGTATGACCTGCAGTCCTTGTCTCATTTCCTTGAGCAAACCATTATCAAGCAAATTCTTGAGCTATATTTGATGTCTCAGAAAGTACCAGATTTAAATAATCAGAGATCAGAGTGGTTTTTTTTTATTTTTTTTCTTCCTACTAGAAAATACTACTAGAAAAAGTATTTATTTTAGAAATGTAAGATGTTCATTTACTGGTGCAGTGATTTAAATTTAAATTTAAGATGATTTTTAATTTAAAGATAAATTATTCTTGGAGCAGAAAAAAAAATTATTTGTTCATGTGTTTGTTGTCCTACCAGGTAGGTAACAATTTTAAAATATTTTGGAGGCCTTATTTTGTTATCTTCTATTAAGCTACCATGTAGTGTCTGTTTTACGCATAGAAATAATAAGAACATAACTGCTAAAATAGTGTGTTTTATGTGGCAAAATAATCTTATGTATGCCTAATAACTGTGAATAGCCTTATATATAGGCAGATGATCATTTATTAGACATAGAGTCAGAGAATGGTTTATGTTGGAAGGGACCTTAAAGACTATCTAATTCCAACCACGTAGCCATGGGCCAGGACACCTTCCAATAGACCAAGTTGCCCAAAGCCCCATCCAACCTGGCCTTGAACACCTCCAGGGATGGGGCATCCACAGCTTCTCTGGGCAACCTGTTCCAGTTCCTCATCACCAGAGTGATTTAATTATAAATAATTAATGAAATATTAGATCATTAATAGATATATCAAATTCTGAACCTGAAAGTCAGAGTCCATTTAAAAAAACGTCAAAATCTTGTAGCTGGTGTAAAGTTTCATAGGTGTCTTGATTTCACAGTAATGCCTCTGCATGTCTCAAGATCCACATTTTGGTACTTTCTGTTCAGTAGCAGGCTGTTGCACCCAGCAGAAGTATTTGAAAGGTGCCACGAGGATGACTGCCCACCCTGGTATTTTACTCCAGTTCTATTCTATCTAGTTCACTCAGCAGCCACTCAGGCTTCACTGTAAATGTGCCTCAAACTTAACCTCCTACTTTAAGAAACAAAATGGGCTACATTGTCTTAAGGTGAAATTGCTAGCTTTAGCAGAGGTATTTATGTCATTTTCTCCTGTATTTTAGACACTATAATATACCACAAGGTAGTCCTCAGGGCTGAAGACAGATTAGGAGAATGGAAAATAAACAAGCCAAACAAACTTTGCAGAAGCAGTTGATTGGAGAGGATATGACAATGTCTAAAAGAAAGAGGAAGAGGATTATGAAATAGAATGAATATACTATTTCTTCCATAGTGCATATCATATCTTAATATAGATATTGGTTATGATTTTCCACTGACTTAAGTGGGTATAACTGTTGTACACACTATGATGGATTTTGTATGGAATTGTGATGATTTCTGCCCTTTGATGGTATGAAACCTAATTTTGCAGGCCCATGGAATGGGCCTAATATCCTATTTGCTGTCCTTTGGTATAATAGCAGTCATTTGAACAGAAAGCTCCATGACTTTTGTTTTGAACTGCCATAAAAAATATTTTTTCTGATAAAAGTGTCTCAACAACTTTTGAAATGGCTGGAATTAACCAGAAAAGGGCATATCCTTTAACCAAATTTTCTCCAAAGCACCGTTTTGGAAATGGTTGCCTGACCATTGTAGTGATTGATGGTCACAACCACAGAATTGCTTTTGGGGGGAGGCTCTATTAACTATCCTAAGCACAGTGTTGCCCTCCTTAGATAATTTTTTCTCAGTCTAGTTTGAGTAGTTTAACCCTTTACACTTCAAATAACTTAAAAAAAAACACAGCCCTAAAATAGATAGCTTCCATTTTCATTCCAAGCTTTATAGCTTCCATTTGCTGAGTGCTTCTTCTGTTTGTCATACATATAAAATATACTTTTTCACAGTAATATTTTAGGTATTGAGATACACAGTTTGTGTTGAAGCTAGTTGTAATAAATCAGAAATCTGAAATGTAACTTAGTTAGCTAATTAGATAGCTGTAAATGAAGAATAATTCATGATTATGGCACTCCAACAGTCTGCCAGCCCAGAGCATAAGAAACACCCTGAAGAACTCAGATTTGAAATACCGGGAAATCTTCAGAACTCTGCAGTCGATTGGAAGTTTCCAAATTAAAATTAAGAGTTTCTGTTCAGGACTCAGGAGAGTGAACCAGAACCTTCCCTAGATAATAAAGTATTGTTTTTCTTTTGTTTGGGGAATTTCTGAGAAATTAATACTACCTTTTCCAACCTACCCTCTAAAATACCCATTTGTATGAAGAGATACTTCTCTTTGGTTGTCCTCTGTGATGCTTAAGTAGCTCTGTGATTCCTGTGTCTTGTAATATAGAATAAATTTGGTTCTTCTCACTTCCAGCTGCACCCTTGGGGACTGTACCACCTATGGAAGGCCTGTTAAAGCAGTTTTTTATGAAAACAGATGGTGTCAATTGTTCCTGTATGACAATAGATTAAAAGAAAATGTCTGTTTTAGTTAAATTATATTCCAAAACTCTGACCCAACTGAACATAGGCAATCTCCATAACAGGGATGTCAGAATGACTGTGACCCAAAATCACATTATACTTCAGTAGCAGGATTCTCGAAGAGATACCTTTTGAAATGGAGCACTGTGTTACACCAGATGGTTGGCCTGAATTTCCATTGTTCCTCTTGGCTCTCTAGTGATATGCAGATTTCAATAATGCTTTTTACTTTCTCACATCTCTGCCTAGTATTTACATTCAGACAACTGTGATGAAGAAAATGAAAAGGCCAAACATAAAGAAACTACAGAAAAATGTTTGTCGCCAAAATGTGTGCGCGCACCTGTGTGTGTGAATACTTGTGTGGTATTAGAGGTATACTAAGTAGGTATTAATCTTGTTTTCTCTTTTTTTTTTTTTCCTTTTTTTTTGTTTCCATTTTACATGAAAGCTGCCACGATTGGGATAAGAGTGAAATGAACATAAGTATGATAAATGATAAAGTGCTCCTGGGAGTAAATATACCACTCAGAAAGAGCATTGCTAATCAAGCAGTGCAGCCAGCTAATGCACTCTGAGAGCAAGCACCTCAAAAAGATTCTAAATTTGAAACATTGAAGACTGGCATTTAGCTTGAGTAGTTTCTGGTTTAAGATGAAACTGCTGCACCAGGGGATCACAGTAGCAAAATGAAATCTTGGAAGGGGCAGAGGCTTGATGTCTTGTATTAAATGACCAACAAGATAGAGGGAAAAAAGAGAACTAAAAGCCGGATTTGCTACCCGACTTGTGCTAACTGACAGTTTGGGCAGTGAATATGATTAAGGAAAGGCAAGAATAAAATCTGTCCCTTTTAGATTCATAATAAATATGTAACTGTTAGTGTCCACCAGGATGACTGAGGTGCTGCTTTGTTACAACTGTATCTTTGAAGGGCATTTGTGAATGCCTTTGTAAATTTTGGTAGCCAAGATGCCAAAAGGACTTTGATCTGGTATACTGAACCAGGCAGTAAGCACTGCTTTCAGAGAAAGCAGCATATGCTCCACTTGTGAATTTCATCTGCCACCCACTCTTCAGAAGTGTAACACTGCCCACATGTCTTTCCTGAATGACTCGAAAAATATATTTTTATTAGCAAATGATACTCAAAAGTTGGAATTACTGAAGTTGTGACAGGTCAGGGAAATCATGCAGAAGGGCTTCTCTTTTAAAAAAGCAGGATGAAAATACTTCTGGCATGAGCAAACTGCATTAGCTCTACAATGTGAACTCTAGAATGGGTGAATATTAGGGAAGTATTTAAAATAATTTATCTAAAAAACTTTGTAGATACAGTATGTAAACATTTGTCTGTAGTTATGAAATTCCACATAAGTTGCAAATGTGACTGTGAATCCACCTAACTTTTTCAGAAGATGGTTTAATTTCATCCCATTTTTATTCAACTTCACTTACACTTGTGAATTAGCTTTTCAATAACTCCAGGAACGTGAATGACCTTCATTGTGACTTACATAATCCTACTATATGACATGGAAGGAAACAGAACTGCATGCAGTAATCAAGATGTGGATGCACTGGGTCTAGATTATGTTTTATATTTTAATATGCATTCCTTTCTCAGTCATTCCCAATGTTCAAGTTTGCCTTTTTTCAGCAGCACTGATCAATGAACCATCACTGATTGCTAAGCAAACACGGTAACTTTAAGATCTCCTTCTGTAATGGCAATAGTCATTGTCATATATATGGTTACCACTATTTTTATCATGTGCATTATTTTGCATTTATCAACTTTTAAATTCATCTACCTTTTCATTGCATAGTCATTTAGTATTGTAGGATCTTCCTACAGTCAGTTTTAATTTTGACAGCTCCAGGTGTTCAAAAGCATGAATCAGACCTCAGGAAATCATTAGATTGCCTTTAAAATTATTAATTTGGATGATTTTTACCATCTTCTCTTTTATGTGAACTTTTAAGCTTTTCTCTGAGACAACCAGGTCTAAAAAATGCCATTGCTTTTTAATAAAAGTTTATATTCTCTAATAATCTTTTGATTTGGGGATTTGGAGATTTAAGGAACATACTCAGTATTCTGAGATCTATGCAAAACTGTCAGGTGCTGGCAGCACTTCAATTCTCATTCCATGCCTCCCTAGGGTTCAGGTGGCTGAATAGTAGCAGAGAACACAACTGAACATGATCTTGTTACAGTGGCTCTTTAAGTCACCGTATCTCAGCTGAGTTGCTCTAATTGGACATGTTCTCTTTGGAAGACCTCTCTTCAAGTATAGGCACATTAGAGAGACAATTTATTTCCAGATTGGATCCAGAAATTAATCTCATATGAATTGAGATTTGTCCACAGCAGCGAACCCAAGTGTCTTTTCCAGCACATCTTCAGAAGGATACTTAGACCTCAGTGTCTTTAGAGGATGATTTCATGCTTTACATGCTTTTATATTTGAACATTCTACAGATCAGAAAGCAATTGCTAATGACTAATCAGTAGAAGAAAGGTAATCAGGTATTTTTCCATTTGAACAGCTGGTTTAAAAATATCTAATAATCCCTCTGTCCTTGTGTGTAGGGACAAAAATGTCTTTGAACCTTCCCTGGGAATGAGGGGTCTTGTTGAGCTGATTCTATTGTTAACAAAAGTATTTGTTTATTATTTGATTTTGTAGTGTCTCCTGAGGACATGCTAGTACATTATAGTGATCAAGGTCTTGGGAGACCAGCACAGCCTGGTCATCTATATTGTCATACCCTCTTCTTTCCCCATACTTGAACTTGTCTTGCTTGACAGCTTGTCATGTGGTAGAATAGTCTTTAACTGCACAGATGGGGCAACATTAAAGCCTCTTTTTACATTTCTGAAGTGAAACAGACTGGTCAGGATCCTTTGTAGATGGAGTCATAGTCCAATTTGTGTAGACTTTCTGCAGTGAAAAATTGCTAAATCCACTTTGCTTAAAAACAACTTTAGATGGGGAATTTTTTATTATAAACTAGATAATTTCTTAACAGTTTCAGTATTACTGGTTAACTTTTGGATACTTAAATGTAGAGAAAACCTAAATAAATAGTTTTTATGTGTTTTATGTTTTTATAATTTTTTATGTATCAAAGTTAACAGTAATGTAGCTTATTTTCCATTTCTAGATTTATTTTTACAGTTTTCATAAAGGAGCTAAGACTAAGCTGCTGTAGTACACGAGCTGTAGATCTAGGCATATTCAATGAAAAGATTGTTCCTTCTGAACCTTTTATTATGAAAATCTTTAAAAATATTTCCTATTTACATGAAGATCTGTTAAGTTGGAGCATTGACATTTTCCAGCATCGTCTCTTGCCTAAGTACAGTTGAGAAAGTTGCTGCATGCTCAATTACTTCACATAGTATAGGCTGTTAGTAAGCAGGACCAAGATCTGGCAGCTTGTAGCTCAGTATTAGCTTAGTTTGTGTTATAGCCAATTGCTGTCTGACCTCTCCACACTGCAGAGGAAATGCAATGCCATCTGTATATCTCTTAGTCACATTAAATTATGTCATTTATATTACAGTGGAACGCAGAGTTTACTTTATGCTTTGCAGTAAAATTAGCAGAAGTAACAAGATATAAGCAGAAGCACATAGGTGGAAGTTTGTGGGCCCTCTCTCTCTCCAGCTTGCTTTGATTCCACCAGGTGGTGAATTTAGGGAGAGAGGGAGGTTGTTTAAATCTATGAAGGTGCTAGCAAGTGTAAATGTTTATGAGGCTTAGACACCCATGGATGTCAGACAAGACTTCCATGTGTTTGGTCCTACAGGATTGAGTCTTTACTGTTAATAAATGGCACCCTTAAAAATACAAGCAGGAGAAGAGGATGAGGGGAAAACTCGTTGCAGATAGAAAATTGATATAAAATTGCTACTATGTTATTAAGGTATTAAACAAGAAATTGTGTACATTAAAAAACAACTTCAAGTTAAAAATAACTTCCTGATAAACAATTATATATATATCACTCGTTTTTTTAAACAGTTTCCATGAGCGTGTCAAGCTTGTACTCTGTGAGTATGGTCCTGGAGATTTTTTGCTAAAGGGAGCTAAAAGGAACAAGAATTTCTCTCCAGGGGGACCTGTTCCAACACCCCTGGTAGTAGATAGAAAAACTGTTGTGGATTTAAGTGGAGCTGGGTCTTACATGTAATTTTTCTGTCTTTAATTTCCACAACTACATTTCTCTCTAAATACACACCTACGGATCCACACTATCTGCTGCTCAAATAAAATATCACTCTGCCCAGAATATGAGTTACATTCCACATGGAATAGCTTCCAGAAGATACCACTTTTTTTACTGTAGTTTTGCGTAAAATGGAAAGGCAATAAGACTGTCAGTTACTTGGTACAGCTCACGCATGCTGAAACAGGATCCAGCTGCTCTTTGGACATTTATTGCTTCATTCCTTTCCTGTTAAATGTCCACTGTCATTTTGGTTTTATGTGAAACCCTTCATTCAAAAATATGATCATAGACAAGAAGGACTCTTAAAATAAAAAGTTTTCTATGTGCTAGCTGATATAAAACTAGGCTATGGCTGGCTTGATAGGCTTACAGAAATTTTCAATGTTGATTTATATCCAAAGTATGTCTGAAATATTTATAAATGGTGACAATTTATATGAATCTTTGACATAACTCATCCTATATTTTGTTTTATAAACATTCAGAACCTATTCACAAGGAAACAGGATGTGCACTGTCTGAGGAGCTTTCTACTCTTTCCTTAAAAGGATCTGCTACGTGCAAGTTGTACAGAGCTGTTGTATATCACTTTAGTCTTAAAAAAATGTGTGTACATAGAAGGGCCAGGGATATAATCCTTGAATTCAATAGGAAACTCTTATTGATTTAATTGGAACAAAGATTTCACCTCAAATCCTCAAATGCTGAAAACTAGCATAATTTTATTAAAGATGATGAGCTAAGCTGAAGGATGTTTTAGTTGCATTATAGCTGAGGATCTAGCCCTCAGAAGGCATATATTCTTAGGGTAAGAAAGCAGTCAGGAGGAAATATATCAGAAGACAAGTAAATGATGTAAATTTGGTTTGCAAGTTTAACCCTGGGCTAAACAACAGAAGTAGGCCTGTGCTGTAATCCTCTGCTACCATTTGTACAGGAGTGACTGTCATTCTAAATGAATACAATTAGGTAAGCTTGTATTCATGTCAGATTTATATCCTCATTTGCAGTACATTAACAAATAAAATGAAAATGTATTTATACTCATTATATAAGCTGATCTGAAATCCTTATGTATGTACCCACAGATTTATAAGTTATACTTGTAAATCAATGTAAATTGCTTGGTCAGAATGTTCATGCTTCACCATCATAGAAATTAAATACAGAAAAGACTGATTCATTTTCCTAGTCCATCTCCCTGCCTTCTAGTGTGTTGTCCAGAGCAATTTTGAAAGATTCAAAGATACGGATTTTTCTATTTTCCTGTCAGATATAGATTTTATTCCTTTACCTCTTGATAATTTAGACTGAGGGAGGTGGCAGATTTTCAGGGCCCAATACTCAGAGGTACTGAGATCAAACATCACCAATGCACCTATACCATTGAAGAATATGAAAGAGCCATACAATTAGCACATAATAATAGAAAGCAAAAACGTGAGCCGTGTAATCAGTGTACTTCTCTTCATCCATGCATAGAGTCCCTTAGTCATGAAAAATCCTTTGCCACTGCTTTCAAAAATTGGCTTATTTCCATTTGAAAATATGAGAAGCAAGGAGTTTAATAAACAGGTGCTAAAGTAAAGCAAAACCCGTAGTTACGAAATGGAGGTATTATTGTCTTGATTGAGGCTCTTAATGTTAAGGGCGTACTTGGTTAAGTTTTATCTCTCTTTCATTTGCACAGAATCCATTTCCCAGCTCCGGATGTACAGGAGATTATATATAGTGATCTGACACCTGTCTCTATATGGCTGTTGAATCTTGGCAACTAGGTCCATTAACCCTGTAGTGTCATGTACTTCTGGAGTCTACTTGAGAGCTGCATGGTATTAGAGGCAGCAGAGTTTACAAGTAAACGAGCAAAGTGTGAGGCAGACAAGTTCCACAGTTCTAACTGACACTGACCCAAAAGAGGCTTTGTCCAGTCATCTATTTTAGCACAATAGGAAGTTTTGCTTGATACAGTGAGTGACTGATACCTACTGATACCTACCTTATCATGAACTTATGCATAATATGAAAAGTAAAAGAAACAATAGCTAACACAAAGAATTTATAGCTGGTTTATCATTTACTGATATAGCTATCCTCGTTGAGGTGGTTTGCACCCATGTGATAACTGCCCATCAAATTATAAAATGGCCCTATTTAAATATCTGAACTAGAGCATGAATGATAAAAGATCTTGTGATTAAGATGTAAGACTGAATCAAAATATTCATATCCATACCCTGGTTCTGATTAATCTTATTTGGGTTTGATTAATATTTCCAGAAGCATCCACTGAAGTCTATGGTGCCCAGTTAAGTATATTGTTAGACAGATTTTTCAGAAATTGTGGGTATCTCTTCCTTCCATTAATTTGCTGGATATTTTTTAACACTCTTCTGAAGTTCTGTTTCTTTTTCTAAGTTTTAGGAACCGAGGTTCCCAAATAATTTAGGTGATTCTGAAAATGATGTCCTTAATCTTTACATCTTGCCTCCTCATTATCTCCAAATTGATATAATGCTTTCCTTAAAGGAATGTGAGGAGGGTGACATAATTCAAGCTGGTAAATTGTGTTGAGATTTTTAAATGGAGAGAGAAAATTGTCAACTTTCTCTTCTCTTCTCTTCTCTTCTCTTCTCTTCTCTTCTCTTCTCTTCTCTTCTCTTCTCTTCTCTTCTCTTCTCTTCTCTTCTCTTCTCTTCTCTTCTCTTCTCTTCTCTTCTCTTCTCTTCTCTTCTCTTCTCTTCTCTTCTCTTCTCTTC
>NC_139720.1:68347653-68435153 GCF_964211835.1 Anser anser
GAAAATGCCAGTGCCCCTTTGAAAGGGTATGAAGGAGAAATGGTTGCTTCTATAATGTTACTTAAAAGGCTTCTGTTTATCAAAACCTCAGTGTGTCATGAAGGTAGCGTTCGTGCTCACCGCAGAAAAAGCACACTTGTCTCTGTGACTGATCTATGGAACAACTCTTGAATAATGGAAACTTATTTTGTACATATAAGAGGGATATATAATCCTCCTCCTGCCCCTTGGAAAAACTAGAAAATTTGGCTTTGCTGTTTCTGAATTTAATCTTAATCTTCAGAGCACTAAAACTCTCCAGTGGGGCCAGTGGTTGAACTGAGCTACTGAATATTGCCTGGAGAAATTTATTAAAAAATTGAATAATACAGTATTTTCCCCATACTGTTTTAACCTCTTGTGTACCGTTAGGATAGATATTTGGGGTGGAGAATGGAGGCTGTCGCTTACTTCTGCCCGCACAGAGCATTTTCATTTTGGTTGCAACAAAATAATAAGTAATCATTACTCATAAAGGAGTGTGCACTCCTTTTTGCCTTTTTTCTTCTTTAAAAAGAAAAGATATTCCTGCTGCAGAAGTGGCTACAGTTCAACTCGTAGTGAGGCTACAGTGTTTCATGTTTTCAAATACAAAAATAATTGCTGTGGTTGTTAACAGAATTGATTTCATTACATGGAATTACACTCCTTAGGCAAAGTCTCAGGGAATTTCTGCCCAAATGGGAGTCTCAATAAAGTGCTGGCAGATCCTTGAGCAAGGCTGAAGTTTACTGTTCACAGTAATGAATCAATTCTTCACCAGCGTCTCTGGTATACTGAACTATCAAAATGGAAAAGCATTTAAAATATACCTTCATTTTATATTCTTAGCATTGATGACCCAGAGGCCTTTAGGCCTGCTAGCTAAATATGGATAATAGCTTATAAACCAAAACAAGAACCCCACAGAAGATATTAGAAAAAAATTTGGAGACAGTATAACTAACACCACCTTCCAACATGTGTACATACCTATCATATAAACATCCTCTTAGAGATGTTCATGTATGCAAAAATCCAATAAATACAAGACCTCAAAAAAATTAAAAAAAGAAAATCCTGAAACATTCTGAAATATGCCAGAAACCTAGGCTGTAATCTTGTCTCATGAAAAGAAGGAGGAATTCTGCCGTTTACATCAGTGGCTTGAACAGTTTTATCTGTGGAGGATTTTTAAATTTTTAAATTTAGTGTATTTAATTGTAGTGTAGAGAGAAGAGTTTCAAAATGTTGGGCTTCTCAGATCATATTTAGTCAGTGTTTTTCAGCTATTGATAATTTGTGGATCTTTAAAAATTATCTTGATTGAATTGTAGATTCTTGTACAAAGAATGGTAATCTGCTGGGATTGGGTATGTTTTGTAGTACACAGCTTTCCAAAATCTCAATCACATGTTAAAAATTGTTAATTGGTATTTGCGTTATCAGTTGCCATACCAGCAATTATCTTTTCAGGCTTTCAAGTTAACTTTTCCTGCAGTGGGTTGCAGGTCCACTGAAGCAGAGTGTATTCCAGTAGTGATATTTCTGCACGATGTGTCTACACTTTCTCAGTTCTACTTACTGTGGGCTTTATTTAGTTGTTCCTTGACTCTCAATGGATTCCCGAAACAAGTCCTACTAGTTTTAAGCAGAACAGCCACATGCAGATGCAGTCAAAAGATTTAGAAAGGAGGAAATGTATAATTCTTCTTTACAATAGCATACTACCAGGGTATTACATTATTAGCTGACTACTATTCAGATCTTGATCCCAATAGAAGACTGTTTATATTGTCAGTTTGAGTAACACTGCTTCACTCTGAATCTGCTTCCTTGATTGTCTGCATGATGTATGTATTAGATTTTCTCCTACAATCCCTTCTGGATTGGCTAGATCTCTTTCCAAGAAAATATGTGAATGTATTGATACTACATTATTTTAAGGACTGAGCCAATATGGGTGTGATGGCACCAAGTCTTGCTCCCTTCACCCAGCCTAATCTTTTAGTAGTGTCCCTACACACCTGAAACCGTCTCACACCTTTATATCACAAGTGCTTTTTACGAGAGGGCAGTAATGCTTAGGATTGTGCAGTCCAAGCACAAAGACATTAGATTGCAAGACAGCCCACACATTGTAGTGGTCATTTTATGCAGAAATATTGTTTCTTAAAGGACCCCAGGCCAAAAGGTGGGCCACATGAGGCTGGAAGAGCTGGGCCTTTTTGACTGTGTAGGCAAGAGAAGAGTATTTACAGCTGCAGTAATTTCCGTGGATATCTGTGGCCTTTTGCATGCTGCAAATTTGGAGCATGGCCTTGAATGCTCTTAGAAACAAAAATAATAAAAGAAAACAGCTTAGATAAAGGCCCATGGTGGTAATACAAAGTTTACAATCATGTGGCAAATGGTACATGGACAACTGGTGAGAGAGTCCTGAGAATGAGTAGGTGCAAAGATCTTTGGCATAAGTATTTAACCAGAGATCCCTTCAGATGTACATGCGGGAAGACCTCTGTAAATGGCACTAGCTGTGGACAATGTGTGGGCCACACTGTGCTGCCTGGCCAGAGGAATGGGATTGCTCCCTGCAGCAGCTCACCAGGACAGAGAGATAGCGAACAATGACAGCAGCTCTGCATCCCTGCAGTGTCATAGCTAGGGCTGCACCCTCACTTCTCACTTCCTTCTCTGCTCACACCTTTCCATCTCTCAGCAGGCATCCAGTGTGACACGGGCAGTGGTTTCCTCCTTCCTGTTCCAGGTTATGTGCATGGGATTTCTGACCAGGTACTCCAAATTGGCTAATTGAAACTCCTTTTCTCATAGATCCTAGGGTTAAGTGTGAAAGCCAAGTTCTGGAGAGGGATACGGGTGCCTCAGGAGCAGCCTGCCAGGAGCTGGCAGCAGCTGAAACTGTTCCAACTCAGTGGCATTTGATTTCTGTTTGGAAATCTGGACGTTCAGCTTTGGACTAGAGCTGGTGTTTTGCTCTGCCCTTGCCCACTTTGGTTCCACTGGTAAAATCATTGCCAACCACCAGCAGGGCTGGCTAGGGGGTAAAAGGCAAAATATGGCACAAAATGCAACAATCTGCCGGTCCTCCAAGGTGCAGATCCCTTGAGTCCAGTGACCCAGAGAGGATGATCTGATGCATTAGCCGTGGTGCCATAACCCTGGTAAATGACTAAGCAGCAGGTAGAAGGGAGTATTTCATAATGACTTAGGGGTAAATTTACAGAGTGCTGACTAATATATGCCTCTTGCTTTGTTGAAATAAAAACATGAAGTCATACCTAGTGGGAGGGCTAAGTTAAAAGAGGTGAGTTGAAGTTTACTGCCTGTGCAAGCAGAAGAGTATGAGGATGTGTCTGCAAATCAAATATGAACACAGAAAATCCACATTCTGGAGTTTGTTTTACATGGTTTTAGGAAAATAACTGATTTTGATTTGTAAGAATGACAGCACCTGTTTATGTCTCCTGATTTCTTGAAGCTTTGCTTTGACTTTTATGGCCAGTAGCGAAAAGAGTCCTTGTGTCAGAAAATAAATCTGATCTTCTTTCCTTTTAGATACTCTTCTACTTCAGCAATTTTTTTTTCAGGCGCTGTAGCTGAATATAAAAAATCTTGGAAACTGCAGATTCTTTCATTTCACTGTTTGAAAAGATATGTCCAAGTCATTGGTGAGAGGCAGAATTATACAGAGAACTTTTCTTTGCTTTTCATTTACTTTTTCAAATAGATGTCTTTCCTCTATGCTGTGTCTCAGGTCACTTTAAAAATTGTTTTAATATTTGTAGCAAAGTGTAGATAACATAAATATCCCCCTTGATAAAAAGAATTAATGAACGAACTCTACTGTATAGAAAATGAATTTTCTTTAAAAATAGCATAATGAACCTTTTTTCTCCTGCAACCAAAGTGTTTGCTTTCTTACCCCCTTCCCTCTAAACGTGTTTTGAACATATTTATGGTTAAATATTCAAGGATGGGAAAAGGCCATGCAACTTTGCAAACTGGTGTTCAACTGTTAATACAGATTGGCAAATAGAAAGTTATTTGGTGGTGATAACAGTCCTTTCAAGTGTTTACAGTAGAGGAGAAGCAGGTTAGAACTGACATGACCTAAAGTATGCCACAGACCACTGCTACTTTTATTGTTATTATTTCTTTTGTTTGTTGTATGGTAATTTTTATAGGTGGTACTCAGGCTCTGTGCTATCCAGGGCATTTGTTGCAGCTGCTTGCAATTTTCCACCAAATTTTTCTGATAAAAAAATAGATTCTCAAATATAAATACTAAAATAACACAAAAAGAAATAGTTTCCCAGGTAAAATAATGCTAATTTGCTGGAAACCTGAAAACATATATATATATATATATATATTCAATCATAGACTGAATGATTTAGATGGGTAACTGACAATGCTGCAGTTCAAAATGGTTCCACTGAACCTCCAAGAGACTGTACCTTGCCCATCTTGAGGTCTTATTCTTGCATATGAATATTCTGCCATTTATGTAGTTTCTGTGCAGCCTGGCTGATTTCACTGTTGTCTTGCTGGTTGCCCACAAGCTGGCAGAATTTCCCAATGTAGAGGTAGTAGCTTTGATACTGGATGTGTCAGAGCTACTGTACGTGTGCACAGCAGCTGATTTGCACATTGCGCAGTAACCCTGGCATGGCCTGGACCCATCACACCTGCTGTGCATGCACAACAGATCTGTGGGTACGTGTTAATCATTACTAGAAGTAGCCAAGTCTATTTTTCTATGGAAATTTGCAAATTAAATGGAGAAAAATAATTTGCTTTCAGAATAACATGAATGAAGAAAACAAAGAAACAATTTCTGACCAGGCTAGTGCAGACATTTTCAGATAGTTCCTTTCCTATGATATTCCTGAGTACAAGGAAGACAATGACATTTGTGCAGCATGTTCCAGTTCAAGTCACAGTATAAAAGTTGGGGTATTGGCAGTAGTATTGCAGCTACACTGGTGATGAAAAACCTTTGTGTAATAATGTCCTTGACCTAGAACTAGGTTCGAAGTGCAGATTTCACATCCAGATTTCACTGCTAAAGTATGCTGGGTTGATAGCCAAATCCTCTGGTTGGTTACTTTTGTTAGAAATAGGAGCCAGCTGCAATACCTGGATATGCCTTTCTGTACTTCAGACCACATTAATGTAGCAACAGCAGTGACCAAATTTCTCAGTGCAGACAAGTCCCTAAGTTATACATTTTTTTTAATGGGATACTTTCATTAGTGCTTTAGCTGATATTACTCATAAACCAACCCTTGCGCTACCAGGTTTAATCATTGTCTCGAGGCAGAGGCTTATTAGTGCAAGGTCATTCTATACTTTTTTATTTCATATTTTCCCTTGGAGAAAGTGAGCGATGTCTCCAGAAAAATCACCTACCTCCTGCCTAGCATATCAACATCCACAGACGTGCTGCCAGCATAGATGTAATGCCTCTTGGCCAAACCTCACGTTGCACCAAAACAGAGAGTTTACAGTAAAGGACAGATAATAAGATCAAGTCCTGAAACTTGTATGTGGGATTATGCAAGCTATTTAAAGAATTAATGATAAAACTTCTATTAAAAAAAAAAAGTGAAATGTTTCTTGAAAATATTAAATCTCTCATTGTGAATTAAGCGCTTTTGAAATGCTGGATTGATAACTCTGGAGATCAAAGCCTTACACCTGGCTGAGCTACTGACATGTCCCCGTGGCCTTGGAGCACCCCACAGTCTAGCCCTCAGGGGTGCTGGAGTGCTCTGATTCTTATGCCACTGTTAAAGAACTGAGGTGCAAAAAGGCAAAGTGACATATTTAAGCCCACATTAGAAGTCTGTGGTGAAGCAGGGATTTCAGATCAGGCATCTGATCTCCTTGGGTAGCAATCCAAACAGGAACTGTCACTCCTCTCCAAGAGAAGATGCAGTGACAGCCAGAAAGCCGCTGATCAAAAAAGGGTGAGAGATTTCCCAGTTCCATCAAGTCCATGGCCCTTCGGTAGAGAAGCAACAAAAAAGCTGAATCAAGGCAGCGAGAGTATTTTCAGGTGGCTGACACCTGTGTGTTGGTAACCGGACTGTGATCTAACAGGCTTATGTGTTGTAGAATAGTGAATAATGACACAGAGCATAATCTTTTTGTAATTCTTTGCTGTGACCATACCTTGTTTTAGGGTGTATTTCTAAGTGAATTTTAAATAGCTCGATTCATTGGGAAAAATTTCTGCCGTATGGCTGCTCACGACCTGTGATGAAGGTGTTTTAGATCAAAATATGGAAATTACATGGAAACATGTTAGTCCCCTCAGAATTGCCATTTCATCTTTTTCTCCTGCCTTCCTCTCCAGACTGCTCAGCAGCACATGGACTGGATTTTTGGGCTTCTTCGCTCCTTGGTGGCTTTTTGGACAAGGAACCGAGAAGCCAAGATTTCCCACACCTCTGTGTTCTTTGCTTCCTGTTTTTTAACTCCTGGAGCATCATACAAAATATACTAAGAGAAATCCAGTTTCAGAATCTGCATGACAAATCAAAGGTTTCTGCATGACAGGAGTTGTAGTTCTTTGATCTGAAGTACTGATACTGCTTTGTTAATTTACATCAGTAGGAAATTCGTCCTTTTTTTTTTTTTTCCTGTTCTGTACATACTCCTTAACCCCTAATGATAATAAATAATGTTTTAAAAAGTAAGAAGAATTAATATTGTATTTATAACCATGTAAATTAAAGAGTTCTCAACTATTAATGTGAACCACATAATTTAAAATAAATAAATGAGATATAGGCAGAAAAGCAGCCAACCATATGTTTTCACCATATGCTGAAGCATACTTACTGTCCCTTATATCCTGTATTCCCTGTGAAATCTATGTATACATATTCACTGATGGGAAAAAAAAAAAAAAAGAAAACCTGCATGAAAGAACTTTAAAGCTACAAGATCAAGTACTCTGTATTTGGACTCTGTGAAAATTCATGCGGTCATAATTTCTCTAATAAAAGGATATCATGAAGATATGGTCTTTATGTACTTGATCACATCAGTTTTTGCTTGGAAGCTCACCCTCATTCACTGGAAATGATGTATGGTAGTCACTGACTGAGTGTGAACATTCAAATGAAGGCATTGATCCGTATCCTAAAGATATGTCGTATATACCATCTCATCTTTTCTTCATTGGAGAGGTAGTTCTGGATTGCTTAGAGTCTGTATCTGATATCTTTTAGATGAGTTGAGGGTTATAGATATTTCCAGGAAACAGATCACTTACTGTCTTGGCTATAAGATCTGGGCTTCACTTTTGCTGCTTTATTGATGGAAATTAAACAGAGCTACCAAGCAGTGTTCACATACCATTAAGACTGGTTGAAAATGTTCTTTTCTTTTTTTTTTCATTGAAAAAAGTTTTTTCTTCAAAATAGATATTCAGCCCCTTTCCTTTTACTACAGAAAAATATTCTTTAAATTGATTTTTTCGTTTGGAAAACCAGGGGTAAACTTTTCACTCCAAATTAGGTAAAAATTCTCTGCCTTTGTACATCCACACTGTACCACTTATGGTAGAAGTCTCAGTACTGGCAGCATAAAGGTCAGTGTAAGCTCTTTGCTGGAGCCCATCCTGCTGCAGGATGCTGCCACTTGTACTGAAGCTGCAGCACTTCCACCAAAGTGGTCTGCAGTTTGAGCAGCTCGGCCAAATAGGCAGAGTCACAAACTCAACAGGAGCCGTGAACTGTCACCTCTCCTGGAGGCAAGAGCTTGGGGGGTGACCAGACGTTACCCTTCTCTGTGATCACAACATTGGCAGTGGCTGCAGTCTAGGTATGCCTCACTTCAGTAACCTTTCAATCAGAAATGCGATACCTTTTTTCTCATATGTTTACCTGATCAGTTCCTTAGCATAACTCACTGAGGCAGGACTTAGAAAGTCTGTGAAGGTCAGGTAGAAGTAGATATTGCTTGTAATTGAAAAAAAAAGAAAAAAAAAAAAGAAGATGAAAAGAGAGTGGGAAGGAGCAGAAATTTGCTTCATCTTGAAACAAACAGAATGGAATTGGAATTTGAACAGATGAATTATGTTTTCATGTTCATATTTTCTGTGTATCCATAACAATCCCAGGAGGCTTCACATCAACATTTTGAAATCTTTTGATAAATGCGCTCACATTCTTATCAAAATTGACTTGTGTTTGGATTTCTCAACTTATACTTCAATTAGCATTTGAACCCAATACTTTTAAGCATGTGATACAGTGATGTCTTCAGTGCATATATTTAATTTGAATGTTTCAGATCATTACTACTACTACTAAGTGCTGTTTTACTTCTAGGGGTTTTCAAGAGCTGATCTTAAGATTGTTTCACTTACCTTGAAAATGTATTTTTTTCTATTATCTACTTTCTAACTTCCATTTATGTCTTTTTAGAAATATAGAAAACAATTAAGATTATGTCAGTGCTGAAGACACTGAAGTCTTAGGTTGAAACCTAAAGTGGAACCTGTCTTTCAATGAGGAATAGGTCAAAGGAGTTAATGGCTAATTGTGTGACTTAGAGCTAATTTTGAGGAAAGAATGTGGAGTTATGCAGCTATTATTTCCTAATTTTTTTCATCGTCTTTTTTTCTGATCTTGTGTTATGCAGAACTTAAAAGTTCTTTACTGGAAAGATAAATGGAAAAGAAAACAAATCAAGAGGTGACATATTCAGTCTGATAACCATGCCTGATATAAACTTATATACATATAGCACTGACGTCTTCAAAAAATGATGGTCCACATGCAGTTACATCTAATATTCTAAATACAGAAACAGGATTTTTTTCCAATTTGTTCCTAGTACAGTAAATAAAATATCCACCATTGTTTCTGCTTCCAGCACTATGAAGAATACAGCAAACTTAAAAGACAGAGACTGTTCAAGGCAGATGAGATCAGGCCCCTGTGTAACAGAGGCAGAAAATCTAGAAGTTTGTCAAGTCCCTTTGAAGAGAAGTTGGTCACAATGAGAGACAACGTGTTCAATTTTGGGCTCCAGTGCAGCTCTGTTTGTGCTGGCTCAGCTGCTGGAAAGGAGCCACAGGGTTAGATTGATCACCCCATGTGGAATACACCTCGCAAGAAGGATGCTGCATATGTTTGGCACAATGACCCCTCACTATTCCCTTGATTGGGACAGAGGGAGGAGGCAGAGCACTCCACTATTCTGGCTGATCAGAAGTCATTGAAAGACACAGTAAATTAGAGAAACCCTTCTGAGGTGAGTTAATTTATACTGGAATGGGGAAAGACGTGGACCTAGTGTCCAGGAGGTGTAAAAAATGACTTTCTCTGCTCCCTCTCCCTTAGTCCTGGGCTGCATCTCCTGACAGCTGAAAGCATTAGGGAAGTCATCATGGCTAAACCATTTTATTACTATGAGACTTTGCAAGATGAGGAAAACCATGACTATCCAGTTAGGTTCAGAGGACAGTGGACTTCCACCATATTATGCTTTCCAGTTCTCCTGTGAAGCTACGGATCATTTCCTCTGCTTGAGCAATTCACTCTGTGAAATGAAGAGAATTGTCTATCCCTATAGCGCACTTCGAGATCTGTGGTTGAAAAGGACGTATGTGAGATATATATTGCCATTTCTTTCTGCCACTCACAGAGCAAGTTTAGCTTTGCATGTAGAAATCCAGCAGCTCCTTGTTTTTCAAAGAACAGGGCTGAGAGAAAGGAGGTATCAATGGATTAGGATTTAGGAGAACTTTGCTTTGCCACAGGCTCGCTGTGTGACTTTCAGATTTTTATCTTTTGTGTTTCAGTTCTCCATATGTAAACTAAAGATAATAATTCTCCTCTTAGCTTGATCTTTGTCCTATTTATTTAGTTTATAAACTTCCTGGGGCAAGTGATCATCTCTTAGTTTGTATATCACCTACCACAGAGAAGCTCAGATACCATTCAGGGCCTCGATGTGCTGTTACAAAATATCCATTAAATAATTATATTATGTCATGCATTGCCAAATGATCTTGTCTCCTTAGACTTCTAAAAAAAATCCTTAATATATAAAAAAAGACTCAGTCCCCAACATCTGCAAAGCTTTTGCTTTTGCATGGAAGCAGAATTCAACTGTGGAAAAAGACCTTTCTGGGTACCAGCAAGATTTACACCTGGCTTTGTTCTTGAATGGACTGAATTCTTAAGACAGAATTGCTTCTGGAAAATTGTTGAGCATTTCGGGGGGATGTTCTGATCCTATTAAAATGAACCCTGTAGATACATAAACACACAAATAAATAAATGTCCTGCATGTTGTTTGGTCATTCTTTTGAAGAATGAGTGCATAGGTGTATTATACACAGATCCTCCATACTGATGTTACTCATCTGAGAAGTCCTTCTGCAAAATCTCTGGACATTTGATTCTGCTCAATAACTTTGAGCAATAATGTGATCAGAAGAAAGGCAGAACATTTGGTTTGATGCCTATATATAAAATTGTGTATGTTCTGTACTGGAAAAGAGAAAACAAGTCATTGGGATCTACTAGGGAAAATCAATTATGTTCTTTCCAAACAGAGACATACCCAAGTTCCAGGTAACTAACATTTCTTGAACACAATATTTTTTAATATTGGATAGATCAGGACTATGAATGTCTATGTGTGTCTCACAGCATTCCATAAAAGCTGAAAAATTAAGAAAAAATCAAGTCCAGCCATTCTCAAAAGATTTGCAATCCTTCTGACAAATTTTGAGCTTCTAACAAAATTGAAAAGTAGACACTTTCATTTGGATTTATATTTTATGTGAAATAATCACCCAACTTCATTGCTGAGCTGCGTATATAAGACACTAATATTACCAAACTTTATTTCAGTTTTCTCTTTGCTAGATGAAACTAGAGGAGATTAAGTGTGAGTGCCAGTTACTCTGATATAGGAAATTGGCTGAGACTCAGGCCCAGAGTAATAGTGACAGTTGATTTTTTGTCTTAAAAACAAGGAAGCCCAGCTAGATTTAGGGAAAATTTTAACTGCTACAGTCAAAGATCAAAAAGAGGAAAATGATTATGTGAGGATAGCAGAAACTGGGCTGAAGAAGACATTCAGCATTCAAATCTGCCATTTTTTTTTCTGTTTTTGCCTCCCTCCCCTCACCAGCAGAAAATATACCACCTCCCTTAGAGTAAAGCTTTTTTTTTCTTTTCTTTTCTTTTTGGTGGTTGCAATAAGACAACTCCAATAAAAGTGGTTGTCATGAAATAATCACACCTCTGGGGAATTATAGGCATCTGGCTATGATTCATAAAATCCCTCAGGATTGATCCCCCCTTTCCCCCTCCTTAAAGATAACCACACCTCCAGCTGTGTTTTATGACTTGAGAGATGCAGTCTTTGTGATTATAATGTTCAGATATTTACATTATTTTGTTTCATTGCATTTTCCATTAAAAAAAAAAAAGAAAGAGTTTAACTCTCATTTTTGAAGGAGTTCTCACTGCCAAGAGACAAGTGGCTGATGACTATTTCAAAATAATTCCTGAGCATCCATCCCAGGTTGGTCTCCCTTCAACAACATGAATTAATAAGGAATGTTGACACCTTCCCTTCCCTTCCCTTCCCTTCCCTTCCCTTCCCTTCCCTTCCCTTCCCTTCCCTTCCCTTCCCTTCCCTTCCCTTCCCTTCCCTTCCCTTCCCTTCCCTTCCCTTCCCTTCCCTTCCCTTCCCTTCCCTTCCCTTCCCTTCCCTTCCCTTCCCTTCCCTTCCCTTCCCTTCCCTTCCCTTCCCTTCCCTTCCCTTCCCTTCCCTTCCCTTCCCTTCCCTTCCCTCCCCTCCCCTTCCCTCCCCTCCCCTCCCCTCTCCTCCCCTCCCCCTTTGATGTGCTTTGCTGTACAATAACATTATTGAAGCATATTATAAGCACTTCCTTTTTTGATACAACCTGTACCACATCTTAACACTTAAATTGCTTGGCATATCCTAAATACACTTTGAAACCTGCCAATAAGCTCTAAAATACGTTGCCAGCTGTGCATACACATAAAATCCTGCAATAATTTGAACAGTATATTATTCTGTCCATACTTCCTCTGCATTTCTATTAATTGTGGTAGTCAGAAATTAAAAATGACTGCTTTTTCCAGTTTGTATGTGCGTGTATGTTGAGAATCACTATGGCCAAAGATAGGGGACTCTTCAAAACAGGAAAAGTAGCAGAATCTGTACTAGGAACTGCTGAAGACTTGGATGATTTTATTTGCACATATTTACTCTAACTTTAATTCTGGATCTTGACACTTAGGATAATGAAAGTGTTAACATCTCCAGAAAGGTTTTACTGAAATACAAGCTGCATCGAGTGTTTTCTTATTCATCCCTGCTTGGGCATGGATTTAATTCTTTCTAATGCTATCAGTGAGAAACAAGAAATGGTTTGCCACAAAAATAGAGTCAATCATTAAACAGTAATTAAAACTATAAAAATTTAGATTGAAACAATGAAGAAATAAAGGGCCTCAGAGAGATTAAAAACATGGTATACTAATGCACTTAGCATACTGTAAATGCTTTGCTGCTTCTGAAATTCCCTAACAAGGTGAGAGAAACTATTCTAAGAACACTATTATCAGGAGACACCTTTGAACTGATCTATCCTGAAGAATAACCCCCAGAAAGATAAGGTGAGGAGGAAGGGAAAAAAGGGGAAAAAAAAAAAAAAACAACTTTCATATGTTTGTTGGCCACACAGCACAGCTCCGACTTCTGAACATTTTTCCCCAATTATTTTTGTAAAGTATTGATCGCAATTTAATTTTGCAGTCCCAACATGAGAGGCGCTTCATGCTGAAATGTCTCACAGGAGATTGTAATCAGGGTCTAGCCTGAAGGTGAAGCACTAGTACATAGGTTTTACTCTATTCCTCCACTCTTCATCAGTTCTGGGATTGGAGCAGAGGGCATTCTCAGGCAGATTAATTTTTGACGATGGGATCGATGGAAGATGTTTTTTCCTCCTGACATTGAGTCATCTAATTTGCTGTTTATCTTTGGCTTATTGAGTTTCGAGCATTGTTAAATCATACCTTTCAGCTGTTTAATTTCAGATGTGAATTTTGCATTCCCCTCTTGTACTTTGGCATAACTCTTTTACCTAAAATGAGCAGGGTGATGGGCCTTTTTTGACACCAGGTTACTGCTTTCGAGTCTGTTAAGTACTCCAAGGTAATGTTATAGTACTTTCTACCCTTTTTTCTTTGCTTGTGGCCATAGATCAGATCATCTCTAGGGAAATCATTACTTGCCATCATTATTATCCCTAGCACCTTCATCTATTCTCCCTTGTTTCCTGACTCCATTGCTTGATGAAGTGCCTACTTGTGAGGACACCTTTAACTCAGGTCTAATAATTAACCCCTTCATTGCTCAGGCTGGTTCATTTTTTGTTCCCTTCCTCAATAAGTTGTGATCTATGAGTTTAGCTTTCAGAGCAGCTTATAATAACAGCACTCTGGACTTGCCTTTAAAGCTTTTCTCATTTTTTTTTTCCCTATTTTTTTCCTTGTTTTGTTTTAGTAGCAAAGTGAACATTTTGCCAAATATATTGCTAACCAAAAATAAAATGCTTTCACTCAAAACAAAATTGGTTTTATTTAACCTTTGTCAAAGGGTTATACATTATTGCTTTACATTTCATGGGGAATGTTCTAACCTTAGTCTAACTCTGAACAATCTACAGAATATCTCTGCAATTATAAATTTCTAACAACTCAACATATGCATACAATTCTAAATATACATATACTGTGGTGACCAGTGAAATGTGGCCAGAAGCAATATAATAACTTTTTATGGGGAGACTCTAAACTATTATACATCTTGCTGACTTTGAACTGCCCATTCATAATAATAAAAAATATTTTCATTTTATATTGCCATTAGCTTCAGTTAAAGGCCAGAATATCTAGCTTGTGATTGTCCAGGGAGACAATACAAGGAGTCTTTTCCTCCTGTTCACAAGCTCAGCACAACTGGTATTTTCATTCCTATCCTGTGTACATGGAGATTCTAACACATTCACAGCACTCTTCACCATAGGAAGTGAAGGATTGAGTCATGCCAGTTCTCATTTTTGACTTGGGCATGGTGTTTTTCATATAATAACAATAAAATCATGATGAAAAATAAAAATGTTAATTTGATATAAAGTTAAATCAAAATCTCATAAATGTAATATTAAATTTAATTTGAATGTTATTTCTATGGTGAAAAATAAAATATTAGTTTGCACAGGATCTTTTAACATATTAATATTTTACACCTCTTAGAAAAGGCCTGTGTGTTTAACACCCAAGTATAAAGCACCGTGTAGGTGATGAGATGTTAGAGGGCAAGAATTCACATGGTATGTCGAAATTGCCACATGGTGGTTTGAGGTCATATCAAACATCACCTTTAGCTGGTCTTTATCTTTTAGAGGCCTAGACAAGATGCAGGATGAGGCATGTGCCTCACTTTTGGGTGTCTACAATATCCCCATGTTTTGGAGCACTGCATTTGAAATGTTTTGCGAGGCAGACATCTTTTGAGCCAGGCTCTACCTGCAGCCTCTTGAACGCCACCTTCTCCAACTGCCCCCTGCCAGCAGCAGCTCAGTCCCTTTGTTGCAGCCAGTGAAAGTAGCTGTAATTACTGGCTGCAGGTGTAAATGCTTGCTCCCTTGGCCTAAGGGAATGGAACCATAGCCATGATTAAAGGTAGTTAGCTATCCCTAATGACTACAAACATGCGGTGCTGGTAATTACAACTACTTTTCATTCCACCACCCCTGAGGACTGACCTACTGCCAGCAATAAACTTAGGTGGTTTTTTTGTTGTTGTTGTTAGTTTTTTTCCTTTTACCCCCTTAAGTATTATAGTTCTTTTTTTTTTTTTGAATTAAGTTTTATAATTATTTAAAAATACCATTTTTTTAAAGTAAGATTTTTGTAATCGTTCTTGACCTCCTTTGGATTCATTGTGACCTATGGTATGAGAAAGATGGATGCAAAGGATCTGATAGGAGCCAGAAAGGGTAGAATACTGGGTAAGGATGAAGCCTGACCCAGTATGGTGACTTCCCATATTCCAATTTGTGCCAGTCATATCAATTCGTACATTACTTTGA
Source organism: Anser anser (assembly GCF_964211835.1). Classification (NCBI taxonomy): domain Eukaryota; kingdom Metazoa; phylum Chordata; class Aves; order Anseriformes; family Anatidae; genus Anser; species Anser anser. The sequence continues at coordinate 68,362,862 of NC_139720.1, forward strand.
TGTTATCAAACCTGTGAATCTCTAGCTAATGTTACTCTTCACATATTAAAGTCAATTATGAGCATATATACCGTGCTGCTTGATGGCCTAAATGAGCATATTCATGGTATCCACAATAAGAGTGGGTTATTTGATTATAAAGCAAATTAGGATGTTCCTATCACTAGACTTTGCGGCTGCCTGCTCTGAAAAAGCAAGATGTGCCAGTTCCATAAAATGCTTATCTATTAATCAATTGCATTCAAATATAATCCCCTTTGAAGGCATGTGTAAAGGGCAGAGTAGCTGCAGCAGCAGGATTTCTCATTCTGCAATAGAAAGACTCCAGTCCCCAAGTGTGTAGGAACTGGTTTCTGGTACTACAACCATTACTTATTTTCCCAGAGTACACTTTTATTCAGAGGGTCCAGTGTCACCTGTGTTATCCCTGTTTATGACTTTTGCTACAGAGTTTACTGTATTTAAAACTCGTTGAAATCTTTTCTCTCTGCCTTTACAACAAGTTAAAGCCTAATTAAGGAAATGCAAACAGGAACTTCTTCTGAGCCTTCAGTAACAACATAACAGATTGTAACACAAGGAAGTGGAAAAGTGAATGTACACTTAGTCCCTCTGGCAAAGGAAAAAAAAAAAAACACTAAAAAACGTTATGATCTTTTTGGCATTTAAAAAATATCCTTCTATATTGTAACATAAAAAATCAATAATGCAGAACTACTGCTTAAAAAAAAAAAAAAAAAAGACAGAGAGAAAGAAAAAAAAAAAAGCTACTACAAGATGCTCCAGATAAAATCTCTCTTAACTGGCTCCAGAGGGGCAGAGTCATCCCTTGTCTGCTTTAGCTGGAGCAGTTCTGACCAAGAGGTGAGGCCTCATATATGGTGGTGAAGCAAAGCCAGAAAAAAAGGAGTGGAAAAGGGAGTTCAAGGTTGAAACATCTACACAACAGACTCCTTTGGGACAGGCACAAAACAATCAGTCAGGAAATCATATTTTTGACAGAGTAGAACTGATTTCAATACTAGGCTAAAGATTTTCTGTGAAAATAACTTTTGTATTTGATACTTTTGTTGAAGAATTTATTTCTTTAATGATAGGTTGTGGGATAATCCTATATACTCAAGGACAATTCTGCACAACCTGATCCAGAGAAAAGCAGGACCTTTACCACAGTCTGCAAAAGAGGATTCCCAAGAGTTTGGTTTTCATGGGTGCTGACTGGTGTGATTTTGGGGAAACCACTTCACCCCCTTTGATGGTCATTCCTCCTTCACTCCATATTCTTTGCTTTGTTAACTCTTTGCACCTGGAAGTTTTCTGACTGGGGAGTGAGTAATACAAAGAAGACCCAGTTTGGAATGGGTCTTCTGCATATGTAAATCCTAAGCTCATTTAGCTTAGGTAATTTGTACAACACAAGACTGTGTTTTTTCTATCCAGAAATAAACATAAGACTGGACTGCACAGTCTGAGTTTTTAAATGTGAAAATTACGACCATTAAATCTGTGATTTGAAAATGTGTCAGCACAATGCAGAGAACAATTTGGATATGTTTGGAGGGTTACTGCCTTAGGGTCAATTGAAACAAGCACATCTATGGGGTACAACAGTTGATGGAGCAAGCAATCTCAGGTGCAAATATGCCCGGGGCTTGTCTAACTTCCATTAAAATAAAAAGTTTGATAGCACTAATCATTTCTGTGCCTTTACATTTTAAACAGCCGCTGGCATTGCCTGAGCATTTTAACTGCATGCTGGCAGAATTGTGAGTTTGCTAGGAGCAGACATCAGGAAGGGCGATAAAGGGTAGAAGGATGCAGAGGTGCAAAACTGCATTTTCCGGAAAATAGGGCTGAATGAATATCCAGAGGTCAAAAACAGAATGATTACAAGTCTTGGAGTCTGCACCAGTAACGAACTCCTGTCTCCCAGCATTTTTAGTCCTTGTGAATGAAATCCTAAGATGCACTTGTGGTGACATGCCTGTATGGGTTGAAAGGGTCCAAGCCACATCTGAGGACCCATGTGAGGTGAGTAAGTGGGCTCTGACAGATGAGTCCAACTGGGTGCAGTACTGCATTTTACCCCCTCCTGAATTTTAGCCATCTGCCCCTTGTTTCCGCCTCACAGTACCACAAAGGCTGGATATCACAGCAGCGAACAGGTATGTGTCTGCACTTTTGTAGCCCTCTTCTTATGGCAGTGCCTTACTATAAGTACCCCTTTGCTGATGGCTGTGCAGACAGCACAGAAGGCTGTATGTGCTCTCCTGGGGATAAAGGACTGTGGGACATGGGTAGGGCAGATTGCCAGGGATAGAAAAAAATCTAGAGACACTACAGTAAAATCTCCCAGAGCTTGGTTTTGAAAGTGCTTTTTTTCACTGATCTACTTGCTTAAAGCATGAGATGCTCTAAGACTACCAAAAGTCAGATTTCCTATTTTTGTGTTAATCTGATTGTGCTCAATTTTTGTATGAGTTCTTACTGGGCTGCTTTGCTGCTTGTAGAAATAGGTTATGTAGCAGTTCACAGATGTGTGTGGATTAGTAATACCTGATGGACTGAAGTCTAACTGGAGAGAGAGAGAGATGTGCATGAAGCCTTGAGGAAGACCGTTGTACAGTGTCTTTAAGAGAGATTGGGGGCATGATAACTTACCACAGTAAGTTTTCAACTCCAAAAAATCTACATTCAAATTTTGGTGAAGTTGCTGAGGGAAAGTTAGTTTGCCATGGCTTGAGCTGGCTTCCAGTCGAGCTATTCAGAGACCTTCTGTAGCATGCTGCATGCTTTGACTAGCTAGAAAGAGTTGCCTAGGCTGTGGCAAGCAATTAATGTAGAATGGCAGAGGGCTGCCACTCGCACTCCGTTATTCTTCCCAGAGGTAAAATCCTATCTCTGCCACTGTCACCAGCAGCACTTCTTTTGATTTTAGTGACAACGAATCTGACTTATATGGGTCTTGTGTACGATCAGTTATGTGTCCAAATCATGTCTCTATAACCGATTTTTGGTCTATCTCTTTTAGTGAACTAATCATGAACAATAACAAAAGAAAAAGCAAACATCAAAGTTCAGATCTTCATTTTGGGGCTGGGGTGAGAATGAGGTGTGGATAGGGGAGGAAAAGTTGACTTTTAAACAGGCTTTTGTGTTTTCAGGGAGGTAACAGAAGAGGTTGCTTCTAAGGGTGATACTATCTGTTGAGCAGTGCCATGCTAACAGAAGTAAACAGTCTGCTTTGGAAAGGCACAACTAAGCAGGAGAGGAGCTGAAGGAGAAACACTTGTTATACTGGCTACTGTTATGTCCTCTAACAGGGCCAGAATGTGGTTGTTCCCCACGCTCTCTGTGCAGAGGACCTACCAAGGATGTAATGCAAGGTTGTACACTTGCAATTCTGTTTGGTTTTATCTTTGCCAGGGAGGGTAAGAAAATACAGCAATAGCAGGTCTGAAAGTTACCATTTCTTTAAATGACAGATGCAACATTTTCTTTCTGAGAATTTAGCCTTGAGGACCCTATTCGCTCTCCCTTTCAAACCTTTCAGATCACATCTCATCTGCCTCTGCTTTGTGTAATCAACCTCTTAATAATGGCTTGAGAAGCAGGCAGAGATAATTGGCATCCACTTCGTAGAAGAATAATTGTGAGTGTGAAAATAAATTGTATGGATTGTAATTGTTTTCCTTGCCTTTAATTCTTTTGCACAATATTAGTCCTTGTAGTACCTTGGGGAAGAATATAATATAAGATAGCCATTCTTGGTCAGACCAAAGTTCTCATCAAGCCACATGTCTGTCTTTTGTGGGGACTATTAAAAGATATTTTGGAATAGTGATAAGAAAAAGTAAAGACAGAGCAATCCTTTTCCCAGCACTTCTTTAGTTTCCAGCAATTAGCGTTTTGCAAAATTCTTAAGCTAGGCTCTGTATGTATATTTCACCTGTTTAGGTATTTTATATGATTAGCTGGCTATGTTGCGAAATCCCACAATTACTATCCTCACAGGTTCTATGAGGTAGAAGAGTGGTATATTAATTCCATGTTATGGATTTTGAACTGAGGAGCAGAGAGACTTGAAATGCCACCATCTAAAAATAGATTAGAGCTGTTACAGTTCATTAGCACAATAAAAACTTTGGAACAAATTGATACCCAGCCTGTCCTTAAAAATCCAACCTCTCTATAAACTTCCTATTACGATGCAACATGATGGGACAAGGGTGACTGCAACCCTGAAATTTTATGACAGTTGTGTGTTGCTTCACTTTCCCAGTAAATGCCAGTAACGTGATCCTATATATGACTTCAATTACACACGGTTGCTTCCAGATGACTTTCAGACTCCAAGACCAGGTACCCCCCAATTAAAGAAGGAAAGGTGTATGGACAGGTGTGATGATCATCAGAAATGTGCAAGTGGTTTAAAAGGATTTTCAGGTTGTTGAAAATGTCAATAGCTCATGCCACTATAAGATTATAATATTTAAAAAGGTAAATTCTATGTTAGAAGGATGTTGGAAAGATGGGGAAAATACACATCAGAAGGTCTAAGATGACAGTAGGCAGTACACGGGAAACATATTTTGTCACTTGGACTCCATTGCCTTGGTGCAGTCCTGTTAAAAGATACCTGAGGCCCAGGATGGATTTTATTCTCCATCTGTTGTACAGATGCCACATTGTCTAACCATGAAGTGCTTGGCTCCAGTGTTAGTATGTGCCCTCCCTTAGTGAGTAGCTGGTACTAAACTTGGCAAAGGAGAGAGATGTGCCTCTTGTACTCTGCTCATTTCACAAGCTTACGCCCTTGTCTCTGCTTGAGCTTCATAGTTTGGGAACCTTACCTTTAGGTAGATGTTCCAGCTGGCCATACAAAACACAGCAAAGGGATGTGTGTGGGGGGGGGAGGGGGGTTGTTTGCTTTTTAAGGGGGAATTAGAGAAGAAGTGAGTGAATTGACCTACTATAAATTGGCCTTCAAAATTAACTGGGATGATAGGCCAAAGCCGAAAGTTACCTTACTGCTACAGTCTTATCAGTAGTACTTTATCACTTGCATGGTGATTGAGTGACTGTAGGACCAAATATGAGGCTGTCATTCTAAATTAAAGATGCTTGTTAGATGGGCATTTGTTAATGCTATCCCACCTTGTCTTCTTTTTTTTTTTTTAAAGTGAATATGTACTCATTTTCACAAAGTTATTGTACAATAGATACTAAAAGTGGTCTGCTTCAACAACAACAACAACAACAAAACATACTTTTATAGCTATTGGTAAATTCTTATTGTTGTTAATGGTTCATATGTTTGGTTAACTATGAGACATCTGGTTCGGATACCTAGATATTTTACTGCAATCATAAATGATTAATAAAGATATATAATAAGCATTTTTAAGTACCTGAAAGTTCTTGCTAATGTAATAATACAGGCCTTTTAACTTTTACTATTTTTCTTATTCTTTTCATCCAGAAAGCTGGTTACAATACTAGCAATGTATTGGTTGTGTGCAACTGACAGCAGCTTTAATGACCCTGATATGAAGAAGGGCTTAAATAAATGTTATAGATGTTGAATAAATGGTAAAGATACTTAGAAATACTTACAGATAACACAGGATATAAAGCAAGTTTTTTGAAAGCAGAAAAATGTTAGAAGACCAGATTTTGTTTTATTTTTTTCCGTATCTGTATGTTCAGTTATATGTGTAAAACACATCAAAGAAAAAAATGCATATATATCAGTCTACTGATAGGGTTTTTCACACCTGTTCTTTTATGTATGTGTCTCCTCATAAAAACCACACTGCTGGGAGGAACATGAAGAAAAGTAATGCCATTTATATTGCTGTAGACTGTAGGTAGAAAGACTACTTTTCTGTATTGGAATTTAGAGATGCTTTTGTAAAAGGCAACACTGGCTTGTAAATGACAAATATGCACAACCTGGATCGCAGCTGGTCACAAAGGCAGATCCATGGATTGTGCTAATGTTGGTGCTTCCCACTCTTTTTGCCACCTAGTTTGCTTAGGAGAGGAAAAGTGAATATTTATGGTGAGATTTAAATCCTGATATACTTAATATCATCCTCTTGGCATCTATGGAGAGATACTGCCAGGACAGGGAAACAAATTTGTCATCTCATTACCTTTTAATTTGTATTAGAAACACCTCTAAATAGTTGGCCATCCAACGTAGCTCTTCCTTGTTATTTCTTAACAGCACAGCATATCGCATCGTTAAACATAAATTGCTCTTGGCTGGTTTTTCGAAGTGATTTGACAACATAGTTTGATTTTGCTCTAACATGATCTAGAAACTGTTTCCCAGTAGTGGGACAAAGGGAATGTGAAGAAACTACGTGGAATTCCTTGCAAATTTGCTCCTTTCTTACAGTACCTATCGTGGTTTACTTAACTGTAGCAGTGTTTGAACCTAATAAAATTGCTTCGACGTGTTCAGTGATTACATGAATTGTATGGATTTCATACATTAGGCGAGACTTGGCTTAGAATGCTAATGTTACGTTCTTTACAATAATGCAGTGAATCCCAATTTGGTTTTGATTGCAATAATCTGGAGTCAAATGTGCAAACCCTTGCTAATTTAAGTTGATTTTACCTTTATCGTTTTGCATATTACATAATCTAGAGCCACAAAAACAAAAGCTTGTTTGGACTTACTGTGCTTTCCTTTTCAGAAAACAGAATTCTTTTTAATTAAAAACACTTTAAAAAAATCAGTATGTGTAATTGCTAACACCTGCTATGTGTTACTAACAGATGTTTCTTACTTACCTAAGGGAACTGTTATAATTACACTATAAGCTTATTGGAATGGCATTTAACCAAGATAGTTTAGGAACTTTAGGTGGTGACTTTGTGTTCTTTTATTAATATTTCCTCTTAAAAAAAAAATAAAAAAATGCTGATGAGCTTTTATTTTTTTAATTAATTAAAGGAGAAAAGAAGTCAGCCCTCCTGACTCTTCTCCCCTGCCTGTGTTCACAAAGTGCAGTTAACCAGAATCAAGCTTTGGAGATTCAGTCTGTCCTTTCTCCTTGGTCCATCACTGAGCATCAAGGAGGAGTTTGTGTCCAGGTGTAGCACTGCCTCAGTGTAGCACTGCCTCAGAAAGGCTCCTGATCGGGTGGTGGTGTGAGAGACCTTACAAGTCCTGCTAATGGTGGGATTTGAGGAACACAGGCTTGTTGTGTGATCTTGGGCAGCCCACTTAACCTTTGTGCCTCTGTGCTTTTGTCTGTGAAATAATGTGATACTTGCCTCATGATGTGTTGGAGGCGCAAGTCAGAGAGATTGGCACAGGGCTTTGAGATCTTTACATTAAAGGTTGGTAATAATAGCTCTAAGTGTTGACCTGTGACTGGGAACTTGCAGCTTGGAGGCTGGCCTCCTCCACGCTGTAGAGGTCTGTTGGTGTGGCAGCTCGTGGGAAGCACTCTGGATTCCCGCATCTTCCAACTCGACTGCAAAGCAAGACTCTCAGTGTTCTCCCTCTGCATCTTCATTTATGAAACTAATCACACAATTACCTGTAGGCATGTGTTAAATATGACACTGGTCTCTGCAAAATAATGGGCCAATTGCAAACAATGAATAAAGAGAGGCAGCTCCATTTATAACTGCTGTTTCAACAGAGCCGTGTTGTAATCAAAGTGATCTGAGGGTGACTCATTAATTAATTGATGTTCTTTTTTATTATGTGCTATTGAGTTAATGAGTAATTTGTGCTAGATAACTCTCTGAACACACTGATTACGTGAGATATTTTCTGGGGCTTTCATACCGATGACATGCTGAATAGGTGGAAGATGGTATTTGCTTATGTGTACTCATTATTAGCAGATTCAGGATGAATATAAATCAGCAGAAGGGCATTTTAAAACGTATTAGATACATGCAACCCTTACTTTAAGGCTTTAAACAGATACTCTTCAGCTTTTAATGCCTTAAATAGTATTAAAATCACTTTCTTTATAATACTTCTATCACCCACAATTGGCAGCTTCTAGAAAGGGTGCCTACACAAAAGATTTTTACTGGGAGCATGTTTGTGCTAATGGCCTATTACCTTGCACATATTGTATTTTGGTTTCCTTTTGCAAGGTACTGAAGTGAACAGTAAACAGGTTTGGTCTGCATCATTGGACTGAAGTAGGAGAAATGTATTAAGTGAATATGTAATTGTCTTTTTTATCTAAAGTGGTATTTAAAAGAATAAAAACACTGTTCTTATATACAGTACACACTTTGCTTTCTGTAGTTTGAGTTGTTAAAGCTTTTGCTTTATTGAAACCACAACATCTCCAATGCCATAGGAGTTTTTTATTCATTAAACAACAAATGGCTAAATTGATAATTTAGTCTGACAACAGCAGCACAGTGGAAGCTTTCAGAAGAATCAGCTAAATGTATAAAATTATACCCAGCAATCACTACAGACCTTCATTTTTGACAAGATTTGTTCTAGGTACAGATGACTGTAAACTACCTACCGCTGAGAAAATTATAAGAAGCTGCTGTATATTATGTTGAAAAAAGCCTTTAAAGTACTTTGTCTGTACAGGCGAAAACCTACCAGAGTCCCTGTTTGTTTGTTTCTTTTCCCCACATTCTCCCTCCTCACTGACCACTTCTCAATCTATTTTTCTCAAGTCGGTTTATATGTAGGCAATTAGGAACATCTGAGGGGGTGGAGGATGAATTTTATTTACATTACATGAGCATAAATTTGAGCATTTTGGGAGGGTTGTAGGAAGAGGCAAGATGATGTGCTTATAAAAGAAAACAAAGTAAGCAAGATAAAAAGTACAATTATGAAACAGATCAACTCTTAGCCCTGGTCATCGCTTCTGCAGAATCCAGGCTGTCTTGATTCCTCACCAGTTGTGGCACATAACAGACACAGCAGGCTATGGTTGGCAGAGGAGCTTTCTACAATGGAAAATCAAGGTCTGATAATATGTACTTCTCCACATGGCTGAAAAAACAGCAGCTCAAGAATAATAGTGAGTTGTGGTTGTGGTGGTTGGTTTTTTTGTTTGTTTGTTTTGTTTGTTTTGACTGGCTAAACTTAAGAGATCTGTAAAGATAAAGATAAAATACCCTAAAGATAGTAGATACAAGTGGAAACAATCTTGTCTGGCAAATAAGCATACACTGAACAATGGTCACTAGCAGAACATTTTGATGTATACAGATAGAGCATGTTGACACACAGTGATGGAGAAAGAAACCTAAGGTAAATAAAAATAAAAGGAACCCAAAGTAATGGTCTAGGCTTTAGTCAAAAAGATCAATAAGGCGGCCTAGCAGATAATCTCTCTTTTAATATTGTCTTATGATATTATATTGCGGTGGTGTTGTAAATGTTTCCATTAAATAATTAACCCCCAGTTATTAAAAGCCAGGCAACATGGGAGATTGAAATATCAGAAAATGTGTAATCGATCTTTGACCTACCTTAAATTTACATTTAATTTGTATCCTCTGCATACTAATTTTAGATACTGATGTGATTAAGATACATAAGCTCAAACTGCTCAAAGCAATGCCGAACCATCACATTGCAGCACTTCAAATGTGCATATCAACACTTTTTTTATCCTTACATCAATTAAGACTGATAGAACAGTGAGACGTATTTTTCCTTCATAGCAGGACCGCCCTTCTCTTCCCCATTTTGAGCATATATCACAAAACGCACACATGCACGTAAGAGTAACACTGCATGTAACAATGAGCTGCTGTTTTTCCATTCCACTCTCTTCACTTACCCTGCACAGAGCCGAGCAGTGGCACTTTGTGGTAGAGTGCTACAGCATGTATAGATCTACTAGTATGTAGTTGCCTTCATCCCCAACAAACCTTTTGCGGGATTATTTGGTTTTGGTGCTCTCCCAGCTCAGATCTATGGTTACTTACTGCATGTATGAATGCTCTGCATTTCCCAGAATGTCCTAGTAACATCTGCATGCATAGCTCTTGATTTTCTGAAGAGCTGAAATGCTTTACAAAAGCAGTGTATGTATTAGCCCCATTTGGCAGATGGGGGCAATTGAGGCACAGAGAAGTTGAGTGACTTGCACGTGCTTACAGCAAGTCAAAGACAGAACCAAGGTCCTGTATTTCCTGTTCCCCAGCCCTATTTCCGAACTAGGGATTTCTATCTACTCTGTAGTCTACTAGTGGGAAGCTGAAAAGAGCTCTTTCTGGTTTCTAACTGGAAGAAAAAACACTGTCTGGAGGAGAAAATTGGAATCAAAATACAATAGTATTTTTCCCCTTCTGGCCATCCTCACCTTCATAGAGAGGACAAAATGTTTATTGCACTTGAAGAGAATCCGGAAGAGCCTAGTAGTACCTCTGCTACTTCGGTGTCTCAAAGACATAAAGGGGCTGTGGAAGGAAGTGGAAGAGAGGCTTGTGCTCATGGTTAGACAGGAAGGTCGCTCTGAAAACAGGACTAAATTTAATTTGAAAAGCTATGTGGAACTATTTCTTCTAATTAGCAACCTGGACGAGTCTATTCACGTCTTGCTGGTCCTGCATGAGTAAAGCCGAGTGTTGTGAGCCATGCTTATTTTTAAAGGGTTCACAGCCAGAAACAAAACCACACTGTAACAATAGTCATTAGAACTAAATATCCATTTCTAAATCAATCCACTGAGCATTGTACTTAAAACCACACACTAGAGGAATTACCCCACTGCATTACAAATTTCTTTCCCCATCCCAGGAAAAACACGTTGAAACTGCACAATGGGACAGGGAGAGCCAGGAAGGACAGCAATGAACTTCAGCAGAGATGAGGGTTCTCAGGCTAAATAAAAGCAAGAGCTCAGCTTCATAGTAATGTAGGATGTAGTGGGTTTCTTTTTTTCTTTTTTAATGTTGTTTTTTAAATGCAGGCTGTTTTCCTGGTGAGATAGATTACAGTGGCAAAGAGAAAAGAATTAAATATGCATTTAACAACTTTTTAAACATTCATCTTGCTTTCCTTTGCCAAACACCTGTAAGCTCTGTCAGGGGTATGAGCACTTAAGGACATCCTGCTGATGCAATAGCTTCATGGCTTTAAAAACGCAGGTCCGACTCTCCTAGAAAATGGGCTGACTGGCAACAGTAGCTGTCAGGAGTGACTCCCCCTCTGTCAAAAGGATTTTAATTGCCAATATCAATGGGACAAACCTGTAGCAAGTTGATGTGGACAGCAAAGTACCTGTATAGCGTGGTAGCTCTCGCTTTCTGTACTGGTACTTCAAAGTTTTGTCCCATCTACACCAGCATTTAAATTACTTTCAGCATTCACTGAGGTGGGTACCTAGTGACCAGCCACTCTCCTAGTGTCAGCACAGGGTCCTTTCCTTAGTGTAAATTGACCCTTGCAGGGGGCTGTTTACAGTGCCTTCTAATTTAACACTTTTCCAGGGTTTTCTGAGGACACAAACTGAGAAAACTTCAGGGTTAAAACCTGACTTAAAAAAAAAAAAAAAAAAAGAGAGAGAGAGAAGAAAAAAAGCAGAATCCCATCAAATTTTAAGAAATTTTTGTAATGTACATAAACAGAAGTACTCTCTCTTTCCTCCCCGCCCTCAAATTAAAGGCATTCAGAAAAATAACACATATATATTTTTATATATATATATATATAAAATAAGGTACCCAGAGGCACTGGTTTGCATTAGGGCATAATTTCCAGCTAAATTAAAAATCAAATCCAGGCATTCTGAATGCCTGAGGGGAACAAAAGCAGTACCCCAAATCATTAACTTTTGCACCTTTTATAATATATCCCAAACCAGTCAGATTTGTTTTTCAAAATTTTGTAGTAAAATAAAAGTGCTCTTTGAGGAAAATCTATGCAATTAAACAGCAGATGCTCAACCCCTGAAAAATAGAGGCTTATAACAGAAGTGGTGATAGACCCTTAACCATAGCATCATTAGCAGCAGGTGCTGCTAGAGTTATTAGTTTTCTAAATAGTTTTAATGTAAACAGTATTCTTAAGCTCTAAGTGTAGCATAATGGTTGGGATTTGCTCTTTAATTTTTTTTACTAGAAAGATACAGCTCATTTAAAATAGCTGGTAGATACAGAAAGCATAAATATACAGTAAGTTTAGACACTGATTGTACTAAATGCAACAATACAAAGAAGCAAACAGGAACACAAATGGTAACACAATAAAACTGTATTACATTTGTGCTTCAAATATTACAATACATTATATACAATAGTCCAAAATAAACATCTCATGCCAAATGACACAAAAAGAAACAAACAAACAAACAAAAAACAACCAAAAATCCCAAGAGCAAGCAAAAAGAATCCAGCTGTATGTACAGTACCTTTTTAATTAACATTCAACTCTGAACTGGAGCAATTTTCACTACATACAGATGCAGTCCGCCTTTTATTTCACGCAACCATTCTGTCTCCCTATATCTACGCTATTCAGTAGGTTCCTGTGTCATTTCTTATATACATGTTGAGCAAAAAAGATAAAAGAACATAGTGCTTTGTATTCTTAATGATGTGGCATCAGATCAGCGAACCTGGGGTGCATAACCTTCTTTCATCAAACCCTCCTCATAGTCTGTCTGGCACAGAATCATGTTGTTCTTCAGGAAAAATTTGTCTCCAACGCAAAATCTGAAATTACAACAAAAGCGGAAAAAAAAAAAAAGGTAGTTTCAAAATGAATGATATGATGTGATCTTACACGTAAGAAATGTACAACAAGTGTTCACGATTTTATTGTACCCACCACAGGGCTCACCCTTCTGCTGTCTGTTGCAGCACAGACAGACACACAGACATAGACACCTATGTGAAAGCCCAGCAGAGACATCACTGTGGTAGCACAATCAATTCCGGGCTTTCAAGAAACGTGGTGCATGCAAGTGCTTTTGCTTTCTCAGCCAAAGGCTTCATTCAAAGCCCACTGAAGAATGTGGGAGTCCTGGATCAGGTCACCAGCACACAGATAAAACAGAATAAATAGCCAAGGCTGCTGAGTTGAGTGAAAAGTAAATGTACTGCTTTCACACAAATCAGAAGGAAAACAAAGTGATCATATACAGCAGAATGCCCATCTGACGTGCATTATATTTATATTGTACAGACATAGCAATAGGAATTTCTTATTATATTTCAGTTGAATATTTTACTATAATTGATTTAAACGAGTGTTTATGGGAATCCTTTCTGGTATAAACACAACTTTATACATATTGTGATGCAAACTAGAGACACACACAGGTATGCAGAGAGACCTTTTTTGCCTTTTTTTTTTTTTTACTTTTTTCCCTGTAGGAATTGATTATAAATTTAGTCACTCAGCTAACTACTTTCTCTCTTGTGGTATCAGTATACATAGCTTTTATACTATTATGTGCATCAGAATGATCCGACCGCTACAAAACGCTATGAATTATTTCATTTGATTTTCTCTGATGGGTAGGAAAATCATGTAACGTTAGCTCTCCTGGCTGTCTGGCTTCAAACTTCGAGCAAAGTAGTATTTCCTAGCTAAGCGGTATGCTTGAGCGTAAGGAGGCTCTTCACAGACACCTCCCAACCCTTCCCCCCAGCAAAGCCGGTGTTCTTGAGGATGCTTAAGGAACAAGTGAATAGGGCCAATGTATAGAAAAACAGTTTCCCTAGTGACTGCCTTGGCAGGGTTACATTCCTTTGTTTATAGTGAACTCTCCAGCTATAAAATATATTGGGAGGCACTGCTCACATTATTCCAATTAAAATGAAAGAAAGTAACCTAAATGAACCCCTTAACACCGATGTGAATAAATGAAACCAGTTTCTACCAGCTAATTACAGATCTCACTACATAAAGTATTGTTTAATGTGTAACAGATTATAAAGTCCTTTTTTGTATAATTTTCAAATGGTGACATCTTGGACACAATTAGGGTCAGATATAAATGCTTGTGTTGTTTATGGTAGATTTAACAACAGAGTAGCTATGGGAATAGCTGTATATGTATTTAATTGTAACAATTTAACCTTCAAATAGTGGTGTCTGCTGTAGTTGACCCAGTAAAACTACGTAAATTACAGAAGTTGACCTGCGTGACCTCTGATAGTGGTCTCTCTTTATCAGATAGTCAATTCCTAATGATGTTCAGGCAGAAATCTTGGTGAATTGTCACAGATTAAATTGTGTATTGAAAGCAGTCCTTTAATGTTTTGTGAAGTTGGAGGTTTAAATGAGTAGCAGTTGGACTGATTTACATTTGTGAAGATTGGAATGCTAGACAAACAGTGAACCCATTTATTTTCCAACTGGGTAGCTTTGGAAATTTATCCTTATGCTAGCTAAATAGATAGAGGGAAAATAGTGTAATAAAAAAGTGGATTGAAAAGAATTAGCTCTGCTCTTAAAGGAAAATTGGTTTGTTTATTTGTGGACTTTTTTTTTTTTTCTGTAGGATTACTGCCTGCTGATGATGATGATTGAAAATAGAGATTATGGAATGATCCTGAAATCTTTAAGTTATTTATGGTCAAGACAGTTTTATAGAATTTACAGGTTCTTTCTGCCCTTCCCACCCCAATCCTGGTATATTAGGCTGCCAACAACAGAAAAGTATTTTGAGTAGATGTGTTGAAATGAAGAATTCTTGAAGCAAACAAGTTCTTTGGGGGTTTCTCTAGTTTCCACCTTATGTGTTGTTGTCCATCAACAGCACTCTGGACAGGAATTCTTTTGTGCATTTTGTTAGATTACGTAAAGGAGTCTTAACCTAGTGCTAATAACTAAAAGAGTTTTTTCCCAAGGAAGTCACATTAAAATAATAATAATAAACAATCTTTCTTAATTTCTTTTAAATGAATGTACTGGTTAATATGGACTGAAGCAGAGGGAATGAGATACTGGGGCAAATCAGTGACTCCGTTACAGTGATCCCAGCAATTACTGATGGGGTTTGCAGCTGAGACATCCATCCAACTGTCAGCTGGGGAGACGACCACCTCTGCCTGCTCTGCAAAACCCACTGACTGAATAACCTGGGAATGTTATTCAGCTACATATTCCTTTGTGATCCAACATAATCAGAATAATTGGTTTAAAATATTTATCCAATGGAAAAATACATTGCTGAAGTGCAATTCACTTGCATGGCAGTACTTTCATGTACAGCTTCTTACGATACCGCTTGAATCAAAATCCTGGCTGAAGGATTTTGTTTTTCAGCCCTCAGAGAAGTGCCACAGTTTGAATTAAACTACAGCAGCTACATGAGGGAGTCAGGACGCCTTTTCCAATAAAAAGTGTCAATGCATTTTGCTTTTGCTATGTTAATATGTCGAGCCAGAAATGCTCTACCTATGTCTACATGGCATTTGACAGCTATATGCATGAGTGGCTTTAAACACACACAGTTCCACAAATCATTTACCTTCCAAGTGTGCAGCTGTCTTGCGGAGAGGCTGCCTGTGGCCCGTCTAGGCAGGCTTGGCTGTGTGATAACCTGTGGGGAGGGGGTCTGTCTGCATGGTAGGACACTCTCTGGGTTCATCCTGGGCTGGTTCTGCATGCTGTGGGTGATCCTCTGTGCCCTTGGGGGCAGCCTGTTACTTGCCATACTTATGGTCCAAATTCTGCACCCGCTTTCATACTGTGCAAGCTCAGTGCCCGAAACACTTTGGCAAAGACCAGTGGTGAGGCTTGCACATGCCCCTGGGTATTAAATGTGTGAATTATGCATTCATTAGGTGACAAAGAGGTAAGCACCAGGTGAAAAACATCTAAGCTCCTGAGTACAGTAAGACAAGGCACGGAGATGGATGAAATGCGACAAATTCTGTCCATCCTGTTCCACACTTTCAACCTTATCCAACTCTGAAAAGCAGATTTAGCCTCTTCTGAAGTCAAAGAGCTAAATCTTACAACTACTTCAGATTGGTTTTGCACACGTCAGGATTTAAACCTGGATCAAGTTTAAAATGGAAGGGTAAATTCAAGCCTAGCCTTCCACATCCAGCAAGCTTTTTTTGTCATGGAATTGACATAGGATGTAAATCAGAGCACAATTTGGGCACATATATCAAATGGAGTCAAGGAGCATATTGAGATGCAACTGGGTCAGGAGTATATAATGAGGCAAGACTATTACTCTTCTAGCAGGCAGATGGTAGTCTTCAGCCTTCCCTAAAACCCTCACCCAATTTATTTAATAGGCACACAAGATGAACAGGAAAAATATACAATAGGCTGCATTAACATGCCAGATTGGACTTACAACCATAAATTGATAGCACTACTTTTGACACGGCTGTGACATTAGTAGAATGACCATTATAATTAAGCAACATCCTACAACTCCTGTCATATTTTACAATGGCAAAAGGAGGGCCATTTATATTATAAAATGACCTCTGTTATCACCTTGTTTGGAGGGGAAGGTGTGCCTAGACTAATCACAAGTAGTATAAAACTTCCATTTTGAGAAATAGCTATTTCATTGTTCAGAACAGACATTTAAGGAGATCTCACTGCTCTCTGTCATCTTTTCTGATGTACAGGATGCATGTCAAGATATCGAAGACTTCTTAGAAAAGTGAGAGAAATATTGCTGTGAACAAAGATGGCTGTGTGTGAAGTGCCTCCTCCGGTAATGTTGCATCTTTGTTGTTGTAGATGGAAACAAAATCTGGAAGCATTTAATTGTTTTCCTCTTGGATAAAGAAAGCACAGACCTAGTCCACCCACACCCTTCCACTCTGCTTTTTGCACTCAGAGATGTAACTTGTCTTCTGTTTTTCTTCCCTTCCTGTTTTTTTTTTTTTAAACTAATTTGAGTTTCCAGTATAACTCAAATTAATGTTGATCTGTATGCACCAACCAAGAGCACCAAGCCACTCTTGTATATCACCATTCATCAGTCCACACTTAGGGTTTACTAATTTTAGGGTTCTGTCAAAAAATCCATTTATTATCAAAGGCTGGAAAGTGTAAGCTATGGCTGGATTTGTACACTTTTACTGATGTACTGTATATATGCCACATGTATAGTACAATGCATAGAAGCAAATAGTTCAACTTACTGTGACAAACTTGGTGTGCTTTTCATGTATTGTTTTTCTAAAAGCTAGTATGTTGAATGTATTAATTTTAATTCTAAATTTAGAGGAGGCAGTCAATGAAAATAAACTGTATTGAGGTTTTCAGAATTTATAAAATGAACATACACAAAAATCTAACGTTGGTGGTTAGATAAGTACACCCCTAGCATTACATAGCCCTCTCCCCCCCCACCACATAGACACCCTGACAGAGAACAAAGGCAGCATTGTGTGGGCATTTTACATTTTCTACCAGAGGTAAGTGTCTACAGCTACATCAGGACAGTGGTTCGAATGAGTATGTAACTATTTTCAGTCCAGTGCCCGTTAAAATAAAGGCTGTTTCAGATAGAAGGGTAGAGCTTTTCATTTGAACGCCCCTCAGTGATAGCAGATGGGGGTTTTAATCCATACCCCAAGTTGACTTCAGAAGGCAGACAGAAATTATGGCAGCAGTATGGAACAAGCTGCTAAAGCAGCCGGCAAAGAGTGAAAGGAAGGACACTGAAACTCTGGAAAGTGGGAAAGCCGAAGGCAGGCTGAGATCATCGCTGTAGTCAGAAGTGTCAAGCAAAGACACAGCTGAGCCCACTTGCAAGATTTTCCACTCCATTTTGCTAGTCATACACATGCAACCTGACAAAGTGTGAAAGGCAGTGTCTGTTTACAAGTTTATTTTTCCAGTGGTTCCCATATTTTTTTCCTTTAAATTTTATGCAGAAATCCACTATGTGGGCTACGGACAAAACAAGGGGAAGTGCTTCTGAGGAGAAGTTTAATGTGGTCACAGAGAAGAAAGGGGAGCATCCACACCATTAAGATGATGGTCACTAAGCTCTGCAGGTATTTAGGAGATGGAAAAACTTCAATTAGGAAAAAGGCAGACAAAGACGTGAAAGATAAGGGGATGCTAAAATGTTTAGGCTAGCAGCAAAGCTTGATATTCACAAAATCCCTACATCTTTAAACATTCGTAGAAAGAAAAAACAATGGTGAAGATGTCAAAAACTGGTGTACAGAGCAATTAGATGCTAGAGCTGAATAACTTTATTAAAGGGAAAACATGATACAGTGCCTACTAGATGTGAGGGGACTGGACTTGGTGGCTCAGGAGATCCCTTATAGTTCTGTCTGTGTCTGCAGTCCTGTCTACAGCCTGTGTTCCCAGAGTACATTATGTGAGACAACGAGGTTTTCCTCTCACTCTGAAAAATCTAGCCTTTGGGAGGCCAATAAAATGGTGCAAGGCACCTTACGAGTTAGTTCAGAGGGGGAGTTTATGGCCCAAACAAGAGTCCCCAGAAATCAATGAGTTCTGATTACCATCCACACTGAGACTAGAGCTAGATGGTGAGTTGTGGATACTCAAAAATAATAAAGCAAACAGTGAAGCTGTGCACAAAAGCAGAAAAATCACCAAATCTTCCTCAAAAAGCATTGACAATAGGCAGGCCCCTCTCTCACCAGGCCACGATCAAGTGTTTGAAGGGCAGGAATATAAGGGTCATATGACAGCAAGCCTGAAGAGCTGGCTGCCCCAAGGATCAGTGTGATGAAAGTTAATATAATTAGTAGTTAGCTTGGAAGGCAGAGAGCATTAGAAGGAACAACCAGGCACAACATGACAGCAGACATTCACCATTGGCAAACACAAAGTAAATGTAAACTGCAAACCAAATAAATGATTTAGTCTGCTTATGACTATCGCATATATTGTTATGAAAAAAAAAATCTTAAAGGTAGACAAGAAGTGAAAATGTCAAAACTCTCAAATGTAGAACTCAACTGACAGTATTATATGCTTTACAGTAGTACTCCAGATATGGTGTATTTGTATCAACATGAAGAATATCCCAAAGGATTTAAAATTTAATGGGGAAAGAGAATGTGAAAGTGGGGTATAAGGTCAAAATAAACATGTACATTTGGCAATAGTTGGTGATCTGTTGCTGATTTCTGGATATTTCTAATGTGATTGAAAAAAAAATATATATATATTCCTCTTCAATAAATACCACATTAGGGATAGTGGCTGGAGTGAAAATGAAGAGTAGATCTAAGAAGTCAGCTCAAGAAGATTATTTTGCATACAAGGGGCAGCACGGATTAAGAAATGACATTAAATTGCTATGTTGTAAACTGATCCTCATCTGAAACCTGCTGTTTGATTTTCATTAGTCTATTTTAACTAGAGGAAGAAAAAAAGCTGCTGAGAATGGCCACAGAAATTGTTAATAGCATGATGACTGAAATTATTCAATTTAAAACAAAAGAAAGAGGTTTCATAAAATAATATATAAATATATATGTATAATATAGTACATAAGAAATATATAAAAATCAGTGGTAATGGGTCAGGTGTCCAACAATTGTAGTTTTTACTGTTGTTGTACAAGTAATGAAAAACAAAAGATTTAAAGCCATTTACTAATGAGTGTAGTCAGTGGAATGCTTTGCCATATGAAACACAGAAGAGCTAAGTTGGGGCATCCATGAAACAAGGTTTACTATAAAAAACGACAAAATTAATTCTTCAGTGTGCCACTAGACCCAAATTGTGAGGAAGAAAGGTACCCTACAGGCAGTTTGTTTTATTAGGCTCCTTGACAGCTATTGCAATATAATCAGGATTAGGGCCACTTTTGAGAATTTCTGAAATTCTTTGAAATTTCTGGAACTGCTCTCTGTTTTGAGTAGATGAACTCAATTGTATTTCAGGTAAATCAATTCCTTTGATCCCAGCCTAAGGCTCTCATAAGACTATTTTGGCAACCACTTGCCCAAACTACATGCAAAACAAAAATCAAATAAGAGACTAGACTGAAGGCTGAGGGATGACACGGCTAAGAATTATTAAATGTCCCTGGCATGCTCCACTTCAGAAGCACCTAACGGCACTTCCCCAGTGGGAGTCAGTGGCCTTAGGGCACAGTATGGCACATATTAGCTGCAAAGTGAAATTGTACATTAGTTCACACTTGTTATGGTAAAGGAAGAATATTAAAAATAATCACAACAGCTTTGTTTTTTGGGGAAAGAAAAACAAAGTTCACTTCCTCAGATCCAAGAGTACTATGATGAAAATCTTTTGTACTCAGGGTACCAAACATTGTCTGCTTTGCTTGACTGATGAAGATTAGCTGACTTCTTACATTAAAGAAGTTTGTCTTGTATGGGCTGAAGTGACAAGACAATAACTAAGTGCTAATTGTGCATAACCAACACTAAAGATATGCAGTCCCATTATGGCATGTAATAAATGAAGCGAACAACAGAAATATATTAGGCACTTTAATAATGATACTAGAACAGTGGTTTGCAGAAACAAGGATGTGAAGGGTTTAAGAAACGAAATCTAGGCGTGTGTGTGTCTTACTTGAGTGGGTACTACTGGCAGACTCTGCCTGCTTTACTTGGAATACAGCCTTTTAGTTCTGTGGCAAGACAAAATTGATATAGGACTTTAAATAGCATTAGAACCTATAATTACTTTGCATTATTATATAGTTTAAGCAGTGGTTATTACTTGCCTGGTATTTTAATTTCCCATGCAACATGATGAAAAAGGTCAATTTGGCTTTTTTTTAAAGAGCATAATTGTAGTGTGCTACACTTATTAGCAGCTGTACATTTTATGGTTCTTTAGGGATGTTTGATTTTTAAATGACTATAGTGTTACAAAATAATACACTGTAGGACAAGGTGAGTTATTAGGAAAGCTTATTTTAGAGCTGTATCTAACTTTGTCGTGTTAAGACTATTATCTTCCTATATTTTTTGTTACTTCCCTAGAAATGTACATCTCATTTTTCTTCCCACTTGAAAATTAAAAAAAAAAAAAGAATGCTATAAAACTCTAAATAGGATCATGTAATAATTGAAAAAACATAATGGGTATGTTAAGGTGTGGACATAATTGGTTCTATCATTTCCTAGACCTCGTAGAAGTCAATGGCAAAGCTGCTAAAGACAGAGTTGTAAATTGGAGTCAGAAACAGAGCTTCTGCTGAAATCTCTAACAGGATTTTGCCATCACTCTGAATGTAGTTACTGAAAGTTGGGCTATATACGCCTCTGAAAAATTTAGTTTTTATTATTTTACCATTTTTGAACTTTGGTCTACGACTGTGTGACTCCTCAGAACAAAGTGTCAGGTTTGGATCCTCAGATTTCTGTAACTTACAGTTAGGAGATAAGGAAGGAGATTAGGAAATAAAAATAGGGCACAGGAAGTCCAGTGCCGCTATGGAGAAAATGGTGGGAACAATGTCTTTTAAAATGAACTGGCTACAGTTCTAGCAACAGGAAGAAACAACATGTAATTTAAAAGAAATACATGTGACAAAAATGAAGAATTCAAATGAAATTAAGTGACAAATGATAAGGCTCTCTATTCTACAGCAAGGGATCTCAGTCTTTTATAAATATTAATTAATTAAACTTGACAGACAGCCTTTCAAAGCAGAGGAAGCAACATTATTCTTGTTTATTGGTGTGGGATTTGAGGCACAAAAAGTTTTCTGGCCAAGGTCATACAAGATGTTCTGCATCAGTCCCAGGAAAAGCATCCGTCTTAATCTTGGGCTTCCACTACTGGTAGATGTTTCCTCTTCACTCCTCTTCACTTGAAAGTATGCCCACACCAGAGCCGAATCAACACTTAGCATATGGAACAGACGCCAAGAAATTCTCTTACCTTTGATTACAAAGTTGACATGCAAAACAGTCCAGATGATAAACATTGTCCTTAGCTCTCATCACCATCTCAAAAGCAGGTATGAGCTTACTGCAGGCAGCGCAGTTTCCTGTAACTCCAAATAACCTGAAGATACAGAAAGAAAAATATTCCTGAAGATGATTAACCGAAAAGAAATCCAGACTCCCCCCCCCCCCCCCGGTAGTTGTCTGGCTTTTGACTGACTTCCCTGCACACCTCCCTTTGGAAAGGCTGGTGTTTGGTGGTCCAAGTCTGCACAATTTACAATAGAAAGGACTAGTCCTTTTTGCTGGGGAGAGCTTTATGAAGCAGTGACAAACTAATATCACACCTATTGTGATGTTATTCTTCTGCAGGTTATACTGACCTTTCTGGATAAAAGAAACATCTTGTTAAACTGAACAAAGAAATAGTAAACACATTAGGGATGTTACATAACTGTGCGGACAGAGGTCAAGCTGTTTGCATACGCGGGAAGAGTCTTCTGCTTGGATCGTGCCGTACAGATGAGAGTCACATAACCTTGGCTTTTGGTGCTATTTATTATTAAAACACACTTTAGCTAGAAAAGAAATAACACTTGAAAAAGCCAATATTCTTCGCATTTTTGACATCTAGTGCTAAAAGCTTTACCACTATTATTAAAAGAACATTTTATGAACAAGTCATTTAAATCGTCAGAAAGCATTAGCGGTTCATGCACCTTACAACCCTATACCATAGTTATTGCTATGATTATGTTATTCAGGTAGCACATTAAAGTAAATGAGGCTGTAAACTATATATAGTCACATCAGGAGTAGAAGTATAAAATACTGTAAGAACAATATGAAATGCTGTTTTTGCCAGACATCTATATAAATTTTTTCAAATTCTCTTTGTTAAAGATTTTTCAGTACTTTTCAAGTGGGTGTATTACAAAAAAAAATCACACGTATGCATCCTTTTGTAACATAGATGGATTATAATGAACAAGAAAAAATACGTTAGCTCTACATGGCAGCAATCTTTGAAACTAAGTTTATTTAAACTACTTAATAGTTGTGATGGATTATTAAAAGTAATGCTCTGCTTGTGCATAGCAGTTAATGCTGTTTTTAACTATGAAGCACACTAGATGAAAACGCCACATCTGCCAGTTTTCTTTTTTTCCTCAACATCAGGCTGACAGCAGAAAAATATAATGGCTCTCAAGGGAAACACCAAATTAAAAGCGGTTCTAAACTAATGAATTCAAAGGTGCTCTGTAGAAAATTCAGTTTGGTAACATAAAAATGAACGCAGTTTTTAATCACATCCCTCCATTTTACTGAATTTCATGGGTTACCAACAAGCCTACTTAATTCCAAATCCTTTCACCTTCTGCTTCTACTTAAGATGTACTTTCTGCATAATACGTGCCTGTCTATTTTAAAGCTGCAACCCTTTCTCTCCTGCCTGACCTGCTGGTTACCATGATCACTGGGAGAAGGCCTGGGACCAGGCCGTCACCATCAGCACCCATTAGACTGACTCAAGTCAACTTCTACTTCCATTAAGTCTGATTAACAAATTTACAGATTACTTAAACAGATTATAAATATTCTGTAAAACACTCTGTTCCAGTTCTATCTGCAGTATTCATGGGTTTTGCCAAGGCTATCTAAGGCCCACTCCAACTTTCATTCCTCTTCTGGATGAAGGACACAGGACTTCATTGCCCTTCACAGCTGTGGCTGGTGGCTCTAGAAAAGACAAAACCCACTGACCAAGGCCCAGCTCTGTTTTCCTTCGCATCTGTATAGAAGCTGGCAGTAGTTTAGTTGCACGAGGAAAGCTGATCAGGCTGCAAAAGGTGCTCTACAACGGCAGCACTGGAGCACAAACGTGAGAATGGCCCCAGTGATTTCAGGGTCCAGACAGAGGGTTCAGAGAGCAGCTCAGCGGTCAGGTAGTTTGTCTCATCCTAATGCTTGAGACACAGCTCAAGCACTTTGCCAGAAAGGATGCTAGGTGCAGGCTGCACTGCCTCCTACAGCCATGTCCGGTATACGGGGTGTGTGTCTGTGTGTGTGAGAGGGGAAACCCATTACGGTCAGAACTGCAATTTACATGTTGCAGAGCTGTGAAACAATTTGGGATTGTCATTCAGCAGTGCAAAGGATGGAGATTTACTGCCCTGGAATCCACTATGTGCGTATTTCCACAGTTTTGAAACCAGAGACCCCACTGAAGCTGCTTCAGCTAAGCACCAGATATATTAATATTTTTCAATTATGTAAAGGAAAGGAGGCCTTCCTTGCTGTTAGTTCTTCCCCGCCACATGCAAAAGAAACACGTGAGATTTATATTAGCTATTGTTAATTTTGGATAAAGCTGTTTATATGAAGAACATAGTTTTCTCCCATTAATTATAATAATAAAAAACCCACCATGCCATTTTGAAATTCTGGACATAGTTTCCCCCAATTTCAATTGCTCTCGCTCCCTGAGCATTTATCAGCTACCTGATTAGAATTTGTTTCCACACAAACCATTGATCATCAGCCTATTACTAGGCAAATGACAGTTAATTACCCACTACATTAACCACTGGGACCTGAGACCTGCTTCTGCTGCCATCAGTCAACATGATAAATGTGGCAAGTTCAGTAATGCATGGCCAGCCCTGAGCTGCCTGCTATAGTGTGAACAACCCTCAATCTCACTTCCAGGCCCAGGAAAATCTATGGCAATCTGCATAATTACAAGCTCTGGGTTAATAACAGACAAATGATTTGTTGCATCTAAACAAAGTCCTTGGAATGGGCCTGGTCTCCTGTGGCTGCCCGGGCTGCTGTTGTGCCACCGGTGTACTTCCCGGTACGACGCGCGCAAAACAGATCTCTGACACTGTATCCTTCCAATTTGTTGCCCTCCAATTTATGGATTCTGCATATGTGATTTTTAATCATTAAAGAACTCTTGAAGCAATATTATCTTAATTATTCTCTGCTGTAACCAGGGAATTAGGCTTCAGATAAAATTTTCTTCTTCTGTGCACTTTCCCTGCCTCGCTGGAGGCTCCATCAGTTTTCATCTACACCTGGACTCTGAAATTCTAATGATGAATTATTGCCCCTTTTCCTAAGAGGGTGAACCTTACAAGGGAACATTTTACTGAACTGTCAGCTCACAGACTGAGTGCGGGGATGCGGAAATCTGATCTAATTTACTGCAAAACGATGCATTTGTTAGACTTTCTCCTCAGTTTTGTCCAAGGAGCAAGAGATCAGTTAGGAGCTACCTTCATGCACTCCTTTGCACCGGCGTACGCACACTCAACTCTCCACACATGGTTTTGTTTTCCCTCCTTTTTCAAACCTGTTATTCAAGCAAGTTTCTAAAACATACAAATTTTACTTCTGGAAGGAACAAATAGTTTCCTTACAGCATCTTAGCTGCAGCTGAGGCACTGAGCTACAGTCTCTTGCTTAGTCTATTCTACCAGAAGACTGTCAAGGATTTCATTTCTACACAGTACTCACAGCTGCCTGTTATTATTCTGGGCTTTATTTAACATATTTTCTGTGGTCAGAGAACGCTCAAACTCACTGCTTTCACATCTATTTACAGGTAGTTATGCTGTGACCTAGCTACCTCAGCAGATTAGAAAGCTGATCCTCGCTGATTTCACGTAGCAATAAAAAGAGCTAGAGAACATAAAAGTACAAGGATTTGTCTTTTCTCTTGATATTCTGAACCAACCTCTGAAATTTTATATTTATGCTATATATACCACAAAGAGATAAGAACAATCAGCAACAGCAAACATATTGATTCTTAATGTGTTTGACTGGTACAGAACATCCTGAACAGAGCTAAAAAATGAAAGACATGCAAGAGCCCTTCTACAAACAAACCCAAACCTGACAGCTTGAGCAGCCAAAAGTGTGATTAAGCACCATGCTATTGATTCTACTTTGGTAGGTTTACTAAATAGAAACCTGAAGGTTAAGTACTGATAGATGAGAAAAAGGAAAAAGTTAGGAGAGGAAAGAAGAGAAAAAGAGAGGAAAGAAAAGGCAGACAGCTATGCGAAAGTGCAGAGACGTTGAATAAACTTACGAGGCATGTGATTTCTAGATGGAAACAATTTAACCACATAGACACCAATTTCCACCCACTTCTACAGATTTTGGGTAAGGCACCGAGTATGGAGGGGGGCCCTGGTTCCTGTTGTTGGCTTAGAAATACCACACGGCGTAACCACACAGTTAGGCAGAACTGCACGTGCACTTAGATGAAGCTGATTTGGGCCATAACTGCCTGTCAGATTGCATGGGACTTTCACAAGATTTAAGAACTAATGTCATTGGTTACTCTTGCTTCCACAGGTTTCCTTGTTTTGCTGTTTTCTTTGACAATTGTCCTCTCTAGGGGTCATTGATTTGCTACCGACAGCACTTTTTTGCCTACTTTATTTTTATATTAAAACATTGCACGATTTGGGTAAGACATCTGGGTAGCCAGTTTGTAGTAGGAGTACGAATCATCTGTTTGCACAATGGAAAATGTAGGAGAAAAACATCTAAAGATTCAGGAACAACAGAGCAGACATTAAATGGAATTTCTCCTGTGTCGCAGTAATTATGGATAGTTTCACTTGGTTTCAAATTATTTTTCTCCTCATTCCCACTACCAGGTTAACTAGGTTCATTAGGGAAAAATATATACAGTATCTGAGCTCTAAACCGGCCTTTGCCACTAACTGATTGGGTGACCCTGGCAACTCACTTAATTTTGGTCTCAATTTATTCGTTACAAGGAGGTGAGACCTAATCTTCACATTGTAATATCCCTGCTAGATACTGTTTTTATAAAAATTGAAATGATACTTTCAAACCTCTGTTCTTCAAAGTCCAGGAGGTATCAAAATAATACACGCACTGTTTTAAATGTAATCAGACGTACTGAAACAGATAATCAGTTTTTTTCCCTAGTAGTTATGTGTATTATTCAGGATTTCAATTCAAACTGTATGTACTGAAAGGCAGAATTTGGCCCTCAGCAAGTATTTCAGACAGCACAAGATTCTATTTGGAGAAGCATAAAACCACATAAAAGAACCTAAAAGTTAATGACAGAGGGAGAGAAAACTATCTAAAGATCTAGATTACAAAGCACTCTGAAAAGCATCATTTTAGAGAATGTAATTTTTACATGCTGATTATTATTTAGATTATTAGGTGGAGATGTTTTAGACATTTCTAAGTGACTTAGGGACATGAGTACTACTGGCTTTAAATACTCTTTATTCTCTTACTTCCCACAAGATATTTTTGCAAATCCTCCCTGTCAAATTGTAGAGAAAAACAAGAGGGTAAATTTGTCCCACATGCGTTTTTATGAATGCCTGAAAAACTTCTTTCACTCCCACCCATCCTCAGTTCCCTAGAATGGCTTTCTAAATGCACACTGAAATTAAAACATGCTTCCAGTCAAGGGGAGAGGAGAAACTGTCCCACTTTGCCTACTTCCATTAAACCACACAAGGGAAGAAGGAACACGAGAAGTTTTCATTCGACCTGCCCATTCGCAGACCTCCTGACTCCACAAATAACCAGTAAAAAACTTCCGGTGACCTTGCTTGACTTAACTCTGGTCTAGTAATCAACAGTGGCCAGTGAAATGGAGACTCCTTAGAAAGAAAGGAAAAATGGGGATGCAGAAGAAAATGGCCACTTTTGAAACAGTTCTCCATTCTCTTGTGTATCCTTATTACTGCTTATATGTCCTTCTAAAGGTCCCTATCTTTTTAAGTCCTCTCTTGACAAAACTGGAGTGTCAAAAGAGGGGAACGCTATGAAGTTGCAAGCCAGGCTGCTCAGCAGATCTGAGCACTGAGACTTCAGCTAGATTTCCAGCACTCCCCAGCTGCAGGTGTAGCAGCCAGATTTTCGTAAGAGCTCAGCATTCTGGGTGCTGAACTATTTCAGAAAATGTAAAATCACAGGTGTCACAACATGGAAGCAGTTAGATAAGACAAGATCAGATGGTCCTTATTTGGATGCCTATCCAAATTAACCTAAACATTGTCCCTGATGTTGTGTACTACAAAAAATATGAAGAAAAAGAAAAGACAAACAACACGGCCCAACTAGTTTAAGCATGTTAAGGAAGGCATTCAAACACAATTGCTGAAGTGGGCTTAAATGTCTACTAAAATCAAAGGCTGATTCAGTGTTTGCCTTGTTTGGTAATGCTGTGAAAAGAGGGTTACCTTTGCCAAACTAGTGTAGAGAAGGTTTTTCACTTTAGTATCCTTTGTTTTATTTTAAAAGCTAACTTCTGCACTGCAGAACTAACTCAACATTGGAAGTATGCTGATATTCGTAACATCATCTATTTGTAAGGATCCCCAGCATATGCCACCTGGAAATGCAGCTCACTTTGCTGAGTGTGAGCTGGAGTACCTCTGCAGAGCCAATGCCACTCAAAATTTACATTGGTTGGTAGCTGGATCACAGGCAGATGGAAATGCCACAGTAGGGCACGGCTATAGCCTTGCAGCACAGTGACACGTCACATGTCTGAATGTCTTTTGCTTTCATGTTTAGCTAGCCTGATAGTGTGGCAATCCCACCTGGTGTTGGCTGGACTGTGCTAAACACTTAGCAGTTGTGTGTCTGCAGCATGATACTCAGGATGAAAACTGGAGGTGCAAGCCTTCCTCAGGTGAAGCTGCTGTCTCATGCTGTCCTACCATATACAACTATGGTAGAAGAAAATAAGTGCATGCGCTCCAATAGTTAAGGCAGACTTCTTTGTCTTTTCTCACACAAGTTTTATGCATTGCCCTTATCACTGTGGATCTCAATTTAATGTAGCTGAGACATTCCCCTCAGTACAGGCTTCCAGTTTGCTCCATCTGTGTAGAACAAGCTATTTGCCAAACTGTCCTGTGCCTGTTGAAGTTCATGAAACCAAGCCTTTTTTCCTGTGCAGACTGTATGAAAGAATTCTTTATGTGAAGTTAACATGGATGAATTCCATTTTCAAACACCTCAAAACCAGACATTCAAGCCAAAATATAGATTTACTTCTATATCCTTCTCTAATTAGGTTATTTGTGTTCTGTGAAACAATCTAAGCTTTCATTTCAAGTAAGTATTACCAGCCTTAATTTTGGCTCAAAAAATCTGAAGCATGACCAGACATAATTGATGTCTACTTTTCTAAATCTATAGTTTGAAAAAGCTTTAAGAGGTGGAAATTTTGTTGTTTGGTCAATGGAGTGTTAACTCTGAAGCCTAAATCACAGAACTTTAAAAAGCCCTTGTTCATTTTAGGAGCAAATATAGCCACATCGTTTATGTCACAGTCTGCTACCTTGTCCCTTCAGTCATGCAGCCAGATCATCAAACTTTCAGTTTAAAGCTAAAATGCAATTTTAAGAAGTATTCTGGCCTAATTTACAGTCTGCTTTTAATCAAGTTACAATTTTGTTTCATTTTAAATTTTCTTTAACCACTCTCATTGACTCAGATGAAAAGCAAGGATGATTGTGCGCAGTGCACAATGATCTATGCCTGATATTGTGGAAATAAATTCAAGTTAAAAATGACCTCCCAATGCACTCAGGGCTCTGCTTTGCACTACCACTCATGCATTGTGACATCCTTAAACTTCCACCAGTAAAGTCAACATCAATATTACATCCATTTCTACAAAGCAACCATATAAACTTCATCTTTCTACACATGCTTTACTTTAAATCATGCATATAAATCCATCCACATGCACAGGCTGAATCTAAAAATTTACAGATACTCAGCTGACGTATTTTCATTGTCAAACTCGAGCAACTTAAAAACAAATTTAATGCCCCAACTCAAATCAGAATGCAATATCCCAAGCTGGCTCCCGGTCTAGGGGTAGCTTTAACTTGTACAGTATGGTTGCATGATTCAGGGCTGGCAAAGTGCTGCAACTGTGCACTCCACTAGGACTAATTAGGTTAATGTCCCATCTAACTAGCCACTTGCATTGCCACTTAGATGTGTCTACACTGTTTCTGGATTTGGAAGCTAGTCTGAGGCCTTCTGCCGTGTATTGAATGATACCGATGTTGCTCAATGCTGTGCCTGTACTTTTTGACTGTGACAAAGCATCACTGAGCTCTGTTTGCCACCCACTCTCCCTTCTTCATACCTGAAGGAATGATCTCAAAGATGGTTCAGTGATAACAAGATTGATAAGGATGGGCTGAAAGTTGGGAACCTGCAGGGATGACCTCAGCTATGATGCCTAGATGAGGGCCATGCTCACCTGCCACATGGATGCTGCTCCATGCAGCCACCATCTGACCTAGTGGTAATGCCATGCAACTGGTGGCATTAAGAGATGCAGGCCCTTCCTAAGAGGGAACCAGCACAACATGGATGTTGAGAGTCTTCTACTTGTCCTACAACTGCATATAGCACAACATTGCTGTGGACGGAGCAGAACTGAAGAGAGATGCTTCCAAGGTGCATTTCAGATTCCTTCCCCATACACAGAGATAAACAGGAAAACAGGAGGAAAGAAAGAAAAAAAAAAGAGAGAAAAAAAAATAAAGACATCCTTTAGAGTAAATGCTGATGGAGGGACCTAGGAAAAAAACGAACTGAATGAACAGAAAGCCCCCCTGTGATGAGCAGTGGCCAATTGCCTATCGTTTCCCAACAACTCCATTATTTCTCCAGTGACTAAGGAGAAAAGGTCTAAGTGGTGCATATGGAGTCTGCCTCTGGAGATGGGGGAAGGGAAGGAAATTAAGAGACAAATATATAATTAGCTGCCTAATGTGAGGGACATAAAACATAGACATTTTTCATTTTGCCCCAGAGGTGACTGAGAATGTAGAACCCCTGGGTAAGAAATCAATGCACAGACTGTCAGGTAAATACATATTGAAATAGAAGTGGGGGGTAAGTTAATAGTTCTATGAGGTCATATAATAAAGTCTATAGTTCTTTCATCAGTGCAGCGAACAATGCAGTTACTGTGTTTCTCCCCTGGTGTAATAGCAAAGACGGTTGCTAGACTCCGAAAATAAATTATGCCATGCTTTATTAAATGGTAAACAGCTGTTCCAGCCACAATACAGCACATGCTAATTGAAGAATGCCTTAAGCAGTCCTATAATAAAAGGCTTTTAAGAGTTGGAGAGGAAAAAAAAGCCAGCATCATGACAGACTTACTATCATGGGTTCCCTTAGTTAAAATTCAGCACATGGGTCATTCAAGGTGAGAAGTATATTCTGAGAGAAGAACTACAGTAATGAACATTTAAGAATCATTAGCAAGCTCTTTCATGCCATGATGCTGTAGGCAAAGACGTGCTTAGGTAGGAAGTGCAGCCACAAGGTTCTCATCGTGTTTCCACGTCTTGTTTGGCTAGGAGATATGTATCCAGGAATACACAAAGCGTGTGGTAAGAATTGCTTTTTCTAAGGTGGTGACCCCCGGCCCAGAAACCTCACTGCTCGTGGGAATTACTCTAGAGATTTTGGCAGAGAATTAGAGCTGTTGTGTGAGCTGCAAAAGTACATCCATGTAACAGAGAGAGGATGTTAATTTGGCAACCTGAGCCCCTTACTGGCAAATCTTCCTGAGCACTTACAGCCCTGCACCTGGGCAGAGCCCTGCCCCTAGTGCCAGCCTGGCTCTGTCGAGCTGACAAGGTGTGCTGTGCCCAGCGGTTGTGAAAGGGGCCATTAGGAATGCTGAAGTACAGTCATTTTTTTACGTTAACAGGTTTATGATGAAAGTCGGTAGGGAATGTGAGTCAATGTTTAGATCGGGGAAAAGAAGTCTCTATGCCTGCTCCCTACACAACCCTGCTAAGTGGCCTTGCTCAAATATCCCCTCTTTGCACCTCAATTTTCCTATCTTTACTTTACATTAAAAGGACAACAGGAAGCTTGGTGTGCAAAAGTCCCTTAAGAGCCCTGAATGATAGCTACTATGAAAAATACGTATTTGTAGAAGCCACTTGCTGACGTACGCATTTGCCCAAGAATGGCATTCAGATACATGGTACTTAGACAAACAGACACCTGCTTTCTGGAAAATTGCTTGCAGACCTGAACTAGATGTGCATGCATGCAAGTATGCGTAAAATAAAAATACCAAAACTGTTCCATACGAAAGAACAGTAAGGAAAAGGGTTGTGTTTTCCCCACTCTACAACACAATAATTTCTTCCCCTGTATTTGGAATTAGTCCCTTCTGAAAACCACTGTAAGATAAGTGCTGCATGGTGAATGAGGCAAGCTTTTTTTTTTTTTCAATGTTTGCAATAAGCAAAACGCTTAGAAGTTAGGAAAAAGGATGTGCGTCAATCCATTAGATGACATGCAAATAGTTCATTCTGTTCATAGAAAGCATATGATGCGCTTGCAAATTCATGCAACAAAGCAATGGTTTAATAGAACTGCTCATCCTATAGAAATGGAAACAGGTAAAGTTTTCCTTCGTTGGACTATGTGAGCACTTCCTTTATAAATAAAAGCTACAGTATCCAAGGTATTTCCTTTGTTGTGTCACCTTTAGGACTTACTATTTGAAGTATTCCACTGAAATGGCTATGCTCTGCGCAGTGTTCAGAATTTTAAGTAAAACCTTAAACAGTTACAAATCAAAGCATCAGGGTACTTTGAAGAAGCACATACACTATACACATCATATACTGCATGCATATGCATTGCTGCTATCTATATATCATCAACACACTTGCAAAAACATTACAGCTTTGGTAAAAAATACTTTGAGCAAAATATAAACATTAAAAAGATTATTTAAAAATAATACCATTTTCAAAACTCATATTCCAGCATATTTAGGGCTGGTTCTAGAAGTTTGCTTTCAAAATATGTCAGATCCTGAGACAAATTTCCAAAACATTTTTCTGTCACTAAGCCAGTCGTTTCAGTCAATATTGCACTAAAATAAGAAGATGTACTGATCAAATAATTTTTTGATAAAATAATAATAATAATAATACATAATAATACATAATAATGTACTGATCAAATCTTTTTTTTTTCCTCTCATTTATTAAATTGTTCTGGTTTTAAGGTATTGATATTTTTACACCTGCATCTTGTAATATAGTTTCTTCCCCACTCCGTACAATTTTTGTTCCTCTTCAAAAAAGAATGCTTGAGGAAATTCTGTGCCAATGTCTCACTCAAATTTATAATTAATGTAGCAGAAAATTATATTTCTAATTAAATAAAACTGAGCATGAATTGAGGCAAATGCTAGAAGCATTATAAACAGTATAAAGTTAGAAGACGAACAAAATCGCAAACAATGAGCAGGTAATGTAACTGCATATATTAGAAACATCTCAATTATTACATCCACAAAGGCAGAACCTAAAAAGCTGCATTTCATAAGAAGGTGTCATGTTGACATATATTGCTCATTAAAAAAGGTGCCATTTGTATATGGGTTACTGTTCTTCATATGCATGAATACTGGTAACACATTGTGGGAAAGGAAAGCCCTTGAGATTTTGTGTAGTTTGAATATTTAATGTAACAATAGTTTGCTCCCTAATAAAGAAAGGAGAGAAATTCGGAAGACTAGGACATAAATTTGCCTATTTATTCCTGTACACTGACTACAGCTGGATATTGGCACCCTCCACGTACCTCTCAAGACATGCCGTGAAAATTATGACGACTGCTTACAGTTGCTGCTCTTTAACCAAAACCACGGAGACTACAAACGAAAAGCTCCGCCTGTCCCCTTCTTTAGCAGAAAAGACGGAGCGGCTTATATAATATTCGTATATAATATATATGTGTGTACTAACCTACTAGTTATCTCTGCTTACACTCCGGCTGTCAGAAAACTGCCAGCTGTAAAGGCGATAAGGTGGGCAGTTTAAAGAAGATACTGACGCCTTAAGCTCCTTAATGTGCCAAGAATCAATCCCATGAAAGCAAACAACTTGAAAAAGGGTTATACGTATTTAGGAAATCTCTCGGCTCCCCTCGCGCTTGCTGGAGCCGGAGCTGGCGCTGGAGTTTTCTCACCCTAATGACCCCTGAAGCGGCCCGGAGGGATTGTGAAACAAGGCCGTTACACGAGGCAGCTCGCTAATTGAGAAGTTGATCGGGGGTAGAGGGATCCTGCTTTACCGCGTTAAGTGCCGAAATCAAGCATGACTGGATTGACGTCGCCAAATCACTGTCTGGAGGCCACTCCAAGCCAGGAGCAGCAGGGCTTTTCACACCTGATAGGCCCCCACTCTATCTACATCAAGTTGCATTAAGAAGGGGATGTATTACAGGAGGGGAGCCTCTTCCCCTGAAGAGCGCTGCCCGCGCCAGCTAATTGCTGCGCCGCAGCTTCCTAGGAGCAGCAAACATGCCTGGGTGTCAGAAGCACGCGCTGCCGGCTCCAGATACAGAGCCTACCTTCAACTCCCCTCCACAAAGCCCGAAAGGCTCCCTCCGTGTGAGGGAAGTGATTAGGAGAATTAATCCTTTGCTCTGCACTGAATGGTCACGCACAAAACCGCACTGCGAGAGAGCGCATCCAGGGGATGCAGGCCATTGCTCAACATCATCGTGACACGACGAGCTGTGAGGGTGCTTTGGCCTCCAGACAATGGCTCCTGAAGGCTCCCAGAAGTCCTGTCAGACAGGCAGGGATCGAGCCTTTGCCAGAGAGCTGGAGAAACTGAGTTAGGGGGCCTCGGAGCACAAAGGACAGTAAAACACCGAACTGCCAGGCCTTTCAATCACAGATTGATGCCTAACTGTCTCTTACTCTTCTGAAAATCCCCCTCATCAGCAGTTTGATCAAGGTGACAGAGAGAGCCTGGGATTTAATCCTGGCTAGGATTAACACCCAACAGTTCCTGCCCCGCAGTCCTCAGCCCGCCTTGACTTTAAAAGGGGTCAGCTCTTATTTCCATGTACCATCAGGAGATGCAGCCACAACATGGTCAAGGTTGTCTTGTCAATTTGTCTGTTACTTATGTAGAACAGAGGGCCTCCTGAACTGTTCCGAGGTAAATTTTAAACTGAGGAGGAAATATATCAGGATGTGAGCAGTCAGCCTCTGAAATTCAGTGGAGACGGTCACAGTCAAATTCTTAGGGTACCTTTTAAAAGCACAAGCAAATTTTTTTGCAAACAGCATACACTGTTGTACGATGATATGAAAGCACGCTCTATAGTAGGAGCTTCAAATCCGGACTTTACATATCTTTATATACTACTTATTTAGATCTAAAAAAAAGATGACAAAGTCAGAAGGTAGCACAATAATATGATTTAGAGAAAAAACCACTGGAGAGAGGCTGCAAGGCATTATATGGAGAATATTTCCATATTTACTTTGAAATTTCACTAAAAAACTGAGATAGCTTTTCTTTTTCAGAAAAAAAGCCTACACTTGCCTCTTCTCTGCATAAAACCATTTTTTTCCCCTGAAACACAGGGAACCTTCTGTGAAAAACATCTTACTGTGGCTTAACCACCACTGTGCTATGGCATTTTTTTTTGGGGGGGGAGGGATAAAATGGTGAAGAGAAAATAGCAGGGAAAAAGTCTCGAAAGTATCAATAAAAATTAACACATGAGAAATGGCATCTAGCTGTAGACCACATACTGTATGCATTGCATTACACACTGAGTATCAAATATTTTTAAATGGGGGTCATAAAATTACATCGCTAGCATAAGAACAGATAACCACAGAGATCAGGATGAAATCCTCCCCCACCTGCAATGTCCCTAACCCTGGAAAATCTTGAAAAGTTTGGCAAAAGTTGGTTTGCTCTGTTTTGCTGCCATCCCTCTGAAACAGTAGATATACCTGTTTCCCCCCCCTGCTGCTGGATACCAGATATGTCAGATTAAAAAAGCACAGCAAATGCAGTGTTCCTGGGTATCATTCTGGAGGAAGGGAAATAGGAATTCGGTTTGGTTTCTACTGCAGTTACAACTCTGAGCCCCTGAAGATGAGCTGATATTGCAGCTTATCCCTTCCCTTCCTGCCGTAGCGGTCAGCCACAGACAGCGTGGCAGGCACTGCTGCAAGCACAGACAAGCTTAAGTGATGGGGAGCGATAAGAGTGCAGAAAAGTGTGAATGAAGTGATCCTGTTCCACCTAGGCATGGCAGCAGGTATATTTATCCCCCTCTGGACTATTTATGTGATATTCTTTAGGGGTGATGCAAGGTAACGAGCGACTGATGAAGTTAAAAGACGCGTGTTACTGCAGCAGTTCGAGGGAAAGGGAAGAGGTGATTCTGCGTCGGTCACTGTACTTAACGCACAGCAGCCCCTTTGCTGTCCCTGTTGCACTGCTGGTATGTGGCTAGTGCATACATCTCTGCGTGGGTTTCTGGAAGGAAGTATTTTGCCATGCTAGCAGTGGGGGGGTTCATTTTTAAAAACTGAAGTGCTGCTCAAATATGAACAAACAAGTGAACAGTGTGGGAGAGGGCACCCTTGGGAGGACAGACATGGCTGGCTGTGGGCATTTTTATGCCCTTCCTCCAATAGTGAGGTCACTTGGAGTTTGTGAGTGCATCTCCCTCTCCCTGGGGAAGCATCCTCTGCTGCAGTAGAGCCCAATCAGATCTGGCCTGCTGCCTTGATGTGCTGCTGTTCCTCCAAAAGTTATCTGAAAAATATTTGACAGACACACACTCACATCCATAGCCTCAGACCGAGAGAAGTGTGGCAACACTGTGGGATTATCCCCTATTTTCCTGCTCCTTTCAGAGTCCTTTCTGTTGGTGCAGAGAAGATTTTAGGTGCTGCCAAACCAAACAGGAGCTACTATTGCTCCATGCCACCACTGGCAACTACACCAATGCACAGTTAAGCAGAGGATCACATCTTCTGTATCCCTGCTCCAGTATTGTAAACTACATGGTCCAAAAAAAAGCAACTAGAAAAATAGGAAATAGTGTGTCCTGGTTCCAGTTAGGACAGAGTTAATTTTTCCTCATAGTAGCTGGTAGGGTGCTATGTTTTGGATTAGGATGAGAAGAGCGCTGATAACATGCTGATGTTTTAATTGTTGCAGAGCAGTGTTTACACCAGGCCAAGGACTTTTCGGCTTCTCGCTCTGTCCTGCCAGCGAGCAGGCTAGGGGTGCAGCAGGAGCTGGGAGGGGACAGACCCAGGACAGCTGACCCAAACTGGCCAAAGGGGTA
Organism: Anser anser; assembly: GCF_964211835.1. Taxonomy (NCBI): domain Eukaryota; kingdom Metazoa; phylum Chordata; class Aves; order Anseriformes; family Anatidae; genus Anser; species Anser anser. Next base: position 68,399,891 of record NC_139720.1, read on the forward strand.
TTCCATACCATCTGACGTCATGCTAAACAATATATAGGGGTGGCTGGCCGGGGTGGGGGGGCCGGCTGCTCGGGGATAGGCTGGGCATCGGTCAGCGGGTGGTGAGCAATTGCATTGTGCATCGCTTGTTTCTTACACATTATTATTAATACTATTATCATTATCACTATTATTATTGTTGTTATTATTATATTCCTGTCTTAATAAACTGTCTTTATCTCAACTCACCGGCTTCACTTTCCTGTTTCTCTCCCCCATCTCAGAGAGGGAGGCGGGAGGGTGAGCGAACGGCTGTGTGGTGTTTAGCTGCCAGCCGGGTTAAACCACAACATAGTGAAAAGCAAAGATGCCCTCCTCAGCCTTTCCCATCTTGTTTCTAACAACAAAACACAGGCTATTAGTTAAAATGCTAACCTAAAGTGCAGATCTTTTTTTTTTCCCTTGTTACAACTGTGTATCCCCTTGTCTTCCCCCATTTCTATCTTTACCTCATTCTATTCATTTCCCCTCATTCTTATTGCTATTTCTCTTATTGTTACCTTTCTGAACTACCTCAGGTCTTTCCGCTTCCACCAGGCCCTGCAGCTTCAGCTAGGGAGTCTGCACCATCTACCCCAGCGCTGGCTGACGCCACCACCCAGATAGAGCTGCTGAAGGGGGAGGCTGAAGAGCAGACCTCAGACTGCTGGAATTGCATAGACCTTGCGTAGACAACACCAAGTCAGGCAGGAGAGTTGATCTGCTTGCGGGTAGGAAGGCTCTGCAAAGGCATCAGGCACCCTGGCCTGCAACAGAAATGGTGTGGCCACCAGGCCTAGGGAAGTGCTTGTCCCTCTGTTTTCAGCACTGGTGAGACTACACCTTGAGTACTGAGTTCGGTTTTGCACCACTAACTGCAAGGAAGATATTGTATTGTTGGAATGAGTCCAGAGAAGAGCAACGAAGGTGGTGAAGAGACTGGAAAACAAGACACATGAGGATTAGCTGAAGGAACTGGGGCTGGTTAGTCTGGAGAAGGGAGACCTTATAGCTCTCTACAACTACCTGAAAGGAGGTTGTAGCGAGGTGTCTCTTAATCTCTTTTCTAAGGTGACAAGTGATAGGATGTAAGGAATTGGCCTCAAGTTGTGCCAGGGGAAGCTTAGACTGAATACCAGGAAGAATATCGTAATGGAAAGAGTAGATAGGCATTGGAATGTGTCACCAGGTGAGTGGTAGAGTTGCCATTCCTGGGGGTATTTAAGAGATTTGTGGGCATGGCACTTAGGGACATGGTTTAGTGGTAGACTTATAGCATTAGGTAATGGTTGGACTTGATCTTGAAGGTCTTTTCCAACCTAGATGGTTATATGACTATATAACCTTGCTCGTTCTCACTTGGTAAATTACATTCTTGTGTAGACCCCGACCCAACTCATCATTCTACCCAGGTTTCAGGTCTCATCTGTGACCGGAGTTAATTTTTCTTCTAACTCCAATTACATTACAGAAATGAAACATTTTGTTAACTGTAGTGAGAGTTTTCTAATGATTCCAGTCAGCTAGTTACTACAATTACTGAAGATTTAAAGAAATATTTGGCATGGAGACCATGCAACTTTAAGGCATTTTCCATTAATACATGGTCTACCCTGCCTTTCACATCACCTGTGGAGTTAGATGGGATTATAAATCCATTCATCTGCTACCTACAGCAAGACAGTAGGAAACTCTACTGCTATTCCTGTAACTTCTTTCTTGGTAGTTTAAGAGGAGAGGTTTAAATCTCCTACTATGGACCATACAATAGAAGATGAAGAAAAGGAGGAATTTTTCCCTCTTCAGGCAGCTACATCTGACTATAAGGGAGGGGACGAGGACAGGACCCCTTAGAAAGGAGCCTAGAAAAAAGATGATTCATTAATGTAGTACTAATGGCTATGAGGAATATTACTGTTTGTAATTACTGTTGTAATCATCTACCCTACCAGATCTAGTATACACATAGATCCAGGCAGCATGCAACCAACAAGAGCTGCCTAAGCTGCAGCAGTGCTTCCCCTCACACAGAGTTGGTTATTCCTCATTCCTTGAATTAAACTTGTCATGTAAATTGACCTCAGTATAAGTTGACTTTGGGGGTATTACTTGGGATTTTGAGAAACAGCCACAATTCTCAGAGGTTTCCTATGTACAAATTCTTTGGAAATCTAGTGCCAAGCTCTTGAGTTTGATGTGGTTCATTTTAGTATGAGAGGGCAAATTGAATTGATTTTGATTAAAGAAAACCAAAAATTATCCTCCTTACAGGCAGGCACGTAAAGGGGAAAATAATAAGGCCAAAGCCCTTTATGCTATATTTTAATTGAAGCTGGAGAAGTATTAATCAGATAGCAGGGAGACATTTCAGCACAATCAGTTACAGCACAGATCTGAAGTACACCCAAGGCCAATTTTGCAAGACTGGACAGACAGCAAGCCGTGCAAACAAATGCTGTGGCAACTTCATGCACAATTCCAGTCTACCCTTTTAGACCTGACAGTCTACTAGTGGACTAGACATAGATGCACTCGGCATGCAACCATCACTTGGCTGGAATTTGTTTGTCTGCTGCCCCATGCAAGCAAAGGCCACTCTTTCTCCATGACACCACCCAAAAGTTCCATGAAGAGATTTTCCACTATTCATTTAGAAGTATTAAACTGACCTGAAATTATTGAGGGATTACTCGTACAGAAAATGGCCACAAATCCTGTAACATATACCCTACATACCTGCTGGAAAACCTATATGAGTAAGAAGTACCTTTTCTGACTGGCTAAGCTGACCAAAAAGGCTGCTGGTAGAAAGAGAATAGTACTTTTAAAACCCATGTTTGTACAAACATGGATTTTCCACTTATGGGAGGCTGTTTTATTACAATGATACAGTATATTCCTATTAGGAGTATTTTGCCAATATTGTATGTCAATATTCCTAGATACGCAAGTTTTCATAGTGTTGAATATTCCTTAGTTTTATGAAGAAAAGATTGCAGGCTTCAGAGGGATGAATCACATCCACATTGATTTCCTGGATCAGACCACGTGTTACTGCACTGTAAGAGTCTGCCTAGAAAAAAACTGCAAAAATTTAACCAATGTCTGAAACCAGGGAAAAGCGCTTTTTGCTAATGAAGAAACATGCTTGCTAACTAGTCTTTACTTAGCAAGTGTTTTTTATTTTCATTTAGAATGTTCCTATAGGCCTATTAGATTACCCTACTCTTAAAATAATTAAAGTATGTGTTAATTCTCTAAGATAACTCATTCCAGAGATTATAAAATATAGGAAAAATAAAAACAAAACAAAAAAACACAGTCTGGAAGTCTGGATTAATATGTTACATATTATGGCTAGGGATGTTTCCTGTAGATCATTGCTCCATATTTCCATATTTTTTTTTCCATAATATTTTCTTTTATTTCAAAAACAGATTCTTCTTTTCAACTTTTGATTGGAAACAGTTGTCCAACAAAGAAAGTGTTTCAAATTAGACCACACATCATTTTTACTTATATAATCACAACACCTATGAGCAGATTTAAAATTCAAGAATTAGCAAATACTTCAGAAATACTTCATACTGCATGACAGAAATTCACTTTTACAGCTGAATTTGTTTCAATGGTGTAAATAGCCCTTTTATAATCACTGAATATCTCCAGACAGCTCAACTAAAATGTTTCCTGGCACAGACATCGGTTGGAAAGAGCCACTCTTAATTAAATATTGCACACTATCCTTAGAATGACATTTTTTCTAACAAGAAATAAGCTTATGCATCCATACCTTAAGCTATAGGTACCACTATCAGATCATCTTGATTTTAAAAAGATATATATACATACATTATATATGTATATATTATTTTATATTGGACAAAATTCCATTTAGAATTTTGCAATTTCTTACATTTAATCAGCTAACTGTAAGCAGACTAGGAACTGGAACATATCTAAGTTATCTGTCAAATTCATCATCTACTAAGAACTCTGGAAAAAGAAAGGGAAGAAGGAGAATCACAGATCAAGTTGCAAATATGATTAGCATACTTATTGCTCTTAGAGAAGGTGATCTAACACCCACTGAATTGAATAGTAATGATAAAAATACGGTTTTCTTTCTAAGGTGTTGTGGGTTGGTTGTGTCATGTCCCCACCCCCCGGCATCATCAACATCCCTAAGTTTCAGTGAGGTAGTAAAGCATTTAAAGTTAGGCAAAATTTTGGCTCCTTGTGCCCGACCTCTCCCCCTGAACGTGCTAATTTTTTTAGATGGGATTAGGAAGAGTAGGAAAGCCATCTTCCGGAACAGACTGAGGCACGACAATAATCCTCTAACTGATCATTTACAGCACTAAATAAATAGACACAAGTCATTCTGCAAGTCCTTTCTTTTATTGAGCTATGGCAGAAGCAGCCACAGAGAAGTGTTGTATGGGGCTTATGCTCTATCGAGATTTGGTGGGGCAGTTTCCCGTGGAGCCACGATTACAGCACTCATGGAAACACACAACGGACTCAGAAATATCACCTCCACACAAGTACTATCTAGCATATAAAATAGATTCACAGTAAGAGCTCCCCGTTTTATAAGGGAAAAAGCTTGTATTGCTATACCGTATCACTACATCATAAGCATTTCTCCAATAAGTTGTATAAATTTTTAATCAAGCAAATACTCTTATTGAGCCCTGTAGGTTCACTTGTACTAGGAAGATTTGCAGGACTGACACCAAATGAACAATAGTCATAATCCTCTTTCTCGTTTGCACACGTGTGTGTAGAAGCGGAGCATATCTACATTAGAGGAAAAAAGCCGATCAGAAGAAAACAAAAAACACATCTGAAATAATTTTTTGTATTTTTTTTTAGAACTGCACCACAGATCATCATCTTCCACAAATTCAGCTATTGTTATTATAACCATGGGTCTCCTACAGTAACTTGTCTGGCCTTACAGAACCAGTTGTGTAGCTTTCTGCAGCTCCTACACTACTTAAGACTTGACCATCGTTTGTTACCTCTCCTATGGAGGCACAGCAAGGGCTCCAAACAGGTCTCAGTAACGTGTCTGGCACTATTCAGACACAGCACCATTGCTGAGAATTTGAAAACCACGCACAGGACAATCAACAGGGGAAAGCAAAAATAAAAATAAGGAAAACATAGGAACGTGATCAAAGAGAAAGAGTTCTGATTGGAGTGGTAAGCCCTGTGCACTGCAGATCAGCAGTTTAACCATCTATAAGTTTTAAGTTTCAGGACGGTTTCTACGGCTATCTTCAATGGCAGTTCTTAACCAATATTTGCATTTTCTCCTTCCCAGCAGCTACTCAGCCCCTGAAAGTTAAAAGATGTTAAAATACATCAGGAATGCGTGTTCACGTGTTCCCCTTGACCGCTGGTTTCAAGTTCATGTCCAATTTCACAATGAATCCATTTACTTTCTTTTCTTTTTTTTTCCTTCTCAATACTTATTTGGGCTGTTTTCCAATGATCGCTGGAAACTTCTCCTTGTGGTAGAGTGGTTCAACAGCTGGCCAGATGTGAGACTGCTAAAAAGTATAACTGCTACTTTTAGAGAAGGGGCAGTCATTTTAACTTAGACAGGTGGCCTTCTCAGCTCAAGTTGGAGGAGGTGGCCAACAGCCAGGCATCTGTTCTTTTAAAGACGATTTCAGCCCAGACAAAGTTCATTCTGAAACTGGTCACTGGGGAAAACCAGAAGGCCAACTTAATGGAACACCACAAAGGTGTTTTTTTTTTCTTTTCCCTTTTTTTTTTTTTGGTGTAATGTATGTGTTTTATCTGTATCACAAAGAGATGCTATGTTATTATAAACTGAAGTCAAAACCAGTTCCTTCTAGACTTTGGAAAAACATTATGCAAGTTCAAATCAATAACCCTATCTAAATTCCCTTTCTTTGAGGTTTCATCCAAAAACATGGGTATTTTGTGGTTATATTCTAATCAGTACTTCACCTATAGGGATCACTACTAAAAAGGAATCTCTTCATAAAGAGGCAGAAAGCACCAGTCACCAAAAAATGTATGTTTTCTTTAAAAAAAAAAAAGTTTTTGCGAAAATCTAAAAATTCACTGTTTGCACAGTGCATGTGTGTGGTGGGGGAGAACAAATTAAAAGCAAACAAACAAAACTACAGTTGAAATTATATTAAAATACTTAATAATTACAAAGCAGAATGGAACACCCACACATTGCAGATTTCAGAACCTGAAAGTAAAATTGACTACAAAACCCAAATTGGCTTTTTTGATTTTTATCACCCTAATCTGTGAGAAATGTAAAAAGAAAACAGAGGAAAAGTATTAATAGCAAAAGAAAACTGGATTTGAGACTTACGTTTGTAATAAATTGCTTGCAGCAGAAATATTTCTTTGCGGTGTGCACTACAACTGAAATTTGGCACCACCTCTTTCAAACGCTATTGAAATCTCATGTAAAATGAATATTTAGCTTCAATAATAATTTATTATCTTGGAAGTTTAACTAGTATTTACGCCTTGATACTGCAAAAATACAAGTGATGTTCACCCACTGCCATAACTTATTACAATTATACACTTAGAAACTTCTCCAGGTTCAGAGACCAGAATTCAGAAGTCTGCAGAGGAGAACTCCTATACACACCTTGAAGGGTACATATAGGCTTGCAACATTTGAGCCAGAGGGGGTGGAAGGTGTTGTAAACAATTAACTCTTACCAACAGCAAGTGTTATATTATTATTGGCGAACTTCTGGAATATGTGTTCTTGGATAATTATTTCAGTTATTTTTTGTACTGTGGGGAATACGTTAATCATACCGTCAGCACCGTAAAATGTTCCTTTAGTACCTAAAATGAGGCTGTTACAGGGGGGAGTGAGAATAACTGAGAACAACAACAAAAAAACAAAACAAAAAAAAACTTTTCATTAATTTGATGCGAAAAAGTTTCTTCGTGCACCATTATGACCATTTATTATTTGTACTTGTACCTAATGATCAAACACAGCAAATGAAAAAGAGAGCATTTCCCTCCTGTTTTTCTATATAAAATAAGGAGCATCAGAGTAACTGTTCACTGTAAAAAAAATGAAGTAATACACATTCAATTGCTCTTTCAAATAAACCCTTATATTCCTCTCATTCCCAGGAAAGATTTTGGTTTGAACACAGAAATAGTGTGATATTGTGCAGGGATAAGGAGCAGCCCCAAAAAGACCCTATCATCTCCTATTTTAAGGGTAAAAACGAGTGACCATATCTTCACGAGAGGTTCCCAGAGTTTCAAAAAGTCTCCAAATAAGGAGCTGGCTCCAGAGCATGCTGCCCGTTAAATCTGAAAGCTCTTTGTGTATTAATGACATTTGCTTGGTCTGAAAATCACATTTGTACAGCCAGGATACCAGTGCTGGCACCACCTTTATTAGACTACCCACATACTCCAACATCTCCACTCATAAGCTGAACCATGCTCAGGAGAGATCTTTCAAACTCTGAGGGCTCAGACATGCACATCTGTACACTTGACTGAATCTATCTGTTAACAATATAAAACTGCTTGTCTACCAGGATTTTCTGCACAAACCAAACAATTGCCATTTACCTTTTACTGTTTGAGAACTTTCCTTCCCAATGAACACAAGTTGTGATTTTGGTAATTAATTGCAAAATGAAAAAAAAAAAAAGAGGTTTGCCAGTGCTCCAGACACTGAAGCACATCACAAATTAGCAATTTGCAATTAGAAATTTGCATTTAAGAGATGAGAAGGAGCAAATAAATTCTAGATCAAAATTAGTGTCTAACAATTTGACCACCATTAACTTAAAGCAAGCGTCTGACGATTTGCCCATATGTGGCTAGTCAGTTAAATACAATATAGTATTTGCTCACATCAGTAAACAGTTGATCTCAATGTGCTTCTAAAACCACAGAAAAATATGAAGAAATGCACAAACTGATTCAAATTAACCAGGTCTCACTATTCATTTTCTGAAAAGCACTGGGCGTGCCTTGCATCCAAAGGCAACAATTTGCTGTGCACTGTAGTGTTACAGTGCTCCACATCGTAAGTGTTTAAAAATCTGAGGCATTCCTAAAATGTTTCACTTAAACATTTCTGCAATAATATCTTATTAAACTATTGCTTTTATTAATTTTCTTATACACTAGAGACCAAGGGATGCAAGTTTGTTTTTTTCTTTTCTCTTTCCTCCCTTCTATATATATATTTTTAAACTTTGCCTACTACCAGCAAATAAACTCTCTCTCTCTTTTAATAAAACCATGGCCTTGAGTTTTGGCCCCTTAATAGTAGCCTACATGGTCGACTACCCTTGGTGTTAAATTTTCTTAAATTGTATTTCTGTCAGTATATCATTTTTTTAAGCAATGGACCCTATAATAGCAAGCTCTGTTCTGTCAGGAGTACATTTTAACAGCATGACACAAGTATTTTTCACTACGGGAGACAAACAATGATATGTATTACATGCAGTAAACATTGCCTTTGGTACATAGGGTTCTCTTAGCATTCATCTGTCTAAAATTTCATTGTGTCCTGCACAGGGAAAAAACCCTGCCTCTCATTAACTATTGCCGAGGGCTGTAGGTTTGCAAAGTGCCAACAATGCATTGTCACATTTCTCACAAAACAAGGGCTTGATTGAATATTACAAGAATGGTGGAAACCCAGCAAGGTGGATTAGGGGATATTTTAATACTAAAAACAAAATTACAAGCCTTTCAGCGGGCTGCTTAACTAACAATCTTGTAACCAATTTTTTCCTTAAAATAAGTCCCCTCCCCACAAAACAAGCAGGAACAAGAACTTTATGAAATAAAGGTGTTTTCCACTTAAAATAATAGGGTCCTGGCAAGAGGAAAAGAAAAATGGCATTTTTTTCTGTGTGAAATACACCCAACTGCAATTTTACAGCATGAGGACCGCAGTGGCAGAAGTTCCAAAATTCTCGGTAAATTTACATAGTGGCTGCAGTTTGATAGTTAATCAGATCATTATAGTTACCTGGAAAAACAAGTTTTCCAGTGCTGATGCACATGAAGCGCCCTTTAGCTTCAAGGGACCACCCTGGAGGATCTCTCTTCTGTTACATCTTTGCCATACATTGCGCGGGTGTATGTGACCTCATGCGAGCCATCTGCAGTGGGGTCAGCATCTCTTTTTGTGAATCAGAATCAGGGAGTGGGTTTATAAACAGCTCAATGCTGGCACAATTCTTCCTTGATTCAAAAATCAGCAGGAGCACAGAGCACTCAAACCTCATCGGCTTTGCTGAACCCTGAAGTGACTTTCCTCCAGCACCCTATACTATAAGCACTGTAAATGGGAAGTGTGCAGAGAATTATTTGGAAGAACAAATCAGTGGAAGTACAAAAATTTACTCAAATGCATAAGTTATGCATTATTTACTTGTTAATTGCTCCTGTTAAGAAATATGTTTTTTTTTCCCTTTGGAATAGAGTCATCACAATCACAAAACAAGCAGGGTTGACTTAATTTTTTAGAGGCTTCAGGTAAACTCACTGCTCCACAGAAACATCTTCTATGGTAGGCAAATCATTCCCAAGATCTGAGCTGCCTCTACTGTACGAAACGGAACAAGACATTTTCTCAGCTGTAGGGGAGCCAAAACCTGAGGCATAAAGGCAGAAATAATGCAGTCCCAGGTCCAAATTTAAGGCAAAACTTCCTCCCTCAAAATGAGGAAAGGCTTCTTAGCTCCTGAGAATTACTGGAAAGGGATTATCACAAACACTGATTTAAAAGTAAACTGAAAATATCTTGGTTAGATCTTCTGGGCTCAAAGCACAGAAGACCTCACCACAAGGTGAAGCAGCAGTTTATGCAGAGGATAATAAGGTTCAAGCAAACAATGGGTGGAGCTGGGGAGGGAAAGAGAATTGCTGGTAAGCAAATATCCTTTTAAGAAGTGACAAGATTTCTTAAAAGGCCATTACAGAAATTACCATGGATTTCCACTTCCCAGGAATATTTTAAATTAACGTGCTGGCATACAAAATGTCCAGTGGATTGATCAGGAGAGGCAGACGCATGAGTGTTTATCCTAGGCACATTGTTCGTTTTGCATCTAATAACTGCTGGATGTTGCCGCAGTTGTTTAACGGGCGGGGATTTTAAAGGAAGAGAAATTTACAGCTGTTTCAGGGAGACAGAGAAGAGATCATTTGCTCTACATAGCCTTCAGAAAAGAAATACAGAGAGTAGCTGGCACTGGTAAACACTGAGATTCCTTGCCAAAGCCTGTAGCCTTATGATATTCTCTATGCATCTCCTCAGCAGAGCTGAAGAAGGTTTGGCTGGAACAAGATTGCTTCTCACCAGCAACATCTGCTACAAGATCTGGAGATCTCTGTCATAACAAAGCCTGTTTTCAGATTCTTGCCCTCCTGTAGGTGCAGTGTGCCAGCTGAAGGGACTAGAACAGGATAAATAGGCTCTACTGGCCCTGCATCCAGCCAGGGGAGAATTTCTCTGAGAACAAGGGAAAGTGACCATAATCCCCCTTCCAAGGGCCCATCTTACAAATGCTGCTTTGACAAAACCAAAGGATGGTTCACAGCAGATATTTTGGATAGACCTATCAACATTATGCTGAGCTCCTTTGGCAGCTGAAGCAATGCGGGGCTGTAAGGTTCAAAAATAACTTCCAGAGTCTCAGGCTGAAATTTTGGCATGGCATGGGATGGTGATTGCTGGCCTTTTAACTGTTTCCTGAACATTCTGTCTGCCCTCCAAGAGGAGCTCTCTGGGGAGGTTCCTACCATGGCTTCCCTCATCCTGAGGGAAAATGGCCAAGTAACTGAAAATTAAAGCCTGGGAATGAACAGAAAGGACAAGAAGCTAAATGGTATTGCATGGCCATCAGAAAAAAAGCACTAGAGTCCTAAGGAGAATCTGGTACACTGTGAGCTCAATAAATATTCCCACATTGACCATTCTGTGATTTGGTGATTTCTCAGAGGCCTGCTACACAGAGCCTTCCAGGTGCAGAGCTTGTCTTTGCTCATCATGACCACTATGTTTCTGCACAGCAATCTGACCTCTCCCACCTCCTTACAACATGGAGGGGAGAGTTGCAGCTGCTCATCCCTCTGTACAAAGAAACCTTAATGAAAGCACAGAGTATTTACCCAGAGTGTTCCTACCAGGGGTCTACAGACCGTATCCAGCTTCCTCCTTTGCCATGAAAGGGCACCTCCCGGAGCAGGGGATGGGTGGCCTGCCACCTGCGGAAGGCCTGCCTGCTTCCACATAGCCTGGCTTTGCAAGGGGGGCGCTACGCCGCCCAAGAAGTCTCTCAAAGCTGGGATGCAGAGCCTACCATCATTTTAAAACAAACAACCAACCAAGTAATAATCCAATCCATTTACATTTCTTTATTTCTAAAGAATGCAACATCACGACATCAGTAACAACTCTGTCCTTAACATAGCTGGTCTCTAAGGCCTGGCAGGTAATTAGGATGCTTTCTTCCCTGAGAGTACAGAAAACCCTGAAAACCCACTACGGGCACATGGAGAGTAACTGCCATGTAACTCCATCAAACAAGATGCTGCAGAGTCTGGAGTCTTGTGTATCCATCCACTCCAACTCTGCTAACAGATACAGTAGGCCAGGCTAGTTTCAGCATCCACAGGTGACTTTGATAGACAGGTGACTTTGTCTTGTCCCCTTCTACCCCTCCCCCCCCATCTTTTACTATAGCAATTAAAGATTCATGTATTTACTACAAAGCTCCCTAAAGCAGATGAAAAGATGAAAAATACTCATAAAAATGTACTTAAATCACCTCACTTTCAATATATCATCCTAAACACTTCACACAACTGCTGGAAAAGGTGTTGGCTAATCCTTAATAAATGCATGATGGGTAAAAACAGAAGCAAACTTCACGTGCTGCTCACAGCTCTGTATGTAAAACTAGTCCTCAGCTAGTGCTAGCAAAAGACTTCAGTATGTACATTGAAGACAAAGACCTGCTCACCTTCCTTGAGCATCAAGCTAATAACAATTGGAGAACAAGGGGGAGGATAAAACATGCTGCATCTTGCCATAGTCATTACTGTGTATCCTCCAGTGTCCTCAGACATATTGCTCCTTTTCTCCAACACCTGACACCGTTCCTCCCCACCGCAAATGTTGCGTTAAGCCTTAATAAAGCTCCAACATCCATCGTTAAAACTCACAAACTTAAAATTCTGTGCTTTGGTGCAAGCAGAGACTCAGCTTGTGTGACTTTTTGGAATCACTGCAGCAAGTCGTGAATGATGTATGAAATGAAAAATCCCTGCTCACTGCACACAATTCAGATAGTAAAATCTCCCTGGAGCATTAAAAAAAAAAAGCACTTAAACATGTCATTTTATTTTTGTCCTGTGCCAGAAGACTCCCTCACCTCTCCCCAAGAACATGCAGACACCTCAGCTATCACCAGAGAACGAGCAAGCACACTTGGAGGTAAAGTAGATCAGCTGTATTCACACAGTGTTTCCAGGAAAGGATACAGGGACCCGGAGCAAACCAGACAATTATACTGGTGCCATGTTCAGGCCTCTCTCCAAACACACTTTTTGTCTCATTTTTTAAAGTAATATCTAATCTCATCAGCCTGACTCTTTAACTTGATTGACCTTTGCAGATTGCATTATAGAAGCAACAGCAGCATGCTCAATGTAGTTAGGGGCATGAGAAGAAAAGTTGATGTAAATATGTTTGTGACTAGACATCATTTATGTTGGGACAAATAGCAATGTGCTTCCACTTTTCTTGTCCCAACACTCTCACACACTTAATATTCAAGCTTTCATTCTTTCTTGCTTGTTTACTGGAACTTTCTACCCAGCCTGCCTTTTGGTGCTGACCTTTTAAATCTGGCAGATGAAAACATCTACTGCCATAATTTGGCCATCTTCTGACTAGCTGCATTCATCTGGCGTCTAGTTAGTGCCTGTTATATTTTCCCTATCCTTATTATGGAGGAGCTGCTAGAAAATGATAGGTTTTTGTTGTTGTTTTCTTTTTTTTTTTTTTTGACTAGAGCAATGCAGAACACATAGAAGAGCTGGGTTACTCCCAACATGGATTGCTTCCTTACCCAAACTTCTGCATGTGATGGACAGCCTTGGTTCACCCACACCCACATTCAGAATGACAGTGGCTATCCATAATTAATTTCTCATCGAAATTACTCAGTTTGGAACATACAAATTCTTTCCCAAGTGCTAAAAAGTGGGGACTTGTCCAGTTTGCTGCTGGTCCCTTTGAGCACAAGGAGGATGGAAAACTGACAGGAAGACTGCAAATCCACGGAAGAGTGATCTGCCCAGATGCAGCTGTCTTGGTGACTGCATTTAGATTTAGGAATAGAAAGCAGGGGTGTGATCTAACAAGAACTGATGTCGTCTTCTCGTGACAAGTTTTCTTAAATTTGTAATTTAATAATTATTCTTCCCAAAATATTACTGATGAGGAAGGACAGTCGCCTACACCAGTGTCACATTTCTGTCATCTCTGGCATTTTGAAATTTCAGAGAAAGCAGGAAAAAAGTGCAGCCATTAACCCTTTTGCTTTTCTAGCTTTTTCATACAAAAAGTAGAGCCATACCTACTTACACCCCTCATGCACAGCAGGAGAACAGGACTGGAGCACTCACCAGATACAGGCAAGCGAAGCATAGGCAGGCAAGAACTTTGCAGCACATCCTCCACCCATCAACATCAGCGTATTCAACAAGCAATACTGCACTGAGACTGAATTACCACTAACTGTATGATTTTTTTCCTGAGGCGATCCAAGAGGCAGACAACAAATACACTGGTAATGTCTGGTCTATTCCTCCTATCAGGACATCTTTGGATGTCAGCACTCACCCAATCTGGAAAACAAGGTACTGCTAGAAGCTAATGTAGTGCATGGGCTACAAAACTCTGCTCTTTGTTGCTCTTTCCTCAACAGACAGCATACAGGGTCCGTTAGATTTGGTTTCACAATAGGTCACCTAGAGCTTAGAGATATGAAGAAGCAGCACTTACATCATGCGTGGAAGAGTGCTTCAAAGTTTGGGAGGTAAAAGAATTGGTTCTGAAGAGCCTTGCAAGGATAGGAGTTGCCAGACTTTCATTGATGAAATCACATCTCTCCACTTCGGGAAGATTTTCTGGGAAGCTGAACATATTTGCAATCATTTTCTTCATTTATTTCCTCCCCATCCCAATTTTCTCTTTTTCTAGGGGGAGATGGATTGACAGTATTGCACAAATAAGCCAAGCTTGAGGCGTGTAGGAGCTGGTGGCAAGAAATAACCTTCTCCAGAAAGCACACCTTAAAACTAGAAGGATCAGCTTTTGAGAAGAGCTGGACTTGAGTGAAATGGAGTTGAGGTGGTTAAAATAAAAGCATCAGGAAAAAAAAATAGAGGTTTTATGTCTGCTAAAATAACCTTATACCTATACTTATATAAAATAGATAAAAAATACTTTTTCAACAGATCGAAAGGAAAACTGTTTATCTGCCAACATAGTAAGACTCCCTGATTAATAATAACATTATGTAGAATAGTTGGTTCCAGAGTTATTTGTTCAGACTCAGTAAATTCCTATTGAGACTGATAATCTGACAAATTATAGTAAATTTTGCAAATACATACTAGCTTCAGAGTAATTCTCAGGGGTCTGTTAGTAGAGAAGGTATATTTGTATAAGGAGGGAAAAGAAGTGAAAGCAATCAGCTGCTTCCCATAGCAAGAAGCTGTACTTCTTGTGATTGCCTTCCAACTATTCCTCGGCCAAATTGTTAGAGAACTCATAATGGCCAGCACCACCTAATACACACATTTCAGATGTGCTCTTTGGAATTTTATCTTATTTTTTTAACCTGTAATTATCAGCTGAGAACCTACTTAAAAGATATGTAAGAAACAGGAAGGAGGAGTAAGAGAAGATACTGTTGTGGATATTACAGAAAAGCGATCAAGCTGTGCTGCAGCTGGAGAAAGACAGGAACTGGGACTCTAACAGGGACACATCAGGAATAGTAATGAAAGGCCTCACAAAAGCTCTGAGGAGGCCCGGTGGCTGGATGTGTGCTCATGAAGTGGCCATTTCTCGGCTTTGCTCACTGAATCTTTCTTACTAGCGGATCACTCTGCATTACAACTGAGTTAGGTAAGGAGGTGCTGGGGGAAGCGCTCTTGTCTGACTTCATGCTACAGCAAGGCTCATTAAAAACAGAATATTTGCTGCAATGTTTGCAGCAATGTTTGCAGCATTTCCTGTAGGTCTTAAGATTGTTTTAATAAATGAAATTCTGAGCAGAAAGAGTATATCTTAATTTACTTTTTAGTGCTCCCTAAGTATTCAATGTCATACTGATTTTTTTTAATACTATGTGGAGCATAAAAATGCATGAATTTAACATCTTAATGCAAATGAACACATCCTTCCAGAAGCCTGAAGCTGCTAAGTACACAGCACAGGTTCATTAGCACAATTTCGGAACATGAGGAGAAAATGAATTGAGAACCCAAGACTCACAACCATCAACACAAGATCCTGGGGCTTTTTAATAAAGTTTTGCCCCACCTCCTACTGCTTGCTGTCTTCCCCATGAAAACTGCAGAGGGCAGAGCCCAGGAGATACCAAGGGGCTGTACAAGCCTCAAGGTAGACCCTTACAGCACCTGCCAGAAGTTCAATTTGGGGGTGGTGATGCCATAGGATTAGCATACAAATATACATCCCTTCAGTCAGAAGGGAACGGGGAGAGGTTGTTACAGATGTCAACACTTGGACTGACACCCTGGGGACATGCTGGTGCAGGAGGCGTGTGCTTCAGTAGCCGTGGTGGCCCTGCAGCCTTGTGCCCAGCCAGGAGCAGAGCCAGGGACCTGGGCTTCCCCTGCCCAGGATGGGGGCAGATGGCATGCTGTGGGTTGGAATAATCAGTGTGCAGTACACTAAAAAGGAGGGCACGGCAATTTGAGGTAGGCGTTTTCAGGCAAAGCCATTCCAGTTTTAAATATTTGGCTGTGCTAAGGCACGTTTCTAAATTCATAGGCCCCGTAGGTTTCAATAGGATTATGCAGGGTACACCAAGCCAAGCATATAGTATACATTTGTAGGATTATACTAAAATAACATTAACCCTAAAGCGTTCTTAAATGTACCGGATTACAAATTAAATAAGGAAGCCAACAGAAACTAGTGCAGAACACCTGCTTGCTGAGCCTGCCCACCCTCTTCTTGGCACTTTTTGTAAGGCAGGCACATTAGCCTTATAAAAGTTTCTTCAAAAAGTTTTTGTTGTTGGTGGGGATGTTTTTTCCCTGTAAACCCAAATCTTAAATCCTAGAACTTTTGTATTGTAGAATTTGTTTAATATGAATTAGAAAGTAGAAAAATTTGTTTCTTTATGGGAAGATGAATTTTTCAGTTTTCTACTATCTTAAAAAAAAAATCTTTAATGAAAATTCTGAGGAATATGGAGGTAACGGTCGTCACTAAAGAAAAACAAACAAACAAACGAAAGACACAAGATTTGTGTAGAAGTGGCCATAGTGATAGAAGATAAGACCTAAATTACTAATTTGCACTCACTGCAATTGGTACTGCCATACTTAATCTGTAATCCAGAAATCTTTTCTAAAAACTTGTCTAAAAGGCAAAACCAAGTGCAGCGATCATGACTGGAACTATTTTTATTATTGCTGATCAATTTCTAAATTCATGTATTTCTTAGAACAGATGGAATTTCAAGGGAGGTTAATTATTTAATCCATATTTGCATCAAGTTTTCTCAAACATACCTATTTCTCTTTAAGGTAGCTACAATGAAATAACATTATGAAATAAAATAAAAACAACAGTTGTTTTGCTGATACATATGGCTTAAAATTATGTTAAAAAAATAAATCAAGTTTCACACATGCATTTTGCACATTTTAGTCATTATCAAGACAAAAGTTGCATGCTTTATGTGCAAGTGCTACCAAGTGCCGCAAAAGAGGTATATAAAGTCCAAAGCCTCAAACTCAAATGTGCAATATTGAAAGCAAAGATACAGGAATAAGGTGACATTTTCTACCTGGTTTAATGTAGAATCTTACTAATTAGTCCAATATATCATCAGTTACTGTATATCCAAATGTGTAACTTGACTAGGCTTATTCTCATCTCTCCAAAAATACAGAAAAGATACAGTAAAACGTCTGATCTTCTCTGCTCTCACCCCCCAAAAAGTAATTTTATCTTTGCATGTTGTGCAATTCTCACATTCATCCACTATGTGCCAACACAAGACATTATCATTTTTGCAAAAGAAAAGATGAAAAGCTTAAATTACAGTACTGCAGAATGCCACTTAACACAAGAACTGCAGGAGAATTTCCCATGGAACATCAATCCAGATCTGAAAATCTATTTTATAAAAGTAGCGATTTTCTGCTAGCAGAGAGTTCCCTTTTGCTGTATTGCATTTTGTGATAAAATAGATAAACAGTATTCACTCTAATCCTAAATGAAAATATTTTGCAGTTAATAATTGAGGCCATTGTGCTCTTTGAAAACTAGGTACTAAATACTATTCAGCTGCTAGTAGCTGTTCTGATTTAGAACTGGAAAACAGAATGAATTATGAATACCCTACACCCGCACTCCAGCATGAAATTTTAGCACATCTGCCACTAACTTCACTGATTGCCATGGGACTATCAAGATGCTTAATTGTTAGCATACATTTTAAGTCTGTCTTAACCAGTTTTACAGAACACTGGACCATGCTCATATTCCAGTCCTAGTACCTGTGTAACACAGGCTGCAGATTCCACCGTAATTTCTGCATAAATATATGGGTAAGTACAATACTAAGCAGATGTGCACAGAGGACAAGGTATTTTAGCTGTATACCATTTCATTTTGATACATGGCTTGCTAATAATCATATCTGGATGAACTATTCATCCTGTTGCTTAAAATGTTTTATATTGTCACTAGTATGTAGTCAAAATCTTATACTACTTTGTGATTTTTTTTTTTCAAAACAGCCTTTTCTCTTTTAAAAGAGAATGTTATCTCTACTGATATCTAATAGCCATCTTAAAAACCACCAGGCATATAGAGGGTAAGTCAATTGTCCAAAGGCTAATTGATTCAGAATAAACAAGAAGCAGACTCAGGAAGGTGCAAAACAACAGTATTAGAATTTTACAGGTGCAAAATATGAAAAGCTTTTTGAGAACATACACTCATTGCTTCAGATATTTGGGTCTGGAAAACAAAATTCAAGAATATTTAGGCCAAAAACAAAACAAAAACAAACAAACAAAAAAAACCAAACCCAAAACCCAAGCCTGTACCTATTATTTAGGTTATTATTATTTAGATGGCCTAAAAAGCCATCTGATATATCATCCTATGGTATCCAATGGGAAATGGAAAATGAATGACCAACACATAATGCACCTAGTAAGGTACATCCAAAATTTACATTCTTAAGTACCGTAAAAGTCAAGACTAATTTAATTTAGATATCAAGTACTGCATATTGAGTTTTTTGGTTACCAAACCCATCATGAATGTATTTAACTCCAATGAGAAGAGAAAGCAATTCCTGAAGTCAGAAGGGCTGAAAGGACTTAATGTCTCACATTTTGATGGGCGATTCTCAATTATCTATTATGAAATTTTACATGGAATTCTATTTCCAGGTGAGCACTTTTTGCAATTTTCTGCTTGCTCACAACTATACTTTTAGGAAAAAAGATATACTTGTTACCTATTATTCAAACATTCACATTATGAAAGAATAGTATTATATCCAAGACATTTGAATAGTGCAGCAAATGCAATGTGAAAAAATTCAGAAAGATTTTTTTAAAAATCCACATTTTTAAAAATGTAGTAAGATAACCACAAAACAAAACTAAAGAAAGCTTCAAACTCCACCCCCTGCCCTTGGTAAGGAACCGGCACGGCACAGAAATCAGAACTTGTTAAAAACATCTATGTGTTAGGCAATAATAGCTAAATATTCTTCCACAATTGTACAGAGATGCATTGTTTTGTATATGCTTCTTGCCAAAAAATGCAGAAAGCTTGCAGTTAATCCTTGGTTGTAAATTACATGCCATAATACAGTTGATAATATTTATTCTTGAGGTAAAGCATATATATATAAAGCATATTTCAGAAAAAAAAAAAACACTAGTCGTAAAGTCCCTTCTGAAGAAAAAATCAGCAAGGAAGAAATCAAGAAAGTTCTAAGTATTTTAAAAGAAGTTATAAAATAAACACTAAACAAACCAACAGACGAATTCAGCAAGAACATTAACCCATCCTCCGACACTGCAGAATTATCTAGGCTGCCCCCAAATTTTATTAAGCTTTATTGAGCTGTTATAAATTGACAAAATATTTATAGCAAAATAATTTTCCATAAAATGCACTGTACTATAGTGAGGTAATGAAGAGCTGTAGGACAGGTTTTAAGATGCACTGTACTTTCATCTGAAAAGTCTCCTGAAATTCTTTGAATGTTTCCAGGGGATTAATGAGGTATTTTGACAACATACAAGAAGTGTCTGGTTTTCAAGAAGTCTTATAAGAGGGAACATTCACATCCTTGGAAATTAAACTGTGTATTTTAAGCCACTAAAAATAACACAATTATTAAAAATTTGGCAGCTCTGAAGAAAAATACCAGAGGATACTAGCAAACACATGGAACTACTGAAGAGCGTCAAACTTGAGTACACATTTTACAGCATTTCAACATGACTTAAACACCAATTTTAACAGCTTAATTGAACATTTCTTATTAAAAGCTATCACAGATGAACTAAAATAAGAACGAGCTAGAATGTAACTAAATCAAAAGCATTATTCCTTGCAAGTTTAGTGGGTTAACTGTGTGTACATGCATTAGTCCCCTTGTTGTACACCCTTATCCGTTCAAGAACTGGTACAGTGTGTTAAGGATTTCAAAACAGTTGGCAAGAACACTCATCTCACATACACAGCAAAATTTCAACAAGCAGACCACTACACCTACAATTTTTATATATATATATTAAAAAATATTTTAGGGTCTATTCCTCCGAAGTAGCACTCCCTTGAATGCTTTAATGCATCGCGGAAATGGTATTCATGTATAAATAAGGGTTCATTTTAATGAAGAAAGCAGAGCTCTTTAAGACTCACTTCTGTAAACTCCTCAATGTTTCTGAAAACTCAAACTGCTTAAATCCTTAAAATTTTACCAATATTTAATTAAGCTGGGAAAGAAGTATACTGAGGTGTCAGTTTAAAAACGTCTTCTATCCCACTACCCATGAAAACATCCATATAGAGTATTTATACAAACATTTAAGAGAGCCAATACCTTAGGTGTTTGCAACATTTAACATGAATTTTCCACAACCTGAGAGAAAATCAAGACATTTTAAGTCTTTCCTGAATTGCTAAGTACTCATCTGTAATATTTTTTAAATAATAATTGCCTTCAGAGTGAGAGCAGTTGCACAAGAAAAGGCTGCTTCCTAAACTCTACTCTCTTCAGGCTGCACCCTTTCACAGACTAAATATTTCACAGAGGCAGCATCTTTATGAAGCTTATAGTTGAGCACTTTACTTTCTGTAGTCA
This sequence comes from Anser anser, assembly GCF_964211835.1. Classification (NCBI taxonomy): domain Eukaryota; kingdom Metazoa; phylum Chordata; class Aves; order Anseriformes; family Anatidae; genus Anser; species Anser anser. The sequence goes on from NC_139720.1 coordinate 68,420,602, forward strand.
CTTCTCATAATTTACAAGATCTTGTCCAATATGCATGTTTTTAAAATCCTGGCTTGTCTCAGGTCTTCAGATCAACAAATGGGGAAGGAAACAAGAAAAAAAAAAAACCAACCAAAAAAACTGATTTGACCCTTTCTTCAGGAACAGCAGTCTACTCATCTTAATAGCTATTCAGTGATACTTTTAAAGCCTGCAGTACATTTACAAGCCAAATCATTACCCAGGTAGGGCATTGAGGGGTGGGTAGACTTATGTGTCATCATGCCCCCCATCCCCAATAAGGCTCTAGATGCCTTTAAGAGCAAAAATTCCCCCCCAGTATATTGTTTTGTTAATCCTTTTCCTATGATCTGTTTGCCTGGCTAGGGAAATTATGCAAAAAGTAATAAAAGTTTTAATTCAATTTCCATGTTAAGAGATGGATTTGAAAAAAAAAATCAGAAACCATATTCTTTGTGTTTACTAAGAGATATGCACTCCAACATTTAGCGTCATGGAGCTGGAGTTAAAACCAGAAACGGTGAAGATAATTTAGCTGCATGAATGCCTGCTCTTCAGTAAAATGCTGCCAAAATTAAATAGGAATGAAACAGCACTTTGTAGTCATTGGTCGCTCAGCAGGGTTTGCGTAGTTAAAAACCTAAGTGAAAAGGGTGATTGACCTACATTGCTACTAGCTTAGCACAGCTGTACTTCCATATTTTTGCTGCATCCAAGGAAGCTCATTATTTAATACAACTGAGTTACGTGTAATTGTCAGTCTTTCATTTTACACTTTTAGGAGCCAGATATTAATGTCAGATGTGTGGCACGCATTACTGTGCATCTGGAAGTATATACGGCTGCCCATTTGCACGCAAGGCTAAAAAGATGGGACTACACACGGTTGCACCTGAAATTAGGGGGCTGCCCAGGGGTAGGAGGACCTCACAAGCGTGCAGAAATCAAATGAGCAGATGGAACAAAAAGCAAATCCCTTGGCACCCCAAAGGCAAATGCAACGCTGTTTTTCCCATTGTTTTGAGCAGGAGTAGCCCAGAATGCATAACCAAAGCACATTTCACACAACTCATACCTGCAGTTTAAATAAGAAATAACCTTCCAGTTAACAACCAGTTTGATGTGTTAACAGCCCTTGGGCTGTTAACATAACGACTGGTCATTAATGGCAGTAATGACAGATTTCAGAGGGAATATCGTGCTTGTAAATGGACATGCTGCCAGTCAGAATGGAGGATAGAGCAGGATAGGTTGATACATTAAGATGTCACTGCACAGCTCTGGAGGAAAAGAAGAGGAAAAAAAAAAACTTCTTGCATATTTCACTTACTGTAAATGGACTTGAAATATTGGCGTCAACCTAGACTTCCTTAAATTAAGTCTTCACTTTCTAACCCAAGAGTGTATAAGCGGAAGACAGAAGCCTGCAGGGGAATTATACTCTGCATATCATTTTCACCAAGTATGTTATTTCTAACATTGAGACCTTTCTTTACTCAGGTCAGCTCTCATCTTCGTTAACAAAACAGAGTTCATTCCTGCTGTGGCCACCCCAACAGCCTGGGTACCATATGCCACCTCTGAAATCACTGCAGTGACTTACTTGAATCAGATTGCAGGGGGAAAGCCTCTCACACCCAGAACATCTTCCAAGCTCATTACATCCATCCCCTCAACCCCTTCCATCCAAGAGAATAAGGTCTTAATGTAGTAAAATTAACTCATTTTACCAAGGGAGAGAAGTAAAGCAAAACAAGTTTTGAAGTCCTGAAGATGGAGTATTTATAAAAAAAAAAAAAAAAAAAGACTTCAAGAGGGTATCTCCAGGATGAAATGCCAAACGAGAGAATTCACTGGGGCAGAAGGATTTTTTTTTTTTTTTTTTGCATTTCTATCTAAATGAGAAATACTAGAAGTATCTTTGCAAATAGCCAAGGACACAATCACACAGTTTGTGAATTTAACCATCAATGTTAAAGCACACAGACTGGCTACGTTATTGCTTATAGCATCCGTAGAATGGCTGTCTTATTGAAATACATAATGAACATAGAGAGACAAGTTAATAAGCAATTTTACTCTTTATAGTATCGTACAAGCCACATATCCTCTAGAGGGCACCACATAAATTAATAGGAAGCTAGAATGGTTTTGTATGTAGCAAAGACTCCCTTTACGGTTAAAAAGGAAAAAAATAAATTAAGAGGATAGTTTGAAACTGTAATCGAACTCTAATCTGATCATTAGTACTAAGTAATTTGTTCTTTAAATTGATATCAAGTGGGTTGCTAAATATGAAAGCTTATTTGACTACAAAGCTAGAGAACATTTAACTAGTTTCTACATTAGCATTAAAAAGATCACTTTTATAGGTTCACTGCATAACTAAGTAGATAAGATGCAATGAGGCAAATGACTATCTGCAATTACCTTAAGTGCATCACTGTGAAGTTTAGAGTAAATACCAAATTTAAATCTGTGCACTCACAAGAATCACTAAGAAAAGGCTCATGATTTTCATTAAGACTTGATAAATCCAGAACAAAATACAAAACATCTTAAAACTGATTACAGGATTTGTCATGTACACTGGCTTCACTGGTGCAAAAGTAGATATTGTGTATGAAAACATAACCAAAACATTAGTTTTGAATGTTGTCATGACAGATACATCATTGTGTAAAAAACAGTCTCCTTTCTCTGAATTACATACTGTGAGTTTTAAAAATCTGTTTGCAAAATGTTTACTCCTGCTAGACCTTCAAGGACCAGAGGACAATGCAAAACACACACACCTGTGCTGAAAAAAAAAAAGTACTTTTCTTGTAGCTCTATTACTAGAACACTTTTGGTTTTGATTTTAAACACTGGATTTGTTGCATTAGTACTTGGGAGATTAGATAGGTTCAAAGCCCATAGTAAATCCGGGGATCAAATTACCCCAGCAGTTTTCTTACTCCTGCAGGCACTTGTAGAAAGATTCTTAAAACAGGTTTTAAATATTAGGCTCAGCATTACCTTCCCCACAGAAGCTGTCCACACCCCCGTCTATATATGCACACATGATTTAAGATCACAAGCAACCTAGGCTCCTGTACAATAATTCCTTTCTGTTAGCTACTTCTTTGGCAGCTTTTACACAACGGCTTTAAGTTGCAGACTCTATCTTATGCTCAACTCACAGAGCTTTAATGGCTAGCAGAGCACTTTTACCACTAAGAGGTCCAAGGCTACGTCTGAAGAACCCTGAACTGCCTTGCAGCCCCAGCTCAGCAAATGCACTAGGCACTTGCAAACGCTTTTTGCTCTACTCTAGAAAAAACAGGTTGTAATGTGGAGAGCCAGGGTACCAATTGTTGTTAACACGTCAGTCTTGATTTCTGTTCCAAACTATTCATGCCAAGCAACCTGGGAACTCCATATTTGGTACCTATGCTTACACTGAACTTGTAAGTTAACGCATTCAAAGAGAATTTTAATTTTTCCCCAATGTATTACAGGCTTGAATGTCCCTTTAAAAGGAAAAGACTTCATTACAGGGGCAGAGGAAATATTCCCAGAAGTTCATGTTTGCCTCGGGCAGCTAGTCTCATTAGGCCCCTTCTACAGAGAGTGGAGGAAGGTGCTTCTATAGGAAATAGGTGCTCAGAATCACCCCAGAGGAGCCTGTCTCCATCTATTTGGAAGTGAGAGCCTAGAGAGACCAAACTTCCTGATTAAACTCAGCTTCTGCAAGTAGCCCTACGTATTCACATGCACCCTACAGATAAATTAGCCAAGTACTTTGCTGAGTTGTACCCCAAATGTTTCTGAAAAGGTAGGATGATGAACAACCAAGAGGGCAGAAATCAGGTGATGGTTTGCAGTCTCTTAGAAGTGGTGCCAGCTCACCCACGTCCCACACGGGTCCCCAGGCTGAGGAGCAGAGTTGATTTGGGCCTGCTGGCTACAGAGTTATTTACAGGGAAGGCAAGTGGGTGGGCTCAGTCCAGCACCTAACAGGCAAATGGCAGTGTTCATAAGATCTCCCACCACCACAAACAAAATCCTTCCGGCAAACTCAGAGGACAGAAGTGTGTTCACACAGACAAGTGGAGTGCTTTCCACTCGTAGCCTTCAGACCCCACACTCAAGCTGTTGAAAACTGCGCAGGCGGGCCTGCTGCTTTAGGCTGTGGTGCCTGAAGGCCCCACTGCGTTTAGGAGGAGATCAGCTCCCCCAGAGCGCAGTGCTGCCGGAGGGACAGGGGTTATTCTGTTCTCATCCTCCTCTCCTCTTAGTACGCAGCCCTGGTATAAGCATGAGAAAATTCGCAACAGCGTGCTTTCCAATTCAGGACAGACATCGCCTTTGATTTTAGTTTCACCACTATGCTGCAGTGGCTGTCTCATGCTCCACAAACACTGTCCTGCAGCCACCACGCACTACTTACACACCGCTAACTACATGGGAAGGACTGAACAGGCTTATCACGTTAATCAGGAACGCGACGAGGGTGTGACCTACCTCAGGTAGTCTCTGCGACAAAGGATAAGGTTGGCTTTGGTGTACAGAGTAGAGCCCACCTCCCCCAGGCGGCAGTCACAGCAGGCACATTTCAGGCAGTCTTCATGCCAATATTTGTCCAGGGCCTTTAGAAGATACCGGTCTTTAATCTTACGGTTGCAGCCAGCACAACCTTTCGGCTTGGTGTCTGGCTGAACTGAGAGCATTTGTATACCTGAAACACAGCAAGAGCAACAAAAAGTGAAAACAGACACTCTCCAGCAGCAGTCTCAGCTTTCTCTTCCTGCACCTCTCCCCACCCACACACCCCCAGATGGGGGGCAACAGCGTAGATGGGATGACATAAACTGGAGCATCCACAGCAAGCTGAAAACATTAAATAAACTGGAGATCTGAAATGTCCGCTGGTCTGAGTTTCACCTCATTTACCCGGTCTCTTTACTGAAAAGAAATATTAAAAAATTAAAATGAAAAATGAAAATAGTTCAGTTGAAGTCACCCACTTTTGCACAAAGTATCCAATGGTTTAGCATCCAAAATTTAAACTAATGGAGTACTGGCAATGACAAACATATCTAAACTTGCATATTTGTACCTATATGCACTTTGTCAAATATAAGAGCACTCCAGATTCTAGAGATGGAAAGACCGAAGCTATTAGAGGCACAGGACAAGAGTTTCAGGGAGATTTGACATAGACATTTTTGCACTAGAGGTGTTTTTTTTTTTTTTTTTTTTTTTTTTTTTTTAAGATTTCTGTTCTTAGGCACATAAATGAAGCAATCAGATTTCCAGAAACTTCAGTACCAGCATTTCTAGTTACATCCTTCAGTCTAAGGACCTGCTAAAAAATCTGACCTTAAATAATCTGCACAAGGTCAGACAGTTGCTAGTTTGTCAAGGATAATAATAATAATAATCTCTGCCCAACTTTCTAATTCCAATTTTAGCCAGCAGATAGTTTGGGACAAGGGGTCCAGTGAGTATATATACCTTAGGACATAATAGCAGAGAACATTTAAACAACAATTCAAACTCCTGAACCACTGTTTCAGGGACAGAACAGGTAAAAGTGGGACACAGCTGAGCGATGGTACATAGAGTGCCGCAGCTGTCTTCCAGAGATCCATACAAAAATCGATTGCTCTCAGTTTTACTGTAAATGGGGAGAGGAGGTCACTGCCCCAAAGTGCTTACAGACTGGTCTCTCTTGGTTAGTCTCACGAACTGCGAGTCCATTATGCAGACTGATTCTCTGGAATTCATTCCTTAGAAGATGCAAAATCATAGCCTTGTGGATGCTTTGTTGTACATCAAACAGGCATCAGAGAGGAAAGAGAACTGACACGCAGTTTGATTATTAGGTTATCTCACTGTTTTAAGCCAGAGATGTAACTAAAAAGAAAATATATAGATACACTCTAATGAGTAGCATATAAGTATTACAATGAGAATTTTTCAAGACTGAGAAATGAATGCTTTTGCCGACAGGAAAATCCTTCTCCCAAATTCGGGGCATGGCACCCCGTACTCACGCACTGACGGAAAGGTCAAATAGTCTCGTAACAAAGAAAAGCAAATTCAAGAGCCCCTCATCAAGAATGCTATACTACCTACTGTTAAGAAGGCTTTACAGTCCCAGCTTTTATCAGCACATCTCAGTTGGTGCTGTAACACACTACTATAGACAGGCAGTCTCAGGTAGCGAGAACACGAACAAGTTGGTGTTTTATTGTATTTACTTTTTTAAGCTATCATAAGGAATAGAAGAAAGTAAGTTTAATCTTTGAAGCAACAGTATAGTATGCCTTTATGAATATTAGCACCATGAAGACAAGAGGTTAAATACTATGCCAGCTGAAGTATCCCAGGGATCTGTATGTGTATGTGAAACACATTGAATTTATGCGGATCACAGCAAGTGCAGAGCCAGTTAAGTGACTTTTCAGGGTTTACCAAGCTGAACTCCCAAGTTTCACCTGTGAAGCTGGTAACTTAATTAGAAATAGTAATTCTTGTTCTCATTGTGATGTACAACATTCCCGCTCCCCCCTTTGCAATACACTGTGTTACGCAGTTTGGAGCAATATATTTGTCTGTTAAATTAGCTGTTCAGTTATAGAGACAGTTCTCCTAGTGAGCACTCTGAAGTACCACGGCAGTACTGCTGCCTAATGTCTAAAGCTAATAAAAAGATAATGTAAAGTCTTTATTTTTTCTATCCGTAAGTACAAAAATGGCTTTGCTGCATTCCCATTACTCTCCAATCTACACTACTCTCACAGCTCCTACACCACTTAGAAACTCCTAAGGTCTGTTTCTCATTCCTCAGCGGGAGGATGAGAGCCAGCGACCTGCGCGGGCTCTGCAGCAAGGCAGGGGCAGATCTGGGAACAAACGCACACCGCTCGTCCTAAGCGAGCACCGCGAGGCAAAGGCTGAGTGCCTACAGTATTTACAATTGCTAACTGGCTCCCCGAAACTCAGCATGCGGATGTGAAGCAGCAAGGTAACATGGCTACAAACAAACAACTAAAAGCAGTGAAAATAGCAGATTCTTGTAAAGTCTGTACCAGACTGACTGTACAGGGAAGTCCTGCTAGATCACTAATACCTTCAGCTGGTGAAAAAGCTTAATCTGTTAAGTTGCATATTGCGGTAGAGTATAAATATCCTCTCAGTGTCCACTACGTGCTTATCCCCAGACCCTCTCTTCCACCATTTAGAGGACAGACACAAAATAGTTTGCATCAACTTTGTGGAACTCACTAAAAAAGTTCAGAAGCATGAAGGACTGTTCTAGGACTTTAACATTTTGCTTAAGGGAAACCAGAATAAACTAGTAAATAACACAGTTAAGAGCTTTAACGGAGAAAATAAAAAAAATAAAAACTTTAATGGAAGAATTTTATCGTTTGATAAGAAAGTGGGTGGGAGCGCAAAGGCTGGCAGTCCCTGACCCCAGCTGTCCTGTGCTTTCTGAAGGGAACAAGGTGCAAGGGAGGCAAGGCTGAACAAACAAATATCTGAACAAATTACAGTAATCAAGCATGATAATTCTTGAGATATATGCTGCAAACACCAGATTATTGTGTTATAAATAAAAGCACTGCTTGCACAACATTGCACGCAGTCCGGCACCGTTTTTGAAACGCTTGCTACATTCGTAAAGCAGACAGAGCACCATTGCCGATGGTTAACCCAAACCCTCCTCATACAAGTGAAAAGGGGCAGACACCCCACAGAATACTGCTAACAACCCTGTATGCCTGTGCTCCCAAGGCTGGGAGAAGGTGACTCTGACATCCCACTGGCAGCATCTCCAGATTAGGGACTCAATCTGCAGCAGCTTTTGGAGGGAAGGAATGCTTTTCTTCTCAGATAGATCTGATCTTTTTCACATCTTACTTGCAATGAAGCTGCATCTATTTTAATGAAAGTTAAAATTAAACTACTACTTCATTATATATAAAAAAAAAGTTATTCTTTTTTTGAAACATAGAATGATCTAAACAAAAGAAAGCACAAGCAGTGCTCCAAGAAGTGTTTTACGTAGCTCCAAATTCTTTGCACATGCCCTTTTCTTCACAGCCCGGATTAAATCGCTTAATTTTGAGAACAGAATACTTGATTACTTTTTCCCTGTATAGTATGAGCCAGCTTAATGCAAATCACCTCCCAGACCATCTCTCCTCCCTTTAATGTTCCCACAGGATCTCCAACACAGTTACACTTTTCACATATGCGCTCGTGTATTTTTAGCTGCCTTAATCTGGCAATAAGAATACCTGCAGCTGACTACTAGCCAGCTTTCCACAGGCTGCAGTTTCGGTACCCAGTTATTTCTCAGGACACAGGAAGGAGCCTTTCAGAGGCTGACAGCACTCACTGAACCATCCGAGCTGCTTGCCGCTGCTCTGTCAGGACTCGGCAGACAGCACTGCCTGGCTGCCCTCCTCACCCCCTCCCCTGTGAAGGCAGCGCTCATTGAGCACTTCCAAAAATGTACAGCTCCGTAAGTGCTACACCCAGGCTGTGAAAATCAAATCCAGCTTTCCCTTCAGTTTGGCAGTCCTACCCATGCTCTGCATCATAGAGCAGATCTGTTCTCAGAACGGAGAAATTTCAGTGCCTAGTCTGTCACTGTCAAACGAACCCTTTTTATTTCACCCCAGTCCATTTTCAAGGGCTTCCTCTCTCCTACTCTCCATCCCTCCCCCCTTTCCTCCACCCCCAGGCCCCAATGTACTGCACATGAACTGCAGAGCTGTGTTAGCAATAAGACTTCTTAATCACCATCCACTACTGTTAGGATTTTTGAAGGAAGAACTTCATATCCTGATTTGTAGGCTTCTGGATTTCCTTCAGTCTCCTCAAGAAGTTCAACAGAACTGACTCCCATCCCTGGTAGTTGCTGTTATTGTGCGATGAAACACTGTCAACTGATTTGTAACTATGAATTCCAGGATAAAAAGGAAAGATTGCTGAAAAAGGCTAAATTAGGTTCCTGAAAGAAAGCAGAGAGACAAAAACCCTCTTCACTCTGATCACCACCCTTCGCAAAATCAGGGAATGGAGACTGGACATAACTAACTGTATTTTGTCAGTGAGATAGCAGTGTCCGTGAGCAGGATTCATCCCTGCTTGTTCTAAGCACTGCTCAAGACCCCAGAACACAGTTTCTGGTTTGTGGTACAGGCAGTCTGTGAAGGGGATGCTAAAGGGTGGAAGAGTTGGATATTCTTATGCACTGCAGCACTTTTAAAGACCACTCACTCTCCTCCTTCATTGAAGCACACACACGATTCTACCAAGGACAGTGAGATGTAGAGCAAGAAAGCGAAAACTTGCCTCTACTTCAAAAAAACAAACAAACAAACAAAAAAAAACCTGAAATTAGCTTGGGGCAAATTGCATGTCAGTGCACAGGTCTCTGAAAGACAGTGAACTGACAGACAGCACACAGTCAACACAAGAGTTGGAGATCCAATAGAAAAAAAAAAATACTTTTCAGTTGCTTTCCCACTTTGCATTTTGATCCTAAAAGCATTCATTGCTCCAATTATTCAGGATAATACACACGCAGACTCAGAAAAAAAAAAGTCAAGGTTTCAGAACGGGAGAAACATTTCAGAACTCGCATGTAGCACATCGGGAGTCGTAACTAGTTTTAGATTGGCATGTAAATTGTTCTGTGGAAAATTCTTATTGCCTCCGAGACCCTGCTATTCTGAGTTATTTGACAGTTTAAGGGAAATCATAATTAAAAAAAGAGACATAAATAATAGCCTGTGCAGTGTGGTGCACAGAAATAAGTAGAACCATTTCATTTAAACTCTGGTGAGCTTTTAATTGCCTGGATTGCATTGTGAACCAGCCTAACGGTTGATTGCCTCCATTATGCTCTCTTGTTCTGTGCCATTCATCCGCACAGTCTCAGCTTCTGTAGTTAACACAACAAAGTAACCGCAACTCCATAACACTCAGGATTTTTTTTTTAAATAAAAGTAAGGTTTTTAGTGCTCTGAATACAGACTCTTCTGTATATTTTTGAGTTAATTTTCCACAGTATATAGCTAAACTTCACATCCTGCCCCTTCTTCTACAGAGGAAAGCGCTTTTATTTTATTATATTTGTTAATAAAGGAGATGGCTTGAAAACTGGGAAAAACGAGGAGGTTAGGTAAAAACTAAAAGTGGGAATGCAGTCCCACAGCTGGGAGCAGTGATACAGATTAAAAGAATTTGGCCAACACGGCTAGTCGATTGCCAAGAGACACCAAACAAAAGATTTCTCCCTCTTCTTTCCCCTTCTCTTTTTGAAAGCTAGATTGGGCCTAAAAGCTTGTTTCTCTCTGTTCACTGGCCCAGAGCATCCCTGCAGGCTGTAGCCCCCTAAGGGACAACACAGCAAATAGATGTACCCAGATCTCAGGGACGGGAGCTGCTTAGCTATGTTCCTACCCCTGTCGTGTTCCCCCCTGCCTCCCCCCACTCCCTCCCTCCTCTTTTAGAGCAGTGGTGCTGGGAACCAATTTGATTCCCTTTTTCTCCAATGCAGCTGCAAGGCTCAGAGATACTGACATTTTTCCACTCTTATCAGTTTAATTACAGTTACCATGGCAGCAAAGTGCTAGTGCTTGGCAAAGGCCAACAAGAGATTTGCAAGACTGAGTTCAATTTTGATGCAGCTCACATGCAAAATAAAAAAAAAAAAATATAAATAAGAAACATACACTCTGCAACAAAGAATCCCTTTCGCGGCCGGACGCTCCAGCCTTTTGTGCTAATTCCTTCTGAGGCATCGTGGGGATGGGGCGCCGGGGAGGAGAGGGAGGCGGCGGGGGGGCACGGAGCGCTGTTTGTTGCACCTAGCGCGATTAATCGCTCTCACCGGCGGTCCTACAGAGCCGTCCTAGGAAGGGCTGTGCCGGGTCCCCTTCGGGCACGGGGGCAGCGCCCCCAGGACGGGAAGAAGCGAGAGCAAGGCGCTGCCTCTTCTCACAACCCCCTAAGCCCCTTGCCCCGGCTCTACCTGCAAGCGCGCCCGCTCCGCCCGCCGCCAAGTGAGCCGGCGGATCGCAGCCTTACCAAAACTTTTCTCCTTTTTCTGCATGAGTTGATTTACGGGCGCCCGGAGAGCTCCTCCTCGGCGAAGCGCCGAAACCCGGCAAAAGTAGCAAGTGTGCTTCCCCGGCTCGGGGCGACCCGCGGCGGCGGCAGAGGGGGTCCCTGGGCGGGCCGGGGGCTGCGGGGGGCAACGCCACCCGCTGCCCGCAAGCCTCTAATCCCAGCGGCCCGCTAGCTTTGTTGTAACAAATGGCTTTGATTAAACTGTCACACGCGGCGTTAGCGTACCGTGTCGTGCCGGGCGTGCGAAGGGAGAAAGAGGAGGAAAAAAAATTAAAAAAATAAAAAATAAATAAAGGGAGAGGCTCCGCCGCAGAGGTGCTGCTCCTCCGGGCTGCCCGCCCCTGCCGCCGCTCCGAGGGGGGCTCCGGGAGCCCCGGGCCGCCGGGGGCAGCCCCCGGCCGCTTCCCCCGGCCCGCGGCCGCGCTCCTGCCTCGACTCTGCCCAAAGGGTTAACCCTGCGCCGAGCCAGCCGCAAATTAAACGGCTGTGCGGGGAGGCTCGCGGATTAAAGCCGGGGAGTGGGAAATTAACCTGCTCCCTTGGTAATTGAGAGCACGTTTCGAGAAGCTCTGGAAGAAGCAAGAATAATAATAACAATAATAACGGAGGCGGGGGGTTGTTGGGGGGGGGGGGGCTGCTGCAATTCATTGTTAACTTTGACTGCTATTTCTCGAGACATCCAGTTAGATGGGTTTTGCTCAGCATCCTCCGCTTGCATGTATTTCATGTCTCATCATAAAAATAATGAAGCCTCACATGATTTAAACAAAACAGTCTCAGCAGAGCTGCAGCCTGAGTGAAAGTTGCAGTGCAGAGATGTGTGTGTGTATTGCAGACCCGGCTTATGACTCAGAGAGAGAGAGAGAGAGGGAGAGAGAGAGTGATGCAGACACACATACACAAATGACCCAAAGCTTATGTACACAGTTGCCTCACTTACCTTCTCAATTAAGCGATACAGGGGATGCAGTTCAATAAGCACAGTGGCTGCTTTGTAGCTCTTCTCCTTGGGAAAGGTCAAAAAGAAGCATTGTTTGGGGAAAAAAAAAATAAAAGGGGGGTGGGAGAGATGGGGAGGGAGATCGCTATTCTTTAAGTTTAAAATAATGAGGTCCTCAAGGATCCGCCAAGTAATTGTGTTGACCGCATCCGAGCTACAGGTGTCCTCCTTTTAGTATCTTGCAGTCCAAGGCTGTCTGTCTCCGTCCTGGCTGAAGACAACTTACCTAAAGCAGCGTGTGAGGAGCCGAGTTGAATGAAGTCAGGGCTTTATCAGCTGCAAAATGCAATCCCTTACCAGCCAGACATAATACAGCAAAAGAAAAGGTCACTCAGTTATTACTGAGCCAGCAGAGCCCAGGCAGCTCTTGTGGAAGACCACAGAGAAGCAGCTCCCTTCCGATTTAAGGCTATTTACCTCTCTCCCCCTCTACCCACCCACCCACCCTTCCTCTCTCCCCCCTCCCAACTCCCCCTTTCTCTCCCTCTCTCTCTCTTCTGCAGCTCGCTCAAGTACAGCCGCCCTCGGAAAGTGCAAAGCAGCCAGGAGACAGATTGGGCTTTGTTGGTAATTTCCCATGGTGAAAATTTACAAGCCTGCAAGTGCAGTCAGCAAAACCACATGCATATGCTAGACACAAACACCAGGGACACACACACACACGCACGCACGCACACAAGTGACCTCTACTGAAGCGGCTCAGGATCACCTTCTCAGAGAGTGCTCCAGAAACAGACCCAGGGAAACAGGGTAGCACCCCCCCCGCCCCCCCCATCTCTCCTCCCCAATTACTTTGCCTAAACAAAACAATAAGTTGCCTACGCCAAAAAAAAAAAAGGCAAGATACATATCTCTCTATTAATGAGTAATGAGAATAATCCCTGAAGGTGAAAACGCAGTTTCTCTCAGTGCTAGATGTGAGCTGCTCAGAGAGGAGCGCAAACTCAGAGTGAAAGTTTCCTGCTCCCTGGTGCGGTCCCCTCTGGTGCCCGACACGGCTGCCCTTGGCCCGGCCATTCGCCGGACACTGCTTGCCCCTTGCCACCTCCCCACACTTTCCAAGCTGAATGCTGGAGAGAGAAAAGCTGTTTCCCCCCTACAGGATCCTCGTCCCAGAAGCTGAAGACAGAGCCTTACTCTCTACCTAGTGGTGGAGAGGGAAAAATAATAGACATGGATGTGCTATAGGTGTTGAATACCTTTGACCAAGAGACAGACAGACAGACATGCAAACACAGAGGAGATACAGCATGCTTTGATATTCAGTCATGCTCACAGATGATTGTTTCTTCATGTTTTATAATAAAGATGTTGAGCCTAGCCTACTGTAAATAAAGTTAAAAAAAATCCAAAGCATCTTCCTCTAAGAGCCATCTGCAGTTGGAGAAAGACCAGATTAAGAATTTGTGAATACAGTTTTCAGACTTCAAAGTGAATATCTGTTGTCTGCTCTTAGAAGCACCACGCTAGATTTCCACAAAGCTTTGAAAGATGTCAGCTTACAATATACCCTAAATTTGAATGACACTCATATTATAGAAGTCTTTCAAGACCCAAGAAAGATTTAAAAGCATTGAAATGCTCTACCATCTGCACCCCTCCCTCATATAATCCAGCAGTTCCAATAAAAATCAAAGCAACCTCAGAAATACATGTTTAGGACAGGTGTCCCCCCCCCCCCCCCGACCCCCCCATTCCCCCTTTAAACTAAGATTCTCTCTATTTTTATATTTTTATATATATATATATATATATATATTAAGGTTCCTGGAACAAGCATCTTGTGCAATGACAATTCCTGATTTTCTTGCCCCTTCTCCCTCTAAGTAGTAACAAAACTCAGCCACAACCAACCTGAGCAAGAACCCGAAAAGCACAATCAGAGGCAGCAGACTAACAGAGCCCCTTTCTGCTGATTTGATCTGCACATGGAGAAAAGCAAAACTTGACAGAAACCTGCTTCTCTCCTGCATGCACCCATACGCTCAGAAGAGCCTCACTTCCCTCTGTTTATAGACTACCTCTGCCACAATCACTCTGAAAATACAGCAGTGTGAGTGTGTGTGTGCCTCTCTCAACCAATGCACTCAGAGAAGGGGAAGAAAAGAGGGAGGGAGAAGTTATGTGTGGGGAAAGGGAGAAATAAAATCAAAACAAATGGTACAGCTAATGAGGACAATTAAATTAATTATGTTCAAGGAGATGAGATTTTTTTTCCCTCCAACTGTATGATCTGTTACCCCTCGCTGGCAACTGCTGCTCTGTAATTCATGGCAACTGATTAGTGCATCTATGCAAATCTTTGTTTAAATCATTCAACTAATTAAATGATGGGATTATTCCTCTGCCTACGGTGACATCATTCGCAGTAATTAGTACTCTATTTGGACTGTGGCAATAAGATACCCGATGT